>NW_011494867.1:6896865-6898811 GCF_000754665.1 Bison bison bison
CCAAAGCAAACCATTCAATATCACAGTAATTCAAGTCTATGCCCCAACCAGTAACACTGAAGAAGCTGAAGTTGAACGGTTCTATGAAGACCTACAAGACCTTTTAGAACTAACACCCAAAAAAGATGTCCTTTTCATTATAGGGACTGGAATGCAAAAATAGGAAGTCAAGAAATACCTGGAGTAACAGGCAAATTTGGCCTTGGAGTACAGAATGAAGCAGGGCAAAGGCTAATAGAGTTTTGCCAAGAAAATGCACTGGTCATAACAAACACCCTCTTCCAACAACACAAGAGAAGACTCTACACATGGACATCACCAGATGGTCAACACCGAAATCAGATTGATTATATTCTTTGCAGCCAAAGATGGAGAAACTCTATACAGTCAGCAAAAACAAGACTGGGAGCTGGCTGTGGCTCAGATCATGAACTCCTTATTGCCAAATTCAGACTGAAATTGAAGAAAGTAGGGAAAACCACTAGACCATTCAGGTATGACCTAAATCAAATCCCTTATGATTATACAGTGGAAGTGAGAAATAGATTTAAGGGACTAGATCTGATAGAGTGCCTGATGAGCTATGGAATGAGGTTCGTGACATTGTACAGGAGACAGGGATCAAGACCATCCCCATGGAAAAGAAATGCAAAAAAGCAAAATGGCTGCCTGGGGAGGCCTTACAAATAGCTGTGAAAAGAAGAGAAGCGAAAAGCAAAGGAGAAAAGGAAAGATATAAGCATCTGAATGCAGAGTTCCAAAGAATAGCAAGAAGAGATAAGAAAGCCTTCCTCTGTGATCAATGCAAAGAAATAGAGGAAAACAACAGAATGCAAAAGACTAGAGATCTCTTCAAAAAAATTAGAGATACCAAGGGAACATTTCATGTAAAGATGGGCTTGATAAAGGACAGAAATGGTTTGGACCTAACAGAAGCAGAAGAAATTAAGAAGAGGTGGCAAGAATACACAGAAGAACTGTACAAAAAAGATCTTCACGACCCAGATAATCATGATGGTGTGATCACTCACCTAGAGCCAGACCTCCTAGAATGTAAAGTCAAGTGAGACTTAGAAAGCATCACTATGAACAAAGCTAGTGGAAGTGATGGAATTCCAGTTGAGCTATTTCAAATCCTGAAAGATGATGCTGTGAAAGTGCTGAACTCAATATGCCAACAAATTTGGAAAACTCAGCAGTGGCCACAGGACTGGAAAAGGTCCGTTTTCATTCCAATCCCAAAGAAAGGCAATGCCAAAGAATGCTCAAACTACCGCACAGTTGCACTCATCTCACATGCTGGTAAAGTAACGCTCAAAATTCTCCAAGCCAGGCTTCAGCAACACGTGAACTGTGAACTTCCAGATGTTCAAGCTGGTTTTAGAAAAGGCAGAGGAACCAGAGATCAAATTGTCAACATCCGCTGGATCATTGAAAAAGCAAGAGAGTTCCAGAAAAACATCTATTTCTGCTTTATTGACTATGCCAAAGCCTTTGACTGTGTGGATCACAATAAACTGTGGAAAATTCTCAAAGAGATCGGAATACCAGACCACCTGACCTGCCTCTTGAGAAACCTATATGCAGGTCAGGAAGCAACAGTTAGAACTGGACATGGAACAACAGACTGGGTTCCAAATAGGAAAAGGATTTCGTCAAGGCTGTATATCGTCACCCTGCTTATTTAACTTATATACAGAGAACATCATGAGAAACGCTGGGCTGGAAGAAGCACAAGCTGGAATCAAGATTGCCAGGAGAAATATCAATAACTTCAGATATGCAGATGACACCACCCTTATGGCAGAAAGTGAAGAGGAACTAAAAAGTCTCTTGATGAAAGTGAAAGAGGAGAGTGAAAAAGTTGGCTTAAAGCTCAACATTCAGAAAACAAAGATCATGGCATCTGGTCCCATCACTTCATGGGAAATAGATGGGGAAAGAGT
>NW_011494867.1:6898911-6917809 GCF_000754665.1 Bison bison bison
AGAAAAGTTATGACCAAGCCTAGATAGCATATTCAAAAGCAGAGACATCATTTTGCCAACAAAAGTCCATCTAGTCAAGGCTATGGTTTTTCCAGTGGTCATGTATGGATGTGAGAGTTGGACTGTGAAGAAAGCTGAGCACCGAAGAATTGATGCTTTTGAATTGTGGTGTTGGAGAAGACTCTTGAGAGTCCCTTGGATGGCAAGGAGATCCCACCAGTCCATCCTAAAGGAGATCAGTCCTGGGTGTTCATTGGAAGGACTGATGCTGAAGCTGAAACTCCAATACTTTGGCCAGCTCATGCGAAGAGTTGACTCATTGGAAAAGACTCTGATGCTGGGAGGGATTGGGGGCAGGAGGAGAAGGGGACGACAGAGGATGAGATGGCTGGATGGCATCACCGACTCAATGGACATGAGTTTGGGTGAAACTCCGGGAGTTGATGATAGGACAGGGAGCCTGGGGTGCTGCGATTCATGGGGTCGCAAAGAGTCAGACACAACTGAGCGACTGAACTGAACTGAACTGATTGAAATAAAGCCTCAACTTACTTGTACATATTATCTTAATTTTAATTAAGATTAGAAACATGTGGAAAACAAAGTATGATTACCAAAGGGGGAAGGGGAGGGAAAGATAAATAAGGATTTGGAGATTAACAGATACACACTACTCTATATAAAAAGATAACCAACAAGGACCTACTGCATAGCACAAAGAACTATACTCAACATTTTGTAATAACCTATAAGAAAAAAGTATCTGAAAAAATGATATATATACATACATGTATATAATTATAAATACAGAAATCTCTTTACTGTATACTTGAAACTAACACAACATTATAAATCAACTATACTTCAATAAAAAATAACAATTTTTTAAAGTATATGCTGTTAATTCCTTTCTGAGCCAAGTGTACAGACCTGTCTGCTAGAATCTGGGATTATGTGCCTCACCTATGAGAAGCCTACCTGTCTGGAGCACAAATCCACACAATCAGGGCACCACTGTCCACCAGGCACCAAAACTCTAAGTACAGAATATGGCAGTAAAGTAAGGATTTCAAACATAGAATCCTGCCAATTCCAATCATGACGGGGTGCAAACACCATGCCAAGAGAAATAAAACCAAAACAACAAGGAAAAAAGAACGTGGAAAAATGCACTGAGGCTCATAAATATGCTGAAAGAAAGGACACTGACCCAAAAATGTTACCAACTGCCCTCCAAACCAGTCTTCTCCTCAATGCTAAAGCTGAGTAGAGGCCAACCAACTGAAGGCCACTGAAAACAGCCCCTCCATCAAAATTACTAGGTGGGCAGAGGCATCACAATTTCTGAAGCAGCAGGACTTTAGAACAGTGTTGAAAAACATCTACTCAGACGAACTCAAAAGGAAGATTTCCCTTCCCGATTAACTCATGTCTCAGGAACTCCTTCACAGGCCAACACACAGGCCAGCCAGTGTCATCCCCATCTTGAACACACACAACCACGTTTTCATGCTATAAGCATGAAGCAGCAGAAGGGTTTTCTTGTTCCTTTTCTCGGTTTTGGCGCAACATCCACTGACCTATCCCATCTGGGATTCTGTATACAAGTGCTACAGCAGAATACCACTGAGTAACAAAAGGAGGGAGGCGAGAAGCAATACTACAGGCATTTTATCATTTATCAAAGAGATGAGTACCTCAGATGACCTCATGTGAATCTTGCTTTTAACCATCTGGTAGCTGATAAGCCTCAGTTTCTGAATCATAAAGTGAGGATAATACTAGTACGAATCCCATTGCTGTTGTTGCTCAGTCGCTAAGTCGTGTCTGATTCTTTGCGACCCCATGGACTGCAGCACGCCAGGCTCCTCTGTCCTCCACTACCTCCTGGAGTTTGCTCAAATTCACGTCCATTAAGTTGGTGATGCTATCGAATCATCTCATCCTCTGTTGCCCTCCTCTCCTCCTGCCCTCAATCTTTCCCAGAATCAGGATCTTTTCCAATGAGTCAGCTCTTCACAACACGCGGCCAAAGTACTGAAGCTTCAGCTTCAGCAACAGTCCTTCCAATGAATATTCAGGGTTGATTTCCTTCAGGATGGACTGGATTGAACTCCTGCTGTCCAAGGGACTCTTGAGACTCTTCTCTAGTGCTACAATTCAAAGCCTTAAATTCTTCATCATTCAGTCTTCTTCATGGTCCAACTCTCACATCCATATATGACTACTGGAAAAACCATAGCTTTGGCTCTTCAGACCTTTGTCAGCAAAGTGATGTCTCTGCTTTTTAATACACTGCCTAGGTTTGATCATACATTTCCTGCCAAGGAGCAAGTGTTTTGTTTTGTTTAATTTCATGGCTACAATCACTGTTCACAGTGATTTTGGAGCCCAAGAAAATAAAATCTGTCACTGCTTCCACTTTTTCCCTTTCTATTTGCCATGAAGTGATGGGACCAGATGCCAAGATCTTAGTTTTTTGAGTGTTGAGTTTCAAGTCAGTTTTTTCACTCTCCTCTTTCACCCTCATCAAGAGGCTCTTTAGTTCCTCTTCACTTTCTTCCATTAGAGCGGTATCATCTATATCTGAGGCTGATGCTATTTCTCTTGGCAATCTGGATTCCAGCTTGTGCTTCACCCAGCTTGGCATTTAGCATGATGTACTCTCCATATAAGTTAAAAAAGTAGGGTGACAATATACAGCCTTGACGTACTCCTTTCCCAATTTGGAACCAGTCTGTTGTTCCATGTCCAGTTCTAACTATTGCTTCTTGACCTGCATACAGGTAAGGTAGTCTGGTATTCCCATTTCTTAAAAATGTTCCAGTTTGTTGTGATCCACACAATCAAAGGCTTTAACATAGTCAATGAAGCAGAAGTGGATGTTTTTCTGGAATTCCCTTGCTTTCTCCATGATGCAATGAATGTTACCAATTCGATCTCTGGTTCCATTACCTCTTTGAAATCGAGATATACATCTGAAAGTTCTCAGTTCATGTACTGCTGAAGCCTAGCTTGAAGGATTATGAGTATAACCTTGCTGGCACGTTAAATGAGTCCAATTATACAGTAGACTGAACATTCATTGGCATTGCCCTTCTTTGGGTTTGGAATGAAAACTGACTTTTTCCCATCTTGTGGCCACTGTCCAAATTTGCTGACATATTGAGTGCAGCTCTTTAACAGCATCATCTTTTAGGATTTTAAATAGCTCGGTTGGAAGTGTGTCACCTCCACTAGCTTTGTTTGTAATAGTGCTTCCTAAGTCCCACTTGACTTCACACTCCAGGATGTCTGGCTCTAGGTGAATGACCATACCACTGAGTTTACTGGGAACATTAAGACCTTTTTTGCACAATTCTTCTGTGTATTCTTGCCACCTCTTCTTAATCTCTTTTGCTTCTGTTAGGTCCTTACTGTTTCTGTCTTTTATCATGCCCATCCTTGCATGAAATGTTCCCTTGATATCTCCAATTTTCTTGAAGAGATCTCTAGTCTTTCCCCTTCTACTGTTTCCCTCTAATTCTTTGCATTGTTCATATAAGAATGAAAATTCTTCCCTCTCCTTGCTATTCTCTGGGTTATATACCCAACTGAATGCAGTATATCTTTCCCCTTCTCCCTTGCCTTTCACTTCTCTTCTTTCCTCAGCTATGTGTAAAGCCTCCTCAGACAACCACTTTGCCTTCTTGCATTTCTTTTTCTTTGGGATGGTTTTGGTCACCGCCTCCTGTACAATGTTATGAACTTTCATCCATAATTCTTCAGGCATTCTGTTTACTAGATCTAATGTCTTGAATCTATTCATCAGCTCCACTGTATAATCATAAGGAATTTGATTTAGCTCATACCTAAATGGCCTAGTGGTTTTCCCTATTTTCTTCAATTTAAGCCTTAATTTTGCAATAAGGAATTCATATCTGAGCCACAGTCAGCTCCAGGAAGGACCAAATGAGAGAATGCATGTGAAAATTTACACCATGTCTGGTATACAGTAACGCTCACTAAACACTATTATTACTATTTTTACTATTTTTAATAAGACCATTTTATATAAAAATCATAGGAAGTTACAATTCTAAAACCTCTCTGTACCTCAACCAGGATCAAAGATTAGATTTCTTCAAAAAATATATCAGTTCATGAAGTCAAAAGTAAATATACTAGCTTCCCAAAAAGTCAATCCCATAGACATAGCCACAGAAGAGTGGGAGAGTGGAGGGTAATAAAACATAAAATGTCTCAAGATATCACAGAGTTTGGAATCACTGCCATGTTTGATAAACAGACAAGAAAACAATCTATGACAATCTTTTGTTGCTGTTGTTATTTAGCCATTAAGTCGTGTCTGACTCTCGCAGCTCCATGGACTATAGCCTGCCAGGCCCTTCTGTCTACCACTTTCTTCTCCAGGGCATCTTCCCAACCCAGGGATTGAACCCTTGTCTTCTGCGTTGGCAGGCAGATTCTTTACCATTGAGCCCTTGACAATCCTACATGGTATTAAAATATACATCACTTTGGAAAGAAACTTAGGTATATAATTTGGAGAAAGTCCATATGTTTTTACATCCCAAAGGCAGCCATGGTGTGGTTCCCTTCCTCTTTCTGTTAATATTTAACTACAAGATGCTTACCAAAGTCTGTTTCACAAACTACCCTGTGTACCGTATTTTTCTAAGTGAACATGGTTTTAAGGCAACACAAACAAATACAGCAATGTAAATATCAGGACACTAAAATACTTTCCATTCACTTTTTAAAGCAACAGGAGCTTTGGATTCCGTGAGTTGATCTGACTTCCAACAGTTCATCATCACGTCTGGATTTCCAGGGAAAGTTTAGATGTCATGTGCCTGCCATAATGTCAAGGTCTGTGAGGTCCGTCGCTGAGGCACGTCTTAACCCCATTTTTCATCAACAAGAGAATTAAACAAGACCTGAGGCTGGGCTGAGCCTCACTGGCCTCCTTTACTAAGTCTTGTGCAAGAAAGCGATAATGACGTCAAGATTTCCAAGGCAAGTCTCCAGAAGAGTCTAGGAAGATACCATCTCTGCCTCGTGGATGACACTCAGACTTAGTGAAGGCAAACAGCCAGTTTTGACATCTTAAGCATTCCTCTCTTCTTCAGTAAAGTAAAAGAGTCCCTCACTTTTGTTCACTTGTTGGAGATGTTAGTGAAAGGCTGAGCAGAAGACTTCAAAACTCCCATCCACTCCAAGATTCAATAATCCCTTGAATACAAGACTGTATTAACTTTACTTATAACACAAAGTTGAATGCTGTGAGTTTAACTTATGAGAAACCAAAATTATTATTAATTGACCAATAAAGACATAGAAAATAGACTCAAAACTTATATGCCCTCAGGAAAACTGAAAGATTAAAAATGCCTTCAAGCTTCCTACAAAACAGACTGTGCAAACATCTGAGACAATTTCAACTTTCATGTAAATGAAAGACCTAAATAAATTAATTCTTTCACTAGAGTGTTTTCTGAATCTTGCACTGTGTGAGCTGCTAAAGATGTAACAAGGCAGAGGGAATCCCTGCTCTCTCAAAACTTACAACCCAGTAGGAGATTTAGAAAATAAGATAATAAATTACAACCTATTAATGTGAGTGCTGTGATGAGAGACAAACAGGGTTCTACAGGAGCCCGAAGGAAACTCTTGATGAGCCGGGGAAGTTTTCCCAAGAAAGACGTCTCAGCTGAGACCTAAAGGATGAACAGGAATTAAGGAAGCAAAGATGTGGCAGGGATGATAATGAAGAGTGCCCTGTCCCTTAGGAGGGTGTGATTAAAGGAGAGCACATGGAATGTCCAAGAACTGAGAACAGATTTCTCTGGATGGAATATGTGCTGTGAGTGGAGAGCTAGTAGAAGATGAAAAGGGTCAAAACCCAAGGGCATCACTTAAAGATACTTCATCGGGAGAGACATAGAAAAATGGGGATTTTAGAAAGATCTTTGTGAGTCCAGTATGGAAAAAAAAAATTGAACTAGATTCAGAGAGACCAGCTGAGAAGTATCAGGGTTGACTGAAACAGTGAGAATTGTCTCTTGAATTAAAGTGGTGAGAGTGAGTATGAAGAGAAAAGGCCAAGTTCAAGAAATACTCAGGATGCAGATTCATCAGACACATGGGGTCCGGGCAAAACACAGGAGGACACATTTCTAGCTACAGAGCAGGTAGATACAGATGCTATTGAGGCTAGGAGCCCAGAAGGAAAAGCAAGTCTTATATATGTTAAACGTAAGTTCAGCTTTGGCTGTTTTGAGTTTAAAGAGCCCAAGAGAGTTAGATGGCTAGCTCTGGAGCTCGGGGGGGGGGGAAAAACAAAGCAAGAAAGTGTCAGAGACTTGGAAATCACCCTTCTGGTCACTGTAGCACAATGAGAGAACAGAAGAACCCCAGGTTAAAACTATAAGAAGCCTCAAAGTTTAAGGAATAAATAGCAGAAGATGACACAAGGGCAGTTTAAGAGTGGGAGAGCCAGTGGAAGAAACCATCTCAAGTAGAAGGGGTGGAGACCCAAAGGAAATGTCAGCTTCTGAAACACCTCCCCACATGTGGATCTGTGCTGTGCGTGGTATGGACAGATAAGGAATCACAAGCATGGGTTGCCATGGCCAGCGTGTCAGTACTCAAGACCTGGGCGGCCCCCAAGAAGCTGTCAAATGACAAATGATGTCTTTGGGAGGAAACAATAACCTAAAGGATGAGGACAGAGGATGAGATGGTCGGATGGCATCACTGACTCAATAGAAATGAGTTTGGGCAAAGTCCGGGAAATAGTGAAGGACAGGGAAGCCTGGCATGCTGGGTCCATGGGGTCACATGGAGTCAGAAAGGACTAAGAAACTGAACAACAATAAGCTACAATACAAGTGAGGTGACAGATGTTCATTATGGAGGACCTACAGCAGACAGACTCGCCAAGCAGTGAAGAGCAACAACTGCTGATGTGGTGGATAATGTGATACCCCCCAGATCCCCTTTTCAGGGTCCATGTGCCCGTCCTCTCAGTTTCTAGGAATATCCGTGCTGCTAAGGACTCACAGATGTGAGCCTCAAAGGGAACTGCCTTCCACCACAGGGGAGCTGCCCTGCCCAAGAATAATCCTCGCCGCCCCTCTCAAGGGCAGCCTACCAGCAATGGCTGGCTGATGTAGGGATATGAGGGGTCTGGTTCCCTGGCCTCAAGTTGAGACATTTCTGAAGAGTCATTCCAGCTCCCAAGCCTTCCTTGGGATCCACTGAGACCTCAGCTGGAAACTCAGTGCAGGTCTGCTTCACCAACCAATCCTGCCTCACTTCCTTACAGGTCAAGCACCCAAGAGAATCCTTCAGTAAACCCTCTGGATACAATTCTCCAGTTCTAGGCAGCTTGACCTAAAATGGATGGTGCATACCAAACTGGGCCAAAACACTGAGGCTTGAGTAGAGAAAAACAGCAGCTGCAAACCACAGGGCAGTCTTTGTGTGTAAAGAGGTACAGGGGGCTCTGTCTCAGGCAGCACTTAACAGAGAATGTTGCTGGTGTTGGTGTTCAGTTGCCCAGCCATGTCCGACTCTTTGCAACCCCATGGACTGCAGCATGCCAGGCTTTCCTGTCCTTCACCATCTCCCAGAGTCTGCCCAAGTTCATGTTCACTGCATCGGTGATGCCATCCAGCCATCTTATCCTCTGATGCCCTCTTGTCCTAGAATAGCCATTCTCAATCCAGTTGTCACCCATAATGAAGGACAATGATTTGGGTGTTTGAATTCACCGTAAGGGACTTTTGTTACCTAGTAAGTCTATACAAGATCCAGTGGGAGGCAAAAGGGAAACTTGAATTTCTAGGGCAATCTGAAGGAATCTTCTTAGAAAGGGTAAAAAGTAATACTCTATAGGGGAAAAATAAAGGACACTCACTCAAGAGAAACCCGAGGTAGCCTAGAAGCACAGGTTTTGAACATTCTCAATGACTCATTCAACAAATATTTATTGAAAGGTCACAGTGTGCCCAGCAACATGCCATGAGTTAAGAATACAATCATGGAAAATACACTAGACATGGCCTGTACTCTCAGAGAGCTCAGAATCCAGCAGAAAATTCTGGAGTTCAGCAATGGAACCCTCTTCCCCCACCAAAATGGTTCCAGGAAACCTAACACATAAAATCAGATACATGTGATAACTTCCCAGTGGAGATGTCTGGTGTAACTATAACTTACAGACACTTCCTTATCTCTGCGTTAACTCATGAGAGCAATAAAGCCTATTGTGCTTAAGAGTAAGGTTTTTAAATAAGGTCTGAGGAAGTTACTCTTCCTATAAGAGCCTTGGCAATTTATCTCCACATTTGGTTTGCTTGTCCATAAGAAAACAAGCCCCGATTTGCAATGAAAAGTAGTTGTGAGTGCTAACCAGGCTTGGTTGGTTTCATCACCTTGTCTTGCAATTTCAAGGTGTCCTTCACTCTAACTGAAGTCTGATGTCTGTTTCAGAGTTGAACGTTTAACATAAAGAGTTCACACTCTCTCTCCTAAATATAAAAGTCAGGGTAGAAGGACCCAGAACTCTAAATAAACACCCACACTACCTTTTATACAATTTAAGGAGACAAAGTGTTAGACATTCAGTTACTACCAGACACTGATGATTACGCCAGGTCTAGAACATTCATCGTCACACCACCTGAACCTTAAGCGGTTATTTAAATGGACGGGGTGCATTGTGCTCTAAAGCGTGTTTGCTTGTACACGTTCATGTGAGGCGCTATGAACAGGCCTGAAATTCTTAAAGAATTTTGCAGACTCAGAATGATGCTAAAACAGTGCATTTACTGAAAGTTCACTTACACATCCAGAGATGGCAGGAAAAGCTGTATTCTGAGGTCTGCTCACAGAAAGGGTTGACCTGATTGCCCCTTTTAACATACTAAAAACACTCCAATGTGTTAAAAATGTGGTATACAACCATATGTGGGCGTGAGGTTTTCTTCACGATCACATTCTGAACAGCAGTTTAAAAGACATTCATGGCTGCAGCCCCAGCACTTAGCATAGTTCTAGGCACATAGTTAACATAAAATAAATATTTGATTGATGGTTAATTGAACAAAAGTAACTATTTTTAAATAAAATTCACATCCAGGATATGTGATCCATGGTTTATTAGCAAGTGCCCTTGAGATATAAGTTTTAGAACACTGAACTCAGACAAGGAAATGAAAATCAAAGAGGAAAATTCCCTGATCAAGAATCTGAGAATAGGGTGGAGGCCCCTCGGCAGGGGAATTCCTGGTATGGCAGAATGTGGCCTGGGGCCCCAGTCCCACACATGTGTCCCTCCAGTCTCCACACCAATGCTCCTATAAGTCATTTAGAAAGCAATGTGGTGATGGAACGATGCTGGGGGGATTCCGGGAGAGATGGGATGACTGGAGCAAAGAAAGAACAAATTTTTTTAATATTTAACATTTTACTGATTAAAATATTTATGATTATAAATTGCATTCAGTTTTCTGTTATGAAACACACAATTAAGAGAAAACAGGACATAAAATGACAAACTGATGGCCCTCCCAGGCTTCCCAGGAACGGACCACAGCTTTCTATAGGCTTGGTCAACTGATGGGCCTGTCATTGGAGTAACAGGAACTTTGGAGGGGGCAGCTTCCACCAAGTGACTCAGCCTAACTGGGCAATGTCAGAAGAGACACTTTGCTACAAGAAGGGACAAGAAGGAGTGACTCAGGACCAAGAAAAGCTACTTCACCATCCCTATCATTCACTCAACTACCAGAGCAGGGGCTGACTCAAAGCAGGGGTGAGTTTGAGACCCAGCGGAGGCCTGCCCCAGGGGCCCAGTACCACCTCTAACCTGCC
The DNA here is from genome assembly GCF_000754665.1 of Bison bison bison. NCBI lineage: Eukaryota > Metazoa > Chordata > Mammalia > Artiodactyla > Bovidae > Bison > Bison bison. Next base: position 6,908,794 of record NW_011494867.1, read on the forward strand.
ATCCCCAGCATGGCTCCAGGGAACAGCTCAGGGTAACGGAAGACCAAAACCAGCAGCATCGTTGGAGCTCTAGGCTTGCCTCTCTTCACACACAAGACGATGATGGCTACAAAGAAGTAAGGTGTTCACATGAAAAAGTAACAAGACTCCATCAGGAGGCGGAGTTTTTTTAAAAACAGAAGAGCTCTCATTTTACAGTAGAAGCCATCGAGGTTCAAAAAGACTCAAAGACGTGTCTAGCTTCACAGTGTTACCAATCGGTGGTATGTTGATGGGGATGCTGACTATCAATCAGGGTTCAGCCAGGGAAGCTGAACCACTAGATATACTGATATATACTAAGAGATTTAACAAAGAGCATGTGGTTATGGACCTGGCTAGGGAAGTCTGAGGTCCATAGTCAGATTATTAGGAAGGGGAAGCTGGAAATCTTCCAGGCTAAGGCTACTATCCACAGATGGTGTTTCTTCTTCTTCAGGAAAGCCCCCATTCTATTCTTAAAGCTTTTCAACAGACTGAATCAAGTTCACCCAGATTACCTAGAATAATCTCTCTTATTTAAAGTCAACTGATTATGGACCTTAATCACCTCTACAAAATAACCTCACAGCAACACCTGTTTTAGTGTTTGACTGACTACCTGACACTTAAAACACTATCACATTCATTTATCAGTAGCACCCCAGTGATCTGATCTCTCAGAGAACTGCTGGTACAACCCGTTAATCAAGAACTTTATCTCCTTGTTCTCAATACAGCAAGATCTCTTCCCTGAGCAAATTTTATTCAAAAAGGTTCTGGGTGACTACGTTAAACGTATTCTACCTTTTTTCTCCAGCTAAAATTACTGAAGATGTTGGGCCCCACTGTCACCATTCAGCAGGAGAGGAGTTTGTAGGGTTCATGGAAAATCACTTCTTGGGTCCAATAAACCAAAGTCAGTATCACAATTTTTTGTTATCCACCAAAGCAGTAGAGCATGTGTAGAACTAGGGGAATGGAGAATAGGCTGATCTATTCTCCCACTTCACCCTGGATATCACATTCACTCTCTGCTCACTATCAAACAATGTTTTTTTAACTGAAGTATAGTTGACTTACAATGTTGTGTTAGTTTCTGATGATAAAGTGATATATTCTTTGGCAGATTCTTTTCCATTATAGTTTATTATAAGATATTGTATATAGTTCCCTGTGCTATACAGTTGGACCCTGTTGTTTATCTATTTTATATAGTGTGTGTGTCTAATGCAAAACTACTAATTTATCCCTCCCCTCTTTTCCTCTTTGGTAACCATAAGCTTGTTTGTTTTTTTTTTTTTTGTCTGTGAGTCTGTTTCCATTCTGTGAAAATGTTCATTTGTATTATTCTTTTAGATTCCACATATAAGTAATAACATATGATATTTGCTTTGTCTAACTTACTTCACTTAATGTGATAATCTCTAGGTCTATCCAAGTTGTTGAAAATAGCATTATTTCATTGTTTTTTTATGGCTGTCTCACTCAAGCTTCTCAAGAGTGTTACCCATATGTCTTTACATCCACATTCCCCACATCCCCCTGCAGGCATCATCACACTGCAATCAAGCCCTCCCACCAAAACACTCTATAGAAAACATGCCCCTTAAGGTTTCCAATGACTTACTGTTTATTACAGCCAAAGGACTCTGTTGACCACACCATTCATGAAATACAATTTTCCATTACCTTCCATAACAGCAAAGTCTCTTGTTTTGCCTCCTACCTCTCTTGCTATTCCTTGTAAATCTGATCTTCTGTCTCTTCTTCCATCCTGTAAATGTTCACTTTCTCCAGTCCTCCTCTCCTGGACTCCCCTCCTATTTACATTCTAATCTATATGCCAATGATTTCCAATCTCTATCTCCATGACAGATCATGCTTTTGAGTCTCATGCTCACATGACCTACTGCTGTGAATATCTATACCTAGGTGTCCCACAAACACTCTGAACTCATTGTCCTTTCCACTGACCCCACTTCCTCCAACCAATGCTTCTTCCTCGATTCTCTATCTCCACTACTGGTTCCACCACCCACCTAATGGACCAAAACAGAAACCACCAAGTTATGCCTCAACTCCTGCCTTTCCCTCAAGCCTACATAATGCCAGTCAAGTCTTACTTGAGAGGAATGAAGAGAGTATAACTGAAAATCACATTTTCTAGCCTCCTTTGCAGCTATGACCATATAATTATTCAGGCCAATAAGAGGAAAGCAAGATTGCATGGAACTTTCAGCAGCTGTTTATAGAAGATTACTCAACTTTTGCATCTCCTTTTCTGCCTATTTCTTGCATCCTCTCACACAAAAGATGGCTAGGGCTCCATGGCCACCTTGGATCCAGCAGTGACCTTAATGGGAGAAGCCACAGCTGAAGATGAAAGAGACAAGAAGAAGCCTGATATCCTGAGAACTTTGGAGAGCATCACACCAATCTTGGACTGCCTAACTCCAAGTTTATTTCATGTAAGAAAATAAACCTTGTTTCAGTTCAGTTCAGTCGCTCAGTCGTGTCCGACTCTTTGCGACCCCATGAATCGCAGCACGCCAGGCCTCCCTGTCCATCACCAACTCCCAGAGTTCACTCAGACTCACGTCCGTCGAGTCAGTGATGCCATCCAACCATCTCATCCTCTGTCGTCCCCTTCTCCTCCTGCCCCCAATCCCTCCCAGCATCAGAGTCTTTTCCAATGAGTCAACTCTTCGTGTGAGGTGGCCAAAGGACTGGAGTTTCAGCTTTAGCGTCAGTTTAGGCCACTGTTATTGTACATTTCCTATTAAAAGCAGCCAGCCATATCTTGACTAGTGTACCAAATTACGTTGATTCTTTTTTAATCTTTCAAATTCCATCCATTTCTCTTCATCTGTATTACCACTCCTTTGGTTCAAGTCACCAACTGACACTCCTTCCAATTACCAAAAGAGTATACTAACTGGTCACCATGGCTTCTAATCTTCCTCCAAACTAATCCACTGTCCATTTCTGAGGGGCGATCTGAGATTATGCAACAAAAGTGTTACAAATGTTAGCATTTTTCAACCTAGAAATTTCACTTCTCAGAATTTATCTGGAGGAAAATAATAAGACAGGAATACAAACAATTATGTTTATGGAGGTTAAAAGCAATATTTAAGTTGTTTATAAATGGAAAAAACCTAGATGTCCAACAATAGGGGGTCAGTTAGACACAAAATAGTGTATCGATTTAAGTGAAAATTAAGCTGTCATTAAAAATCATGATGTAGAATAATATCTTAAGATACATAAGGAAATAATCATTATATATAAGAAAAATAAAACAATATATATCCTATGTTCTAATTTGATTTTTTAATTGTATAGATATAGAAAATACTTTCACTCATATTTGTACCTATACCAAGGAAGCTAACACTTTAATTAATTCAGATATCACATCACTACTTAATAAACATCAAGTATATGCTAAATGTATAATATATGCATAATAACATTTATCTCAGATGTATTAGATATATATATCTATGCTGCTGCTGCTGCTAAGTTGCTTTAGTCGTGTCCGACTCTGTGCAACCCCATAGATGGCAGCCCAACAGGTTCCGCCATCCCTGGGATTCTCCAAGCAAGAATACTGGAGTGGGTTGCCATTTCCTTCTCCAATGCGTGAAAGTGAAATCGCTCAGTCGTGTCTGACTCTTAGCGACTCTGACTCGTAGAGCCCACCAGGCTCCTCCGTCCATGGGATTTTCCAGGAAAGAGTACTAGAGTGGGGTGCCATTGCCTTCTCTGATATATATCTACATATAGATATAATTTTATGCTTTTATTTTTCCAAGATGCAACAATAAACATAAATTGCTTTTAAAAGTAGAAAAGATAAATATTCTCAATAAGTCCTGCAAACCTGATCATGCTCATTTCCTAGTTCAAACATCTCCACAGTCATCACGTTCTCTGGAAGGCTTTCATTTATTCCCCCAAGGTAGATTCCCCTCATGATGGTAGAGAACCCCATCTTTCCCTGTACTAACGCTTTTCCTCCTGCACTCTAAACTGCCTATTTTCTGAACTATATCTCATACTAGACCATAAGCTCAGGCAGTACAATCTCATCAATTCCCTAGAGCAGTGGTTGGCATATATTTGGTGTTCTCTTAAAGTGAGATGAGCAAATGAATGATGGTGTTATGAATTTAGCCACATCTACATCTACCACTTTTTTCACCATCCAAGAGACGTAGAGGGGCTCACATCTTTGCAATCTAAATGTGTGTCTCCAACACTTAAGATTTTTGATAATTACCATGCCTGAACCATTCCTTAGCAATTGCTCAGGTACAAGACGCTGTATAAACTCATTTCAAGGATAGTTTAAGCCCCTGAGGAAATAATCTTATTCGATGAGGAATGACTTCGCATAAAAGTCTATACTGCTTGAAAATAAGCTGCTATCTATCCACAGGGAATAATTTAAAATAACTTTCAAAAGCTGAGAGAATCATATACCCAGTCGATATTCTTCAGGTGTCTACCATGTGCCAAAAAATCAATTCAGCTCATCCAGTGTATTCTCTTTGACAATATTTGCCTCTTCAAATACTGGTACTGACACTCAAGAAGTTTTATCACTGACTGTTCATTCTGGAATTATACGTGTTTCACCTTGGGTACAAGTGGTACATAGAGGAATATGTCAAATTAACAAGTTGTGTTGGTTCTTATGTGAGTTTCATAGTTTGTTAATGTTTTGAAGCAATCGCAGGAAAGAGCTCTGACAAGGAAAGAGAAAGACTTAACAATGCTTGAAGATCAAGAACAAAGCTGGAAACGCATTCAAGTGCCTTCCTTTAATCTGAGTAGTGGCCCATGGTGGCTTCAAGAATTAATACCTTTCCAGTATGCTAACATGACTGGCAAAGCTGCAAATTACAGATGAAGAAGGTACAAAATATTTCTTTTCATACAGATGAATGCAGAGGGCTATGCTCTGGGTTAGATTTCATTTCAGTGAAAACGGTCTCCATTAGAAGTGAATGACCTCTGCGAGCTACAGAGAGAAGAAAGAAGTACCAGCCCAATTTGAAGGCTGTAAGGATGGACTGACCTGGTAAGAGCAAACATCAGCCAGGTGGAGATTTAACTGAGGGGTATTTTCATTAGATTTGGTTTTGTTTTTCTTCACGAAGTTCCAATGTTTCTGCAGTCGGCCTCAATCCACTTTTTCCCATAAACCCTGTTATTTTCAGTGCATAATTTTGCAGGACACAAGGCGCCTATGTAGCGCTATAGCAGAAAGGTCCATGTTCATCACTGTAGCAGCATCGATTTTTAACTAAAGTAAATTTCTTTCAACGAAACGAAAATCCTATTATCATTTATTTTATTTAGAATGAAACAAGAGCAGTATTTATATATATATACATACACATAACGGTATACATATTTATTAGATATGGATGCGTGAATACATAAGATAGAACTATCTTACGGGAAGATACCCAGGAACTGTAAGTAAACTGAACACTGACAAATGTCAGGAACTGCCACTGTTAGAAACGCCTCAATCAATTTCAACTTGGCCACTGACCTTCTGTGTAGACATACAGCATTCTCTTTGAATATTTTTGCCAACTGAGTGGAGCCCTCCTCCATACTGTCAGCTAATCACAAGGGAGAGGGTGTAAAACACCACCCAACAGCCACTTGGAAAGCCATGCGGTTGAAGCTTAAATGCATTCAATCCTTTTAATGAATAACATAGTCTGGCTCTCTGGAAGGGGACTCAGCCACACTTCCTTCCAGAAAGAACTGGAAGGGACTCTCCTAAACAAGGTGTTACCACCACGGAGAGACCACAAGTCAAAGGAGAAAGGAGAACAAAGGGCAGCGCTCCACACAAGTATAACAAAGGTCAGCCAAGGTACTTTATCTATACTTAAGTTGGTCTTCTGTTCACTGATTCAGTCAACAAGTATTTGAATGTTCAAGGACACAGAGATGGACAAGGCAACTGGGCTCCTTATTCCACTGGTTACATCTTCCTGATATCCAAACATGTTAGCGAATGCTTGACTACCATCTGGGGGCTGCAAATTCTAATGCCTACTGGAGCCAGACAAGTAATGTGAGAGTGAAGCAGAAAGGGTTTCTGGTAAGAGGGCGCACTGGGACAATTATACACAAGTATCACACGCCCCATCTAAAGGTATTCAAGTCCATTTTTCTTATCTACCATCCAGGCAAGGCAAAAGACATAGAAAGCCTAGACCTGGCTCACAGACTACCATTTTATGACTCTTTTGTTTAGCAGAATATTGACCAGAGCATCTGGGTAAGAGATTTCATTTTGCATTTAGATATATGACTTTAAAATGCTCAGCCCATATTTACAATCACCTTCGTATAGTGGATGGCTATAATACACCAGATGATGATGAGAACTCTGCTATAGGAGAAACTGTCTATCAAGAGCCAAAATTTTGGTAACTGAGCTTGATTCCATATTTCTTCACTGTGACTGAAGAGTGCCGTTACATAAACAAAGTTTTTCTTTAAAATTAGCACCTATTCCTTGAAAGATGCTATTCAGGGAAGGCTTACTTTTTACAATTTAATTGTCTAAAGCACCAAAGAGAAGTTGAAGACTCTCTAGACTCCAAATCGCATCTTCACCATAGAGGGTCAAAGTGTCAGCAGACACACAGGTGAAATAAACCAATTACAAATGTATTCAATAATAGTTCTTGCCCAGTCAAAATGTGGTTTCTTGGTCAGAGGTTACAAGAAACCATTTTACATACCCTGGGTATAGTATTTAATTAACGTAATATTTAAATTGAGAATGGTATCAGTTTTATTCTTTTTTTTCTTTAAAGGTCAATAAATGTACTGGATAATCCAAGATGTGTCCTTAAATCAACAGCCTGCTTTTTACACACCCAATTTTACAGTTTGAAATGTACAGTTAGCACTTCTTAACTGTTTTTAAAACTAAATTTGAACAACATATTAAATTCCTCAGTATGTGTTATGTAATGTAGACACTGGCTATAAAAATGCTGACATTGGTTATATTCTCATAATGCAATTTAGCCCTTTTTAGTAATAACTATGCAAATAATCAGCCACGGGAAAACTATTTTACATCTAGTACAATTACCTACTATCACAGAAGTAATTATTATTATTGTCTTGTTTACTAAACTTCAAGAAGAACTCGAGAGATGCTAAGACACTTCCAAGGCTGGTGTGAAAACTCCCCTTTTAACAGACTCATCTGGCAACTATAATTACCAATGTTAAGGAGGGCATTTCAGATAATCATTAAACAAGAAATTACCCCCAAAAGGTTCATAAGTTCCAAACTTTAAAAGAAGAAAGTATACTGACAGCTCCTAACATGTCCCCTTAATGCCTTCTCAATGCAACTCTTCTCCCAGGCAAAGTCAGAAGCTCTGAGATGACTCACTATCAACAGGTAGAAAAATCCATACTCCCAACGAGCTGAGCTTTGCCCCTGAACAATGCCCACTTTTTTGCTGGTTATACTTTGGGAAACTCAATTAAACATCCCATTTGACTGTGCTTCAACTCTTTTGGTTTCAGAAATTGTTCCACCATCTTGAAATAGACAAAAGTGCTTGGGTGACCTATTGGACACAATCTTCCAAAGTTCTTCACCAGGTCTACCCAGCTTCATCTCCTCTATCAGTGCAGGGATGAGGAAGGCAGTAGGCTAGAGAAGAGGTCAATCCACAACATTCTTTCAAGGATAATAGAAAGATTTTAGCTGGATGGTTCTGCCCCAGAACATATCATGGTGTTTCAGTCAACATGTTTGTTGGGGCTGTGGTCTTCTGAATGCTCGACTGGGGCTGGAGTTCCTGTTTGCCAGGTGGCTCACACACAAGCTTACTAAAGCGAGGTCTGGTTGTTGGCAGGAGGTCTCGACACTGACCTCTCCATAGGACTGCAGTGTCCTCTCAAGCCATGGCACCTGAGCCCACTGGTGGTTCACGACTGAGCCTCACCAGGTCCAAGGCGAGGCATCCAAAAGACCCTGGTTGCACAGGCGGCTAAGATGCTGCCTTGCCTGTTCGCCACTCTTCTTCTCTCACACTGGCCAGCAAATCTACCAACTGAAAAAGCTACATCTTTCCAGAAGGCCCAAAGGGAAAAAAGCTCATTGTGGGTGAATCACCCCTATAGTCTCCCACCAAGAATTCCACCCCTTGGGGTGTTCATCTCAATTTAGCCGAAAGTCAAGAACCAGGGCTACTGTTAATCGATTTATGTGCAAGGGAGTCCAGGTCCACGCCGAGCTCTGATTCTGGTTTTCTGGAGGATCAGCAGGCCTTCAGGTTGAAGATGGGGCATCTTTAACTTCCTTAATCCTGAACGTTCTCTTGGGTCCAACAGCTCTTTGGGGGCATTCTCCCTAGCGAAAGGGAGTTGCTTCTTGTTTTGTCCACTTGTCCCAAATCCAAAAGCAGTAACTGTTCTGTTCAGAGCTAGTAAAACCCAGCTCCCAGAGGCCATGGCTATTTCTCCATTGTTTCAAAGGTGCCAGACTAATGTCTTCCTTGACCATTTTTTGAGACGTTTGCAAAACATCCATTGCTGGTCACTACCTGTTGTGGACCTGGAGACAGGCATCCCCCGAGGTCAGTGCCGTAGAGCGTTGGGAGCCGGGCTTCCATCCCCAGTACTCTAGCAACGTGTTACCACCCACCTCCGCCTTCCATGTGCTCCGGCTTCCACCGGAGTCCCTCTGCAGCGCCCCCTCTCGCCCCGAGTGAGCGCGACACCCGCAAGGACCGCCCCCACGCCCCGGCCCCGAGTCGGCGGCGGGGGCAGCAGGTGGGGGAGGGGGGCGGGTGGCCCGGCGGCCCCGGGGAGCGGTTTGGCGGGGTCTCCCGAACCCCCCATCCGGCCGCCCCCTTTCAAGGCCGCTCCCCCCAGGACCCCGCCTCGCCCCGGCCCGGCTCCGCTCCATCGCGGCCCGCCACCCCCC
>NW_011494867.1:6918937-6919099 GCF_000754665.1 Bison bison bison
GCGCCCTCCGTGCGTGTGCGCAAGGGGGGCCAGTGTGCGCGTGTGTGCGCGCGTGTGTGTGTGTGTGTGTGTGGTGTGTTGAGTAAACTGTGTTTTTGCAGAATGACAGGCTTGGGGGCTGCCTATGCGCAGAATCAGAGCGGGCGGCGGCGGCGGCGGGGC
>NW_011494867.1:6919199-6930079 GCF_000754665.1 Bison bison bison
TAGCCCCTGGGGACCGCGCGGCCCTCCCCGGGCCCATAGCGCCTCCCTCTAGTCTGGGTGGTGAGATGTGGAGGCCACAGGAAGAGGGACGAAAGGATCCCTCCAGAGACGCCGAGAGAGCCAGGACAGCACCCCGGCAAACCCTGAAAAGTCTTTGGAGCCGGGCGTGGCCTTCGCCCAACCTCCCCAGCCCCCATTCATCCACTCATCCATTATTCAACAAGCATCTTCCAAAGTCTACCCGACTGCACCGTGTCCCCGGGTAGGCGCGACTGGGACCCTGCCCTCAAGGGACTTTGACTCCAAGAGGAGTGAGGAACCACGCGCACGGGAGGAGGATTCAGTCGCTCAGCCAGAAGGCGCTCCTACTGTGTGCCAGGCTCCAGAGCCGGAGGAACTCTGAAAACCAAACTCGTTCTTAAGTCATCTCTTCCTGCTTCATCGTGGACACCAATTCTGTTTAAAGATAGTGAACTCAGGACCTGGGAAGGCAGGCTATTGAATTTAGAAGAAAGGTCTTCCTCATTCTAGCCCCAGAAATGCCCAGTTGGTCATTCTCCAGCTGTGGTGTGGACTTAACTCATATTCTCCCTCGGTCTTTTCCTATTTGAGAGACTCTGGACAAGTCACTTTACCTCATGAGGCTTGCTTTCTCTATCTCTAAATTGGAGATGGTAGGACACCCCTAAGGTGATGTGAGAATCGAATAGAGGATGTCTGTATACACAAAGTGGCCTATTCCAGCAGAATTCCATAAGGTTACTTGTGTCTGAATTTGGGCCCTGAACTGCCCTTGTGAAGAGGGAGATGGCAAAGGAGAATTATAACAAACAGAAAGGTTTGATCCATAGATTATCAAAATTTTTTTAAGTCATCACATCTTTCTATTAAAAAAAAAAATCCCACAGAATCTGGAACACAGGGTTTTCATGTCTGGCTCATTCTAGGAATAAATACATGGGCTTTTATATGCTGTCCCCTGTGCCTAGAATGTCCTTCCACACTGAATCCATCTGGAAAGCTCCTCCTGCCGAGGCTTGTTCATCTATGTATCACAAGCATGGCAATGTGATCGTTATCCCTATTGCTGGCAGAGAGTGGGTATACAATGACTGTCAGACTATACCAATACAACAGATTTTATACTAATGTCTAGTTAAAATCCCATATTAAAATGATGAAGGGGGAAAGGGGTGAGGGGTGGAAATAAACAAGGAAGTGTATTTGGTTTAGAAACTGGAAATTGCTATAGCAGTTTTCTTCCCTCTTCATACTGATATTTTCCCCATGGTCATGGTTTTAAATAAGAATATTAATAATAGGCAGTTCTCTATCTGTAGGTCAGAAAACAAATTTTAATGATCCTTAATTTGTACTTGGGAATAAATGCACCACGATAGCATGAGGATGTAATTTGGAAGTAGAAGACAAGAAAGAAACTGGGTTTGGAAATAATACACTCAGCCAAATTTGAATATATAATCAGTAGTTTTACAAAAACACCAAAAACTTCACTTGTGCTGGCCAAGTACTCCCTGGGAATGTGAGCACAGTTTGAAAAAAAAGAAACCTTAGTCTAGACAACAATTGTTTACAGAGTTCACAGAAGGAGATGTTCACTGTGGATTGGCATGCTCAGGGAATATTTTATGGATGAGATAGTATTGTAATGGATCCTGAAGACTCATAGAAAAGGAGGGACTTTGGAGAAAAAGACAAGGGTAGATGGTAGGCAGTGCTGCAATGAGATGGGCATGAGAAGACCAGAAGATTGATTTGTGGAAGTCACAGGACATTGGATAATGAATGTGGGTCTGTTCATGGAGAGTCTTGAACACCAAGCTAAGCACCTTGCAATTTAGCCAGTCAGCAGGGGGAAACTGGATGAAGACTTTTGAATCCATCAAAAGCATGTGGCAATCAAAAGTGTGTTAGAAGACAAATTCTAGAAGAAATATGAAGAACAGACTCCAGGGGTTGAGGTTAGAGGTAGGGAGACCAGTCGCAGTGGTCCAGTGTGGTGGAGGTTGAAATGAAGAAGAAAAACTGGATTTGCGAGATGTTCAGAAGGAAGAACCTGGCGGCCACAGACTTTCATTATGGTTACTCCATCTACTTCCATAAAGTATTTGATCCACATCAACAGGACTTGATGACTAACAGGATGTGTGTGTGTCTGTGTATGTGTGTGTATGTGTGTGTGCATAATTGAGGGAGGGGGTGAGCAACTAAGGAAAGAAAGGATACAGAGATGACTAAGATTTTAAACTGAGTGACTGAACTCCCCATCCGTCATAGCACCATTTTATTTTGAGCTTGCCCCCAGACCATCGCTGGCTTCCAGAAAGGCCAGATGCTTCCTAAAGGATTAAAAGGAAGTCCTTCACCCTCTGAGGAAAGGCCAACCAATGGACAGAACTGCTCCAGGTTCTTCGGATGACTTAGAACCACTGTTGCTCATGGAGAATGGAAGATACCTACCATCTTCCACAAAATGGGACAGACTCTTCATACTAGTCACAATGAAGGGCAACTGATAGAAACTCAAACTAATTTAAAACACAGTTTATTGACTCACACAGATTAGAAAAGGATGGAGTTGCTCTCCAGGTTGGCTGGCTTCAAGGTCTCTAAGGATGTAAGATGTCCTCTGTCTCCATGCTACACTCTTTCCTGTTGGAGATAGACTTCCCCAGGCAGCTAAGAATATGGCACCTGGCAGCTCACATCTGGAAAAGGCAATGGCAACCCACTCCAGTACTCTTGCCTGGGAAATCCCATGGACAGAGGAGCCTGGTGGGCTGCAGTCCATGGGGTCTTGAAGACTCGGACACGACTGAGCGACTTCACTTTCACTTTTCACTTTCATGCACTAGAGAAGGAAATGACAACCCACTCCAGTATTCTTTCCTGAAGAATCCCAGGGATGGGAGCCCAGTGGGCTGCCATCTATGGGGTCACACAGAGTCAGACATGACTGACGTGACTTAGCAGCAGCAGCTCACATCTGAGCTTAGAGATCTCAACTGAGTATTTCAAAATCCTAGGGAATGTTTCTGCTTGGCCACTGTACATCATGTGCTGGTATGTTGGACAGATTACTGTAGCCAGTCACTAATAATGCTCTATGATTGGCCAGTTTAAATCACATCTCCACCTATCCCAGCAGGAAGAGTGCAATGATTGATTGCTTTGCCAGAATTACCTGATCCCAATTGAGAATGTGCAGAAGCCCAAAGAAATGGGGGAATGAAAGGATGCCGAGAAGACAGATGTTCACTATATGCTAAAAGAAGCTTGGGGCCGAAAGGGAACTTAGAAACAAGGGAAGTGGCTGCGTGAAACATGCCCTTGTGATAGAGCAAGAATGGACAGTTTAGTACCCAAGGATAGACTGTATCCTCCACCCTGACAGTGGCATTAGAAAGCCACACTCTTCTCCTTCTGGCATTGCTTGAGACCTGATCTTGACTTCCTATATAGCATGGTTGAACATTTGGGTTCTAGGTTCACATTGCCTGGGTTCCAATTCTTGTATCATCACTGCTAGGTGTATGCTACGAGGCTCTTTACTTAACCTCTCTGTTCTTTCATTCCCCAAAATATTTATTGTTACATAATAAGTTATCCCCAAAACTTAGTAACTTAAACGAAAGGCATTTCTTATCTCACCGTTTCTGCGCATTAGGGATCTGGAAGCGGCTAAGCTGAGTCCACACTCAAGGAGAGATGAATTAGCCTCCACCATCTAAAGGAAGGACCATCAAAGATTTTGTGGACATATTTAAAACCACCATACTGCATTTGTAAATTGAGGTGATAGACAACCCATAGAGTTGTTTGGAGAATTAGATAAGATAATCCATGCAAGGCACCTGCCACTAACAATGGCTGAATAATGGTATCTGTTATAATTAATATTACAACTGCTACTGCTGGTTTTAAACTTGCATGTGTCATTAATATCTTTGAATGTCCAAGATCCTGTAGAAAGGCATTAAATAAAACCTTCAAACAATATTGTTTTCATGCCATATAGAAACCCTTGTTGCTAATTAAACCTTATTTTTAGCATTAATTTTAAAACATTTTATTTCAATGATGATGATGACGATGATGGTAAAACAGTAGTAATTGAAGTAAATCTTACTTATTCAGTGTCTACAGCATGTCAGTTGCTATTCTCACTGAACAAAACAAAAAATGCCCTGCCCTCTAGGAGCTTACAGTACAGTGGAGGAGACAGTGAATCAAACAAGAAAACAACATATATATGTGATATTATTTCATGGGCTCATAAGAACTACAGAGAAAAATGAAACCATGTAAAGAGGCAAAAACCAAAAAACTGAGATGGGTGTATGCTTGGGAGAGGGTACTGGTTTAGATAAAAATAAGACCTCACTGAGGTTGTGACTTTTGAGCTGAAACCCCAAAGAAAGTGAGAACATAAATCCAGTCAGAAGGCAGAGAATGTCAGAAACCAAAAACAGTCAAGGCAAAGCCCTGGGGTTAAAGGAACTGTGTGTGTTCAAGGTCCAGCCATGAAGCAAAGTGGCTAAAGCTGAGCGAGCGAGAAAGAGCACAGGTGGAGGTCAGTCTGAGACCTGACCGAGGGCCAGGTATATGGAGGGCCTCGGAGGCCAGGTAAAGAATCGAGATTCCATGCTCAGTGATGTGAGAGGTCATTGGGGAAGCTTTGAACAGGGGATGATATGATTGGGTCACTTGGCTCTTGGGTAGAAACTGCAATGAAGGGACTCAAGCGGGCTGCTGGATACCATCCTGGAAGTCCAGGTGTGAGATCCTCGTGGTATGGACTAAGGGAGAAGTGTCAAGACAAAGAGAAGTGGTTGGATGGGAGGTGTCTACGGGGATACATGGGCTGTGAATAACATAGAAGAATCCTACATTTTTAAAAGTCTTTATTTTATTTTGTATTTATTTTATTTATTTATTTTGGCTGCACCATGGGGCATGCATGATCTTAGTTCCCCAACCAGGGCCCAAACCCATATCCCCTGCATTGGAAGCAGAGTCTTAACCACTGGACAGCCAGGAAAGTCCAAGAATCCTAAGTTTTTGGTCTGAATGTCTGGGAGAATGGAGATGCCATTTACTGAGATGTGGAAACCTGGGGAGAAGTGTATCTGGTAGGTTATTTGTATTTGTATTAGGTCTGGGTGAGGGGAAATCAATAATTCCATTTTAGAGCATGCTAATTTTGAGGTAAGTTTAGACATCCAAATGGAGATGAGGGAAGAGTCAATATGTGAGTCAGAAACCCAGGTAGGGGACTTCCCTGGTGGTCCAGTGGCTAAGACTCCGAACTTCCAGTGCATAGGGCCTGGGTTCGATCCCCCTTCAGGGAACTAGAACCCAATGCTGGAACTGAGTTCAGTGATGTGCCAAAACTAAGACCCAGCGCGGCCAAATAAAAAGTAAATTAAAAAAAAGAAACCCAGGCTGGACACAGTGGCAGTGGTCAGCACACAGCCGGTAAAGACTAGGCATAGACCTGGTGGGAAAGAGGGTGTCAGATAGAGCCCTAGAGTGGTTTAGTAGTTAAAGGTCAGGAAGACGGTGAGGAGTCAGCAAAGGTGTCTGAGAAGGGGTGATGGAAATAGGAAGGGAGGAAGAGGGTGTGGCATCCCAAAGCCAACTTAGAGACAGGGGACCTCTCATTAAACCTCAGGGGGAGAACGGGGGAGAAGGGGACTGATCGTAGGATCCAGCAACGGGGAGAGCTTCGGTGACCCTGACAAGACCCATCTTGCTGGAGCAGTAAAGTTGAAAGCTAGACTGATGTGAGTTCAAGAGACTTGGGCAGAGAGGAAGTACAGATGGTGAGCACAGGTGACTCATTCGAGGCCTTTTTCTATAAAAGAGCAGAGAAGTGGGTCGGTAGATGGAGGCAGGCATCGGATGCCGGAAGGGTTTTTAATACAGATGATATGACCACATGTCTGAACAATGATAGGAATGACACAGTCATGAGGAGGAAATAGTCACACCGCGAAGAGAAGAAAGAATTGAAGGAACAGAGTCTTTGAAAAGGTCCTGGCGAGGGGATACAGAAGGCCAAGGCAGAGGGCCCAGCCTTAGGAACACAGAGTCTGTCTGCAACGGGTTGAATAGTGCCCCCCTAAAACCTGTGTCCACCTGGAACCCCAGAAGGTGACCTTATTTGCAGATGTAATTAGTTAAGATGAGGTCATACAGGATTCGGGTTGGCCCTGAACCGATAACCAGTGTCCTTAAAATAGAGACAGACAGGGGGAATGCCATGTGACAATGGAAACAGTGATGGAAGAAATGTGTGTAGAAGCCAAAGAATGCCAAGGATTGATCGCAATCACCAGAGGCCAGGAGGGAAGAATTCTTCCCCAGAGCCATCAGAGGTAATGTGGTCCTGCTGACACCTTGATTCCAGGCCTCTAGACCCTAGTCCTGTGAGAGAATAGATTGTTGCTGCTTTCAGCCATCGGGTTCCTGGTGAGCTCTTACGGCAGCCACAGGAAACTAATACACCATTCTCTGCACACACACGGCAGGCCAAGTGTGTGGCTGCAGATGAAGTCACTGGCAGGTTTGGAGCTCTCTTCTGTGATTTCTATATTCCCCATGAAATGAGCCATGAAATCATCAAATGAAAGCAAGGGGAAAGGTATCAGATAGGGGAACTTGATTTGCCTGGAACAATACTTCTCCCAAAACTAATAACACCCCTCTTTTTCACTGTTCAGGCTATCTAGATTTAAAATGAACATGTGTAGTTCTTCTAGTGTATGAAGACAGATTTTAAAATATGAAAAAATGACTTAGGTGAATTCCCTGGCAGTCCAGTGGTTAGGATTCTCTGCCTCTACTGCAGAGGTCACAGGTTCTAACCCTGCTCAGGGAACTAAGACTCCTAGCCAAGGAACTAAAATCTCTGGCTGAGGAACTAAGATCAGGCATGCCCTGCAGTGAGGTGGGGAAAAAAAAGGTTGACTTGGGGAAAAGAGGAAATTGACTAGGAAAATAGGGTGGTGTTGCTGGGAGATACTGAAGGCCCACTGGATATGTGGTCATAATTTAATCAGACCCGTAGGCTTGGTTATTCTTTATCCAATCATATTCCATTGTTCAGGGGCAAGCTGGGCATTGGGTTTAACCAAGGGTGGGATTCACCGTGTGAGTTCAGTGGAAGGAGAGAGGAAATGGAGTTAAGAATATATATAAGGAAGTAACTGTAAGGAAAGAATGATGGTAACTGAACCTAAGCTAGATAAGGAGGTCTGTGATATCATGTGGGCTGGGCAGAGGTGATATAAACAAAATTGTTGGTCAGTGAGTTGGAACAAAGATTGTGCAAGTGAGAAGGACTACACCAAGTAACAGGGCTCTTGAAATGGTGCAGTCAGTGCTGGCAGGGACCACTGTTGAACAACTACCTTGAGCTGCATGCTTTCCTGTTTTTTTTCCTGTTGTTTTTTTTTTCCTTTGGCCACGCCGCTGGGCTTGTGGGATTAGTTCCCCAACCAGGGATCAAACCCGTGCCCCCTGCAGTGCAAGCTCAAGGTCCTAACCACTGGCATGCCAGGGAAGCCCCCACATGCTTTCCATGTATGACCATCTTTTGTTTCCTTTGCCTCTTTCTTGCTACCCCTATTCACAATGAAAGACCTTGTTGTTGTCCCAGCAAGACAGAGGCAGGATCCACGTACAGAAGCTTGATGACCTTAAGAACAAAGAGTGGCTCCAAGGTAAGAACTGAGGGGCAGAAGAGACCACAGATATTGGGGCTAGAAGAGGGACTGAGAAATGAGAGAAGGATAATGAAAAGAAAAGACCTCCTAGGATCGCAACCGAGGTAGGCTTTGAATCACCTTAATTGAAAGGGAAAGTGAAAAGATGTGTTGAGCTCTTTTTGGACGCCAGTGATTTTTGGTGGAGTGAGTCTGCCTTTCCTTCTAGGCATGGTGTACAGAACTCAACTATTACATGCAAGCTGTATCATTTTAATCATTTCAACAAGGTAAGAACCATTGGCCCGTTTTATAAATGTAAGAATCATGATGCTGATCATATGCTCCAGAAAGGGCAGATAGACCTTCTGTTGCCTGAAGTAGGCTCAGACTCCCTGTGGGATATATTCATGAGAAAAAGTTATTTTTGTAGAGACCATGAGGCAAGCAAGAAAACCCAAGTGTTTGCCTGTAAGCCATGACTAAGAACTGATCCTCTGACTTTGAAATCCTGCAGTAAGAGATGCGTGAATACTGGGAGGCAAACAATATCAGTTTTTAGGGGTGTCTCTGTGTATGTGTGCTGTAAGAAGAATGAACTTGGACTCAAATTTGTTGACCCAACACTACTTTGTTGGGACTTCCCTGGTGGTCCAGAGGTTAAGACTCTGAGCTCCCAATGCAGAGGGCCTGGGTTCTATCGCTGGTCAGGGAACTAAGATCCCTCATGCAGCAACTAAAACCCGGCACAGCCAAATGAATATTTTTTAAAAAAAACACTGCTTTGTCTAAGAAGATCAAAATGCAATTTTTTGTATGTAGTAAATCAATGACATTACTGTGATATGGGTATGTCTCTCAGTGTTGTTTAAAGTGACTAAACTCTATTACAGGCTCTCAACTTTGGGTCTCAGGATCTATTGGTGCTCTTCAACAAGATTGGGAACGCCAAAAGGGCTTGTGCTCATGTGGATTATAGCTACTGTTATTTGCTGTTGGAAACTGAGTTGAAAACATTTTTAGAACAGGAATTTACACACATAAAAATAAGACACCAGCACACACTCCGTTAGCCTCCAGAGGAACACAGTTATCTAGAATCATGCTGCTAAGTTGCTTCAGTCGTCTCCGACTCTGTGTGACCTCATAGATGACAGCCCACCAGGCTCCCCCCTCCCTGGGATTCTCCAGGCAAGAACACTGGAGTGGGTTGCCATTTCCTTCTCCAGTGCATGTAAGTGAAAAGTGAAAGTGAAGTCGCTCAGTCGTGTCTGACTCTCAGTGACCCCATGGACTGCAGCCTACCAGGCTCCTCTGTTCATGGGATTTTCCAGGCAAGAGTACTGGAGTGGGGTGCCATTGCTTTCTCCACTAGAATCATGAAACTTCTAGAAAAGTACCGCATGCACTGGTGAGAGAATGAGAGTGAAAAAGGCGAAAGTTTCTTGGTGTTATTATGAAGATAGTTTTGACCATGGGAGTCCCTGGAATGCTTTCAGAGACCCTGAGAGACCTGGACCACTCTTTGAGAATTGCAGTTCTACAGGATCGGGTAAAAGGCTGTATCTGTTGTGGGGAAGGTCGCATCTTCAAGGGTTATACGGACGTGTTTCTTTTCTAAATAGACCTAGACGGCATGCTTCCTACATCTTAGGATGTGAGCATGCGTGTTCTCACTCACTCTTCTCCCCCTTTTCCTCCTCCTTCTCTCCTTCTCATTCTTCTCTTTTTAATCTTTTTTTTTTTAATGAAAAATTTCAAACTTATGCAAAAGCAGAGAGAAAAACGCAGTAAGCCTGCATAGACATACCCAGCACGAGGTACTGGGCTCACCAGCCTGAGCTCACTCTTATTTCATCTCTCCTGTCCCATTCCCTCATGCAAAACACTAGATTATTTTCAAGCAAGTCTAAGGAATTACATCACTTTATCTGAAACCGTGTCAATACACCTCTCTAACACAGAAGGACTGGCATCATGCAACTGCATCTCCACCATCGCACGTGGCTGTTGTTATTGTTGTTACTTGGTCACTCAGTCAGGTCTGACTCTGTGACCCCCATAGACTGTAGCCCACCAGGTGCCTCTGTCCATGGGATTTTTCAGGCAAGCACCTAGATGAACACTAATTCTTTTTTTTTAGTTGGAGTATAATTGCTTTACAATGTTGTGTTAGTTTCTGCTGTACAACGAAGTGAGTCAGCTCTGTGTATACATGTATCTCCTCCCTCTTGGACCTCCCTCCCACCCCTCTAGGTCATTACAGAGCACTGAGCTGAGTTCCCTGTGCTATACAACAGATTCCCCACCAGCTATCTGTTTTACACATGGCAGTGTATATATCAATCTTAATCTCACTAATTCTTTGATATTATCAAATGTTCAGTCGACCTCCAAATTTCCCCAGTTGTCTCATAAATACTTAGTCACAGTTGGTTTGTATAGATCATGGTCCCTGCCTTTTTCTCTTGCAATGTATGTGTTGGAGGAACTAGATCATTTGTCAGCAGTGTTGTTCAGCATGTGCTTCTGTACCCAGTAGCTCCTCTGTGCGGGTCGTTAGATCTAGATTTGATTTTGTTTGGGGGGAAAGAATACTTCATAGCTGGTGTGCCCTCCCACCAGGAGGCACATGGGGTCTGCTTATCTTTTTCTGATTTTAGCAGCCACAGAGATACTGATTTCTGCCTAGATCCATATCATTAGGGGTTGCAAAATGAAGATCATCTATCACCTCTTCGTTTTTTATCAGCTGGATACTTGTATGAAATCTTCCCTGATCAACTGTTTGATTGCCCTGAGGCATATCTGTACAGGAAAGGCTGGCTAAATGCTTTGTTTTTTCCTTTATGAGTTGGTTCTCCAACAGCCTCCAAAAGGTCATAAGGTATTTGTCTTAGTGTCACATTGAACTCATTAATTCTATCATATTTAGTACATCTCACCCCCTTCTTATTGTTCCTCTTCTTATTGCCCAAATGGCCCCTGTTTTTGGCCAGCGGGAGCCTCTTGCAGTTGGTTCCTGAATCTTTCAATGCATCCTCAATTTCTGGTATGAAAAGATACTCAGGTGTCATGACCACTTCCCGCACCAGATCTTGAATCCACCATGTCCCCAGTGATCCCTGGTTCTTCTCACTGAGAAAGGTC
>NW_011494867.1:6930322-6933081 GCF_000754665.1 Bison bison bison
TTGTGGTTCAGTCTCTAAGTCACATCCAACTCTCTGCAACCCCACGGACTGCAGCACGCCAGGCTTCCCTGTCCTTCACCATCTCCTGGAGTTTGCTCAAACTCATGTCCATTGAGTCGATGAAGCCATCCAACCATCTCATCCTCTGTCGCCCTCTTCTCCTCCTGTCCCTGATCTTTCCCGGCAGCAGGGTCTTTTCCAATGAGTCGGCTCCAAGTCTAGCTTCTACCGTTTTCCCTCCAGTCTGTTCCCTCCCTCCACTTGCAGATAACCATTTTATTTTATGGTTTATGGTTGAATTTTTTAACACAAATAAAAATGCACATACATTCATATACCCCATTTCTTAGATAAGTATTGGTATACTATGCACACTTTTCTCCACCTTGCTTTTCTCATTCTCCTATAGCTCATTCTTTAGCATTATCTACAATTATTATTCTTACAGCTGCATAATACTCCATGATGTGTAGTGACATTGTCAGTCGGCCGCCTTTTGCAGTTACAAATAGTACTGCAGTAATTAGCTTTATGCCCGTATCCTTTTTGAATATCTGCTTGCCTGTAGCAGGATTTCAATTCTTTGAAACTTGACTTCAGAAAATGTACTGACCATTATAATCTGTTGGGAGAGAGGGTGCCCAAAAGCAAGCCCTACCCCTGTGGACAGGACGCTAGGTTTATTTTTACTTCTGAGAAGGGTACTCACTGCAACTGTCGATCATTATGGCAGGGAACTAACCTGGAGGTAACATATGGGTACCTGCAACGGGGAGGGAACCTGAGGCTCCATGAAAGAGAAAGCCAGTAGAGGAAGCCACTGGAGAAAAGGTGAAATGAGGTGGGCCTCTACCAGAATCACTCAGTCTAGGGAGCGGCCCTGGCAGTGCCAGCTGGGCACTCAGGGAGAGGAACCTGGATCCGTGGTCTCTGAGGATAGCAGAATAATGAGTTGGAACTTTCTCTGTGTTCAGTGTCTCTTATCTCAGAGTCTTCAGTTTTGTGAAATGTTGCAGTGCTGTCTTAGTTATGCTATGGGAAATTCAGAGTCAAGCCTGTATGTATGATTGGAATGCACTGATAAAGCAGAAAGTAGTCATCTCTCCTTATGCCCTGCCCCCAAGGCAGCAGAGTGGCAGCTGTGCAGCTAAAGGGAACACAGTGGCTCGTGATTCCGGAAAGTCAGTTCATGCTAACCCTGTAGAAATCCTTGTGGCACCAAGAGTGGGGTCATGGAATTAAGAGACGGTCCAGGCTTGGGTCCTTATCAACCTGCTGAGTGGAGTCAGACTTCCTGATGAAGGATGGCCACAGAAAAGGCACCCAGATGGATAGACACTCACTCGCAAGAGGTCTTCTCTTTTGAGCAGAAAAAGACCATTGTGTGTTGACTGAGGAAATATTAATGATAGAGCCTTACGTGATTAATAAGCAGTCTACAAAACAAGGTGTTTAGGGTGCCATTTTTCTAATTAACCATGTCTAAAATGTAAAATACTGACTTCTGGTGTGTAGATAGACACATCAAATTGGAAATGATAGCAATGGACTTAGAAGGGGTGATGAGATCATGGGTAATTATTTTCTTTGTTTTTAAATTTTTATATTAAAATGCTATTTCAAAATAATAAGAAATAAAAATACCTAACAAAAAAAATGGGCAAGGCAAGGGAATTAGTGGACGATATAGAAATGAAGAAATATGAATGGGCAATTAACTTAGGAAAAGACTATTCAAACACACTTCTTATTAAAAAAAATTCAATGAAAAAGAACGGCAAGCTAGCATTTTAATTCATCAATTGATAATTTTTAAAAATTAGTCCAATAGTTAGGATTGCTAAGGATATAGAAGAAATGGTTTACATACAATGTAGGTAGGAAGCTATTAATAAATTGTTGCTATCTTTTCTGGAAGGAAATTAGACATTGTTTATCATTCTCCTTAAAATGGTCATACCTTAAGTAATTTAACTTCCACGAATTAATCTAAATTAAAAAACAGATATTTAAATAATGACATGTTTAGGAGTATTTATTATAGTCATTTATAATACCAAAAATAATTAAACTGTAAATGTCTAAAAGGATAATATTCTTTAGGCAATTAAAATCATGATCTTTAAGAATAGTTATGAACATGAGAAAAAGTTGACTGGAAAAGGCAGATTACAAAATAGTATATCTAGTATGATTACACTTTTATTCATAAAATTGTGTGTGTAAATGTGCAACAGTGTGTGTGTGTGGTAAAATGTTAATAGTGATTGAATATAGATGGGTATTTGGGTTTTCTTCCATAGACACTGTTGGATTTTTTAATGTTCTATAACGAGCAAAATCCATATACACGTAAACAGACGCGTTTATAGACTCAGGATATGTTGCTTAAGGAAATGGTATTTTAAAAGTAAAGCAAGGTTCAAACTATTATATATAGAATGGATAGATAATAAGACCCTACTATATAGCACAGGGAACTACATTCAACATCTTGTAACAAACCACAATAGAAAATAATATGAAAAAGAATGTATCAGATCAGATCAGTCACTCAGTCGTGTCCGACTCTTTGTGACCCCATGAATCGCAGCACGCCA
This sequence comes from Bison bison bison, assembly GCF_000754665.1. Lineage (NCBI taxonomy): Eukaryota > Metazoa > Chordata > Mammalia > Artiodactyla > Bovidae > Bison > Bison bison. Next base: position 6,932,923 of record NW_011494867.1, read on the forward strand.
GGCCTCCCTGTCCATCACCAACTCCTGAAGTTCACTCAGACTCACGTCCATCGAGTCAGTGATGCCATCCAGCCATCTCATCCTCTGTCATCCCCTTCTCCTCCTGCCCCCAATCCCTCCCAGCATCAGAGTCTTTTCCAATGAGTCAACTCTTCGCAT
>NW_011494867.1:6933181-6947689 GCF_000754665.1 Bison bison bison
TTCACTCAGACTCACGTCCATCGAGTCAGTGATGCCATCCAGCCATCTCATCCTCTGTCATCCCCTTCTCCTCCTGCCCCCAATCCCTCCCAGCATCAGAGTCTTTTCCAATGAGTCAACTCTTCGCATGAGGTGGCCAAAGTACTGGAGTTTCAGCTTTAGCATCATTCCTTCCAAAGAAATCCCAGGGCTGATCTCCTTCAGAATGGACTGGTTGGATCTCCTTGCAGTCCAAGGGACTCTCAAGAGTCTTCTCCAACACCACAGTTCAAAAGCATCAATTCTTCGGTGCTCAGCCTTCTTCACAGTCCAACTCTCACATCCATACATGACCACTGGAAAAACCATAGCCTTGACTAGACGGACCTTTGTTGGCAAAGTAATGTCTCTGCTTTTGAATATGCTATCTAGGTTGGTCATAACTTTCCTTCCAAGGAGTAAGCGTCTTTTGTATGTATAACTGAATCACTTTGCTGTGTACCAGAAATTAATGCAATATTGTTAATTAACTATACTTAGATAAAATAATTTTTTAAAAAAACTAAAGCAAGTTTTGGAAGTGGAAGTTTACAGAGAAATGTGAGAGGAAGCTGGAATTATTGCTGTGGAAATGGGTTGGAGGTAGAGACATCAGTATGGACTCATGTTTAGCTTAACACAGATGCAAGTAGTTACATATATAAAGCTTTATATCCACACGTTAGTGTGCGCACACGTTATCTCCTTGCTCTGTCAGCTGAGAGGGCAGAGAAGTAAGGGCTTGTCAGGTGCCCTGAGCACACGTGATGCCCAGATCTTGGTGTCTAACACCATTCTACAGTAAAAAGAACCAGAGCTTCTCAGAGAAATGGCTGATTCCAGAACTAAGGCAGAAAATATACAAAATGAACCGAGGCTCTCTTATAGTACCAGAAAATTAAAAAGTACTCAAAATGAATAAATAAACCCACAAAGATGAGAGTATGTCAAAGAAGCCAAGTGAAAAAGCTTTCAAGAACCAAAGCTGGGACAATTTGAGTGACAAAATAAATTTAGTAGTATTGGATTATATCGAAAGTATGAAATAAATATTCATGAGTCAAAAGCTAATATAAATGAATGGCTAAATAAATAAATGGGTTAGAAGAGACACATTTTCCTGTGCAAAGAATTCCAAATAGTTTATGCAGATATTCCACACTCAAGGAGTTGCAGCATAACTCCCTACTGTAGTGAGTTCTTTCCAAGAGTGTGGAAGGCGGCGGGGAGAGGGGGGCAGCGGGGTGGGGAGAGTAATTTTAGAGTGGAGACACCTGACAAACACATTCTCAGCCAGGGTCAAGACCAAGGTCAAAGAGTGACAAGTCAAGCTGATAGTAGGCACCCTTGATATGACGTGGTGAAAATGGCACTCTACTTCTGGAGCCTTCTTCTCAAAAACTGAAGATCCCATTGTAATCCAGAGAAAACTATCAGACAAACCCTCACTGAGGGGCATTCTATGAAATATCCAACCAGTACTCCTCAACGTGCATGCAACATGTGGGCGTGCTCAGTCATGCCCGACACTTTGCGACCCTATGGACTGTTGCCCACCAGGCACCTCTGTCCATGGAGTTTTCCAGGAATGGGTTGCCATCTCCTTCTCCAGGGGATCTTCCCCACCTAGGGATCCAACCCACGTCTCCTGCATCTCCTGAATTGGTAAGTGGATTTCTCAGGACTGAGACAGCTGGGAAGCCCCAGTACTTCTCAAAAGCTCATCAAAAACAAGGGAAGTCTAAGAAACCATCACAATGAAGAAAAGTCTAAGGAAGTACAATGATTAAAAGATGATTAAATGCAATGTGGTGACTTGGTTGGGATCTTAGAACAGGAAAAATAATGACATTGGGTAAAAATTAACGTCATGTAAGTAAAGTATGGCCTTTAGTTAAGAGTAATGTATCAGTGAAAAGTGAAAGTGTGTGTCACTCAGTCATGTCCAACTCTTTGTGACCCAATGGACTGTAGCCCTCCAGGCTCCTCTGTCCATGGGACTCTCCAGGCAAGAACACTGGAGTGGGCTGCCATTCCCTTCTCGAGGGGATCATCCCAACCCAGGGACTGAACCTGGATTTCCTGCATTTCTGGCAGATTCTTTACTGTCTGAGCCACCAGGGAAGCCCTATTAGTTGCTAATTGTGACAAATGTATCATACTAATGTAAAGCATTAATAATTACATTAGCTACTGTTACTAAAATGTTAATAATAGGGGAAACTAGGTGAGTATGTAAGCAATCTTTGTACTATCTCTACAATTTGTCTGTAAATGTAAAACTATTCCAAGAAAAAAAAAATTTTTTTTAAGCAAGTCCTGTAACAGAATACAATAAAAGCATTTTCAGAAATTATCTATTCAGGGCTCTAAAGGAGGCCATTAAAGACAAGGTTTTTTCTGGAGAAAAACTTTATTATATTGATTTCAATTAACAGTTTTGCTTTTTAAAAAAAGTGCACTAAGAGAAGGAGTATTTTTCTTTTCATTAAAGAGTGAAATATTACATTTTCCCAAACATACAGATGTCCATAAGATTATAATTTCACTCAACTGAATCACAAAGTAAAAGAGAACATAGTGAATTCATCCGAGGAAAAGGCACATCTGAACAACAAGAAACCTGGAAAAAGGAAGAATCCAGGAAAGAACTTGCCTCGGAAGATGAGCTACTCCTAAACTGAGAAGAAAACGGGAGGTTTTTTGATTGGGATTCTCAAAGAACAAAAAATAATCAGTTCTGTAAATAAGGATCAGAGTGTCCTGAGAAAAGACAAAGACTAATAAGCAAAAGAAAAAAATTAAAAGAGAGATGAGGTACACAAAAGATTTCAAGGAAATTTGAAACGTTGTAGATGAATCAAAATCAACATCGTAGACAGTACATGACGGTATGTAATATGGACAGCGAACCTGAGAGCATTTCTCAGAACTTAGAAGAACAGAGCTTGAGATGAAGACAGAAAGCATGATAGTCATGGGACATGGAGAAAAAAGGTGACTTTTTTAAGTGCCACTAAACAAGAGAAAAAACATGAAGAAAGGTCTGAAGCTATAATAGAAGAAAGCAATGATGAACAAAAGACTTACCACTTTAAAGTAACTTTAAATGTTAACCACTTTATACTAAGAAAGTAGTCATTTTTATGTAAAGACAACACAATAACATTGTAATATGAACATGAACTCAGAAAATATATTTCTGTTGAAAAAAATTACCTAATTATATATTCCAATCCAAAAAAAAAAGCCTCAGGAATGGACTTATCTGTGGAGATCAGTAATAAAACACTGAAACTTGTCATAATAGTGAGGTCTAAATGTGTTTTCAGTCTGTTTTTACTACTGAAAGTGAATGTAAAAGTAACAGTGTAATAATATCGGGGACTAAAATGTGTGAACAAGGGGGAAGCGAATACTTTTTCTTGAATGGGAGATGGTGGATTGGAAAGCCCAGATTCCCCTTTGCTCCGGACCCTGCAATTAGAAAAAAAATCAGATGGCAAATCTGAAACAGTAAAGATAACCTCTATAGAATTTACATGATGCATTAGCTTCCAAAATACAAAGTTAATATCGTCCACAAACCACAAGAGAGAATATAGAGATAAAAAATAGGAAACTTCAGTGAAGATGACAGGAGTAATAGTTATAATAGTGACAGAAGTAAATGGGATAAATGCTCCCCAAAAGAGGCAAAGACTCTTAAATTAGGCTGCAAAAGCATGTTAGGCCAAAAACCACAGATGAGCCTTGAACAGACAATGTGGAGGTTTAGGGGTGCTCACCCTCTGCATGCAGTGGGAAATCTCCCTTTGGCCTAAAGTTGGATCTCTATATCCATCATTTCTCTGAATCCGAGATACCTCCACATCTGAGACACTGCATCCTTGAATTCAAACAAGGGATTCTCTAGTACCATAGTTTTTACTATTGAAAAAAAAAATCCACCTGTAAGTATATCCCACAGTTTAAACATGCATTTTCCAAGGGTCAACTGTATTTTTTTCACATATAAATATAAAATATAAATGATATAACATGTTTAAAAAACAAAGGACTACAAGAAAACATGGACTTGCCACGTGGTGCTAGTGGTAAAGAATCCACCTGCCAATGCAGGAGAAGCAGGAGATGCAGGTTCAATCCCTGGGATGGGAAGATCCCCGAGGGTAGGAAATGACAAACCCACTCCAGTATTCTTGCCTGGAAAATCCCATAAAAAGAAGAGCCTGGTGGACTACAAGTCCATGGGGTTACAAAAAGTTGGACACAACTGAGTGACTGAACACACACACATGAGAAGACATGGTATAAATGAAAAATTAATATTAGATGAAACAGAAATCTAGGGGCTTCCCTGGTGGCACAGTGGCTAAGGCTCCACGTTCCCAATGCAGGGTGCCAGGGTTCCATCTCTGGCCCGGGAACTACTCGCTGCAACTAAAGATACCACACGCCACAAGGACCGAAGATCCTGTGGCCACAACGAAGACCCAGCCAGTCAAATAAATAAATGATAGTAATTTTAAAAGAAATCTAGGAAAAATACGGAATGTAAAAAAGTGGACATTATATAGTCATATGGGACATAATTTGAAATGAAGACATGGTGCATTGTTCAGCAAATATTTATCAATTCCCACAGCTTTTTGGAACAAAAAATGCATGAAACATTTAATGTTAGCTACTACTACAATTTAAAATATGTCTAAAACTTTCTTGAGTTACTCTGTTGTGTACAACATTTCATTTAATATATTAAGAAAACAACAATGCATTAGAAATACAATTAAAAAAAAATCTGACAGAACCACTGTAATTTTGTGAAAGGTCAACATAACATTATTGCTTTTGGAAGGTAAATTAGGCCAAAAAAAATCAACAAAAATATAAAGGATTTAAGTCATAAAATTAGTAAGCTTAATTTTTAAAATGAGGTGAGGAGAGAGTATATTTTCCTGAAAATTACAGAAAATTTACAAACATAAAACACATAATAATAAAATTCACTAATAATAATAAATATATAAATATATTGTATATATTGTATAATAATAATTCAAGGATAAACACATAATAAATAAAATTCAAAAATGCAGTACAATTACACATTGATCGCAGACATTCCTTGAGGATATCTGATCCTGAGAATAACCTTTTAAAGTAAATCCCCTTAAAAGGAAGTTCAAATTTTCACAATGAGCACTGAAGAAAAGTTCATTTGTCTTGAAAAACGAAACAAAAAGTTATCAAGGTAAGTTTATTTTAGTACACATTTAATGAAATCAAAGAACAAAAAATATTGATTTTGGCGTATTCTCACAAATCTGTGATCTCATGATGCAACACCCTTTTTGTTTGAATAATATTACTAGAATGATTTTGCTGAAAAAAACTCAAAACTTTTATCAGTTTCCCAAGGATCATTTCAATGCTTTTGTATTTAGATATCTGTTCCTCCTGGTGGCTCAGATGGTAAAGAATCTGCCCGCAACGCAGGAGACCTGGGTTTGATTGCTGGGTCAGGGAAAATCCCTTGGAGAAGGGAATGGCTACCCACTCCAGTATTCCGGTCTGGAGAACTCCATGAACTGAGGAGCCTGGTGGGCTACAGATCATGCAGTCGCAAAGTCGGACATGACTGGATCACTAACACTTTTTCTTTCCTCTGATACTACACACCATCATCTTGAAATTTTCCTCTTCTTTCACTTAAATTTGGGTGATTCTAACAGTTCTCCAACATCACCTTCAACCTTATAAAATCTTCAGGCTCTCTTTCTCATCAAGTATAACATGCCAGCTTTGTTTTGTCAGGAAAATATCCACTAATCGACTAAAGGAAAATGATCAACCAAAAGGCCAGGTAATGACCCTTGTATTACCAATGAAAGGACCTTTAAGACGAGATCAATTTTATAAATGATTAATTCATCAGTGAATATTTCATGTGAATACAGTTTTGCTCCCCTATACAACTTCATGGCAGGTTCCCTGAAGGCTCAGTGGTAGAGTATCTGCCAGCCAATGCAGGAGACGCAGGAGACGTGGGTTTGAGCCCTTGGTTGGGAAGGTGCCCTGGAGAAGGAAATGACAACCTACTCCAGTATTTTTGCTAGGGAAATCCCATGGACAGAGGAGCCTGGTGGGCTACAGTGCATGTAGGTCGCAAAGAGTAGGACACGACTTAGCGACTGAGTATACACACACACATGTATTAATACAAATTCGTAACTTCAGGGAGTTAGACATTGAAGTCTCCTCTGTTTGAATGTAAAACAAACCATCCTGCATAAGCATGTGTGAGATGTCAAAATTGTAATGACAGCTTATTTAGAAGTTAATTGCAATGAAAATAGATAATATCAAAACTAATTGATCATGCTGAGGTTTGACAGAAAACAACAAAATTCTGTAAAGCAATTATCTTTCAATTAAAAAATAAATAAATTTTAAAACCTAATTGAATACAGTCAAGGTGTCAAGCAGAGGAGGAATTTACAGAGTTAAAGTCTTCCATTATTAAGTAATATGGAAAATAAATAAACTAAGCATTTAACTTAAAAAAAAAAAAAACAGGGAAAAAGATATGGAATCTAAACATAAGGAATTAAAGATATAAATTCATCTAAACTCTGATTCATTGAAAAGAACAAGGCATTCCAAGGCGGCGCTAATGGTAAAGAACCCCCTGCCAATGCAGATGTAAGAGAGATGCAGGTCTATGCAGGTTGATCCCTGGGTCGAGAAGATCTGCTGGAGTGGGAAATGGCAACCCACTCCAGTATTCTTGTCTGGAAAATTCTATGGACAGAAGAGCCTGGCGGGGAGACGAGTCTGGCGGGCTACAGTCCATGGGGTCGCAAACAGTGGGACAAGACTGAGCACAAGGCTAAGAAAAGGAAGGGAGGAAGGGAGAGAGGTAGGGAGGAAGGGAAAGAGAAGGAGAGAGAAATGAAATGAGAAAGAAATAAGAGAAGCAGAGGGAAAATAGAATAAACAGGGCACAATTATATAACGCTGCTGCTGCTGCTGCTAAGTCGCTTCAGTCGTGTCTGACTCTGTGCAACCCCATAGACGGCAGCCCACCAGGCTCCCCAGTCCCTGGGATTCTCCAGGCAAGAACACTGGAGGAATGGTAAAAAGGTCTCCTTCAGTAGAGATTAGGTTCTGGAAGACTTTCAAAGTCCATTTGGTCTTAAAGTGCAAATAACAATACAAAGTGACCGCTATCGCCATCTGTTGGTGGCAGACAGAGTTGACGTCCTTGTTCGGCTTTGTTTCCATTTAAGAAATCTTATAAATCAAAGTTTCCAAGCTGTTTTAAATTTATAGCTTCTGAAATATTTTAAATGGAACAAGATACCTTAGATGCTATGACAGTTAATTTTTTTCAGTTTTAATGACATTGTTTTATTTCTAATATTGCAAACAATACATGTTCATTGAAGACAATTAAAAATACATAAAGGCATAAATTAAGAATTAGCAATCACTCATAATCCCCACCCCCAGAGATAACCATCATTATCACTTTGATTCACTGCCTCTCAATGTCTACATATTTTTAAATTGGGGTATAATTGGTCTACTTCACTATATTGGTTCCAGGTATACAACATAGTGATTCAATATTCCTATGACCACCTGATCTGCCTCTTGAGAAATTTGTATGCAGGTCAGGAAGCAACAGTTAGAACTGGACATGGAACAACAGACTGGTTCCAAATAGGAAAAGGAGTACGTCAAGGCTGTATATTGTCACCCTGTTTATTTAACTTACATGCAGAGTACATCATGAGAAACGCTGGACTGGAAGAAACACAAGCTGGAATCAAGATTGCCGGGAGAAATATCAGTAACGTCAGATATGCAGATGACACCACCCTTATGGCAGAAAGTGAAGAGGAACTAAAAAGCCTCTTGATGAAGGTGAAAGTGGAGAGTTTAAAAAGTTGGCTTAAAGCTCAACATTCAGAAAACCAAGATCATGGCATCCGGTCCCATCACTTCATGGGAAATAGACGGGGAAACGGTGGAAACAATGTCAGACTTTATTTTTCTGGGCTCCAAAATCACTACAGATGGTGACTGCGGCCATGCAATTAAAAGACGCTTACTCCTTGGAAGGAAAGTTATGACCAACCTAGATAGCATATTCAAAAGCAGAGACATTACTTTGCCAACAAAGGTTCGTCTAGTCAAGGTTATGGTTTTTCCTGTGGTCATGTATGGATGTGAGAGTTGGACTGTGAAGAAGGCTGAGCACTGAAGAATTGATGCTTTTGAACTGTGGTGTTAGAGAAGACTCTTGAGAGTCCCTTGGACTGCAAGGACATCCAACCAGTCCATTCTGAAGGAGATCAGCCCTGGGATTTCTTTGGAAGGAATGATGCTAAAGCTGAAACTCCAGTACTTTGGCCACCTCATGCGAAGAGTTGACTCGTTGGAAAAGACTGTGATGCTGGGAGGGATTGGGGGAAGGAGGAGAAGGGGATGACAGAGGATGAGATGGCTGGATGGCATCACTGACTCAATGGACGTGAGTCTGAGTGAACTCTGGGAGTTGGTGATGGACAGGGAGGCCTGGCGTGCTGCGATTCATGGGGTTGCAAAGAGTCGGACACGACTGAGCGACTGATCTGATCTGATCTGATCTATTATAAAATGATCACCATGGTAAGTCTAGCTATCATCTGTCACCATACAAAGCTATTACAATATCATTGCCTATATTCTGCAAGCTGTACATTTCAGCCTTGTGACTCCAGTACTCAGAGGCACTGGAGATTTGTACCTCTAAATCCTCTTCACCTATTTCACAGATTCTCCCCAACTCCCTTCCATCTGGTTCAGTTCAGTTGCTCAGTCATGTCTGACTCTTTGTGACCCCATGGACTGCAGCACCCCGAGGCCTCCCTGTCCATCACCAACTCCCAGAGTTTATTCAAACTCATGTCCACTGAGTCAGTGATGGCATCCAACCATCTTGTCCTCTGTCCATCTTGTCCCCTTCTCCACCCACCCTCAATCTTTCCCAGCATCAGGGTTTTTCCAACGAGTCAGCTCTCTGGATCAGGTGGCCAAACTATCGGAGTTTCAGCTTCAACATGAGTCCTTCCAATGAATATTCAGGACTGATCTCCTTCAGAATGGAATGGTTGGATCTCCTTGCAGTCCAAGGGACTCTCAAGAGTCTTCTCCAACACCACAGTTCAAAAGCATCAATTCTTCGGCGCTCAGCTTTCTTCACAGTCCAACTCTCCCATCCATACATGACTACTGGGAAAACCATAACCTTGACTAGACAGGTAACCACATTTATTCTCTGTATCCAAGAGTCTGTTCAGTTATATTTATTTGTTTTGTTTTTCAGCTTCCACATATAAGTGAAATCATATGGTGTTTGTCTTTCTCCAGGTTATTTCACTGAGCCTGATAATGCTCCAGGTCCATCCATACTGTTGCAAATGGCAGAATTTCATTCTTTGTATGACTGAGCAATACTCCATTGTGTATATATACCACACTTATTGATGGACTTCGGTTGCTTCCATTATCTTGGCTATTGTAAATAAGGCTGCGATGTTTTCTTTGGGAAAATACCCAGAAGTCAGATTACTGGATCATATAGTAATTCTATTTTTTAATTTTTTAAGGACTCTTCATACTGCTTTCCATTGCGGCTGCACCAATTTACATTACCATCAACTATGTGCTAGGGTTCCCTTTTCTCTGCATCCTTGTCAAATCTTGTTATTCACTGCCTTTTTACAATAGTTTTTCTGACAGGTGTGAGGTGTCTTTGTGGCTTTGATTTGTATTTCTTTGATGATTGGTGATGTTGAGCATCTTTCGATGTTTCTGTGGGCCCGTATGTATGTCTTCTTTTGAAAAATTTCTCTTCCGGTCCTTTGCCCATTTTACAATTGGGTTGTTATTGTTTTTAATGTTGAATTGTATGATTTCTTTGTACGTTTTAGTATTAACCCCCAAGAGACCTAGAGTTTGCAAAGATCTTCTACCATTCAGTGAATGGCCTTTTCATTTTGCTGATAGTTTCTTTTTCTGTATAATCTATCTCAATTAATCTTAAAATCTTAATGGAAAAATGAAAATGTGTTGGAAATTACAAATCACTAAAATTGACTTGGGAAGTAGTGAATTCAAAAACACAAATGACTATGTAAGATATATTTAAAAAAAAAAAAAAAGCTTTCTTCAACATATTTTAGGACCAGAGATTACAGGTGAAACTCTTTTAAGAAAGTACCTATACTCTTGAAACTGTTCCAAAATGTAGAAAAAGACGGAGACTGATTAATTTATTAATCTCTAATTAATTAATCAGCATAACTACAACACCATTAAAAACTGACAAAAATACCCCCATAAAGAAAATTTAGAGATAAATTACAATATTTAATATGGAAGAAAAGGTTAGCTTAAAAATTATAACAAGACAAATAAAATTATATAGCCAAGAATATCACACTGTGTCCAGTGAGCATTATTTCCAGATGTACAGGATAATTCAATATATGAAATCATCAATCTGATTCACCATGGTGATAAATCCAAAGAGAAAAACTCTATGAGGATCTTTAAGAATAAAAAGAAAACACTTTGAAAAATCCAAGTGCATGTCTAATTAAACAATCCTAACAGTAGAGTTGGAAAAATAATTCATAAACATCAGTAAGATTTTCCTCTCCTAAAATAGCAGTAAGAAAATTATTCCTGAAATAACCACTATTATTCAGCGTTGTTTTAGAGCTTTTGGTGAGTACAATTAAGTAGAAAAAAGAGATATAAATTGCAAAAACATATGTAACTATTTGGTCCCCAAAAAAGAAAACTAATTGAAAACTATTAAATAGTTTAGAGTTCTAATTTTATTAGAAAATAAATATAAACCAAGACAATGGCTTTCCCATATACTAGTTGCAATCATTTATAAAATATCATGGGGAGAATTATTTTATAAAAGTATCAAAAACTATGAAATTTCTTGAAACAAATGTAAAGTTTAAGACACACTTTGTAAAATTTACAAAACTCTAAGAAAACTTAAAACATAGCATGGACAAATAAAATTAACATACTATGTTCATGGATGAGAAGACTTAATATTGCAAACAAACAAGTTCCCCAAATAAATCCAAACATATAACACAATTCAACCATTATTTCAATAGGATTTCTTTTTGAAAATAAATGATGCAGGTTTTCAAAAATTCAACTAAAATAATGAACACAGAGCATACTCAAGACATTTATTAAATAAAGGAAATAAAGTGAGCCCTTCCCTAGGTAACTTTAAAAGTACAACTGGGCCTTGTGCAGGAGGAGAAAAATAGATCAATGAAACCCAACAGAATGTCCAGGAACTAAAAGAAGGATATAAAAAGAAAGTAGCTTGTAATAAAATTAGCATCACAGAGCAGCATGGAAAATAAGACTACTAATACATGGTATTGAAACAACTGGCTAACTACTTAGAAAAATTAAAAGTTAGACCCTCCAATAAACAAGTGGAACGTCATACTTAGTTTTTAATTGTCAGCTGCCCTTCCTACGAGTCTATGCTTCCGTGCACCATGACAGAGACTTAGCCACATGACTTGATGTGGCCAGTGACTCTGCCACATCCTGGTGTAAGTTCAGTGAGCCACTGCATGGTTCCACCATGGCTCTTTGTCCCTCTGGCAGGAGACAGAGACAGAGGCTGCTTGTTCAGGTGGACTCCCAGAATGAGGCATGTCTGGACCAGTACCAAAGCAAGCCTGTAGCCAGTACACAAAGTGAGTGAGAAATAAACGTCTATGATCAGAAGTCATTAAAATTTAGGGATCATTCATTACCATGAACAACCTAAAGAAAATTCGGGTGACAGAGAAATAGAAAGATGAAATGTAAAAAAGAGATTATGAAGTCTCTAGAGGAAAATATGGATGAATGTTTATATAATCTTATGTCTATTTAAATATAACATGGAGGAACAATATTTAAATGAAACACAATTTAAAGCTTTGGCTACATAACAGGTAAAATTTCTTTCCTACAAAATATTCAGCCAACTACACACTGGGAAAATTTATGTACAACACATATGTCAAAGGATTCATATGAAAAAGTTCTTATAAGTGAAAAAAGTAACGTTTTAAGGGGCCAAGGATATTAATAAAAGTTCATTCTCAAAAGAAAGGATATAAATAATTAAAATATATGTAACAGAATCACCAAATAAATGCTAACAAATATTGAGGCTCCTTTTTTTTCTTTTTTAAAGTTTTTTGTTTTTGTTTTTTTTAATGTGGACCGTTTTTAAAGTCTTTATTGAATTTGTTACAATATTGCTTCTGTTTGATGTTTTGGGTTTTTGGCTATGAGGCATGTTGGATCTTAGCTCCTTGACAAGGGATTGAACCCAGACTTCCTGCATTGGAAAGGGAAGTCTTAACCACTGGACCACCAGGGAAGTCCTTTGAGGTTCATTTTTTAACAGTCTTATTAACAGAGACAAAAAAAAAAAAGATCTGTGCCCAGTGTCAGCAGATGAACAGAGAGAGAGGCATTTTCTTATACTGCTCTTAAGAGTGTAAAATTTTTGGAAAGTAATTGAGTAAAATATTAGAAGACTTAAAAAGTGACTCAGAAAGTCAACTTCTTGTAGCCTGTCCTTAAAACTAATTGGATAAATGGGTAAAAATATAGATATATATCACTGTAATTTATAATAAGAAAATATATTTTTAAATCTTAAATGTTTAAATTTATGATACATTTATACAATGGAATTCCATATAATCATTGAGGATGATTATGTAGACATATGTGATTCAAAAAGGCAAAATACAATTTACAAATGTTTGGTTATATCCAATTATTTCATTCTAAGAATATATAGTATAAAAAATATGTATATATGTATATTTCAGTTGTGTGTGCTTATTTATATCCATGCATAATTTTTAATACCTAAAGCTGGAGAAATAGCTAAATATGTAGTTTTGGTATATTTTTTTCTTTCATTCATATGCATTTTCTAAAACTTCATATTATTTATGTATTAGATAATAAATTCTTGAGGGTATTCTAAAAAGCTATGTTGCTTAAACCCCATTAGGGTGACAGATTTCTGAGACTATAAGAAAAGCTATTGATTGGCTGACCTTGAAAATGCACAGGTCCAAAAAGAAAAAAGGAAAGAAAATGCACAGGTCCAGGGAGATACAGAATTTTGTATGGATTTCTAGTGACTTTCATTCCTCTTGAGTATAAATCCATGGACACCTAGGTGAAGAACCCTTGAATAATAAGTATTGTACACCTGATTTCTGTCTACTTCAGATTTCGTAAGTTGGGTCCACTTAGTCCAAGTATCTATAAAGAACAAGCTCCGGCATTGTTTAACTTTGTGTTCTCTTAAGTTGACAAAACATGTTTTGAGAATGAATGATTGCAAAGTTTGTCATGAAAATGGCATCATTAATCCTCTATCATTAGAACCATATAGGAAGTATATTCATTTGAAGGACTGAGGCTGAAGCTGAAGCTCCAATACTTTGGCCACTGGACGTGAAGAGCTGACTCCTTGGAAAAGACCCTGATGTTGGGAAAGATTGAAGGCAAGAGAAGCGGGCAATAGAGGATGAGATGGTTGGATGGTATCATGGACTCAATGGACATGAGTTTGAGCCAACTCTGGGAGATACTGAAGGACAAGGAGACCTGGTGTGCTGCAGCCCATGGGGTGCAGAGGCTGAACAACACTAGGAAGCATAGCCATGGTTCCTGATCTAACTGCCTGTCTTTTCAAAGCAATGTGTGAATCCCCTTAACCAGGACAACCAAGAGAAATAAAGGAACACATACTGCTCTGGTCTGATCTTCTTTCTGAGTTTGAGGTTCCACATTTCCTATGCTAGGCTCTCTGTGTCTTTATCCAGGCTAAGTGATGCTTCAGCTTCCTCACCTGAACTTGGTTCTATATCTGTGTCTGCTTTGCCTGCTGTTCTCTCACTCTCGTATTCTCCTTAGTGATGGAGTGAAGGAGAGTCTATGTTCCTCTCCTTGACCAAAGGGTACAAGGGCTTGAGACCTAAACTGAAAACCCATCACCTCCTTTCTTTTTTTATTTTATTTTATTTTATTTTATTTTTTTATTTTTTAAATTTTATTTTATTTTTAAACTTTACATAATTGTATTAGTTTTGCCAAATATCAAAATGAATCCACCACAGGTATACATGTGTTCCCCATCCTGAACCCTCCTCCCTCCTCCCTCCCCATACCATCCCTCTGGGTCGTCCCAGTGCACTAGCCCCAAGCATCCAGTATCGTGTATCGAACCTAGACTGGCAACTCATTTCTTACATGATATTTTACATGTTTCAATGTCATTCTCCCAAATCTTCCCACCCTCTCCCTCTCCCACAGAGTCCATAAGACTGTTCTATACATCAGTGTCTCTTTTGCTGTCTC
>NW_011494867.1:6947789-6948579 GCF_000754665.1 Bison bison bison
ACCATCTTTCTACATTCCATATATATGCGTTAGTATACTGTATTTATGTTTTTCCTTCTGGCTTACTTCACTCTGTATAATAGGCTCCAGTTTCATCCACCTCATTAGAATTGATTCAAATGTATTCTTTTTAATGGCTGAGTAATACTCCATTGTGTATATGTACCACAGCTTTCTTATCCATTCATCTGCTGATGGACATCTAGGTTGCTTCCATGTCCTGGCTTCTCCTGGCTATTATAAACAGTGCTGCGATGAACATTGGGGTACACGTGTCTCTTTCCCTTCTGGTTTCCTCAGTGTGTATGCCCAGATCAATCCAAGAAGAAGATATAACAATTATAAATATATATGCACCCAACACGGGAGCACCACAGTACGTAAGACAAATGCTAACAAGTATGAAAGGAGAAATTAACAATAACACAATAATAGTGGGAGACTTTAATACCCCACTTACACCTATGGATAGATCAACTAAACAGAAAATTAACAAGGAAACACAAACTTTAAATGATACAATAGACCAGTTAGACCTAATTGATGTCTATAGGACATTTCATCCCAAAACAATGAATTTCACCTTTTTCTCAAGCGCACATGGAACCTTCTCCAGGATAGATCACATCCTGGGCCATAAAGCTAGCCTTGGTAAATTCAAAAAAATAGAAATCATCCCAAGCATCTTTTCTGACCACAATGCAGTAAGATTAGATCTCAATTACAGGAGAAAAACTATTAAAAATTCCAACATATGGAGGCTGAACAACACGCTGCTAAATAACCAACA
>NW_011494867.1:6948693-6956188 GCF_000754665.1 Bison bison bison
CAAGAAAAAAGTCAAATAAATAACCTAACTCTACACCTAAAGCAACTAGAAAAGGAAGAAATGAAGAACCCCAGGGTTAGTAGAAGGAAAGAAATCTTAAAAATTAGAGCAGAAATAAATGCAAAAGAAACAAAAGAGGCCATAGCAAAAATCAACAAAACCAAAAGCTGGTTCTTTGAAAGGATAAATAAAATTGACAAACCATTAGCCAGACTCATCAAGAAACAAAGGGAGAAAAATCAAATCAACAAAATTAGAAACAAAAATGGAGAGATCACAACAGACAACACAGAAATACAAAGGATCATAAGAGACTACTATCAACAATTATATGCCAATAAAATGGACAATGTGGAAGAAATGGACAAATTCTTAGAAAAGTACAACTTTCCAAAACTCGACCAGGAAGAAATAGAAAACCTTAACAGACCCATCACAAGCATGGAAATTGAAACTGTAATCAAAAATCTTCCAGCAAACAAAAGCCCCGGTCCAGACGGCTTCACAGCTGAATTCTACCAAAAATTTAGAGAAGAGCTGACACCCATCACCTCCTTTCATGCCAAGACTACAGCACCCTTAACCCTGGGGGATCCTTATCTAGCCAGTTCATGCTTCGTAACATGGGACTCTGAGAGTGTGCTTTTTTCTCTCATGGACAAGATATTCTGAACATCCCTGAGATCACTCACTAAACCAGAACTCGTGTCACTTGAATTCTTCTAAGTGTGACACAAATTCTGAAGAGCTGAAAGATTAAATGAAGTTATAACACCCAACAGCTTCTACATGTGAAGATAAGTCAAATCAATAGAACTTTATCACCTGTCTCTCATGCTCTATCGCTGTAGGAAGTGTGAGCAGAGATATACATTAAGAATTTAGGATGATAATCTCTAAAAAAAAAAAACCTGTGACATGTCTAGGCAACAAGATAACGTGTACCCGGATATTTAAAGTGAAATGTGTCAGATACGAGAAGCTTACTGTTTTCAAGCAAAAGTTTGGGTTTTTTTTTAATGGGAATCTTTCAGAAGAAGCTAAAACATTTTCCTGCCTTGGGCAGAATATATGAAACATAGATTAACCTCTTCTATATGTCTCTGGATAATTAGGAATGTCAGCTTTCGTACTGTGCTGTGATATAGAAATCCCCCTGGGAATTTTCAAGTGTACAGGCTGCCTGAAGCTATATGAAATGACTTAGAGCTATTACAATGCTCACTTCATACTTTTTATAGTTTTTTCAGTCTCCTCCTATGTTATCACCACTTTTTTTTTGTTTTGAGCAGGCTCGCAACCATTTAGCCAAGTTTTGATACGAACCAAATCCAAAGTAAAAGTATACAAACTTACAAGTAAGATAAGAGGCTCTCTTCTTAGATTCTGCCTTTAGATAAATACTACCTTTATAAAATGAGGGTTTTCACATATAATTTTCTGCACAATCGCCACTAATTTTTCTCCCCCTCACAATCCCCAACGGATTCTCAACTATGTTGAAGAAAGATAGGTGCGGTTGATAGGTGACATTCAGTCAAATAAGATATTATTGAATAAAATTAAATATGTAATGAAGGTACGAGCAAAAGAAATAAATGGAGTCCTTGGGAAATAATACAGGGAAAGCACAACTTAAACCAAACCAGAAGAGAGGAGTGAAGGGGAAGTTCTTGGCATTTATTGACACTCACTATTGCCAAGTACTGGTATGAGAACATACTGTTTCACATTTAAGATTACATTAAAGATTGCAGTTAGGATTTCGTTCATCTGCAATATAAAACAGGAATTTATTTAACTTTTCTAACAAAAAGCCTAGGAGTTAGTGGTGGCTGCCTGTGATTCAGTTTCTCAACGATACTGTCAGAGATCTGGGCTCTTTCTCGTTCTCTTCTGCCATTGTTCATAAATTGCCTATATCTTAGTGGTTACAAGATGGTTGCTGCAGCCCCAGACTTCACATACAATGTTCAAAGCAAAAGGAAGACGAAGGGACAAAGATTTTATCCCTGTGAGACTTTGTCTTTTTATTTGGAAGATTGTCCTTCTTTGGCAAACTTCTCCTTTCATCTCCTTATCCTGATCTAAGTCATACGGCCTCCCCCACCCCCACCCCGGGCTGAGATAGGTTCTATTTTAATCTTTTTGGCTGTGCTTTATGGTTTGCCAGACCTTAGTTCCCACACCAGAGATTGAATCTGGGTCATAGCAGTGAAAGCACTGAGTCCTAACCATTGGCCCACCAAGGAATTCCCTGAGATAGGGTTCTATTATCCCGAAATAAATTGGGATGTTGTTAGCAATCGGGGAAAAAGTATAGAAAAAGTATGGGTGGGGAAGGCTACTGAGTCATCCACAGACAGTGTACACCAGACAGGTTATTTCCTCATTTAACCTAACAGTAACTTGCCTTATTGTGATAGGGAAACTGAGCCTCTACTATTCGACTTGTCCACACGCACACAAGGCTAAATTTGAACCTCTTGTTCTTCCTCTCCATGATCACACAATGGCAGTGGAAACACCACTCACATTTAGAAGATATATGCCAGCAGGAAGAATAAAGCTATTTGCCAAATTTGTTGTTGTTCAGCCACTCAGTTGTGTCCAACTCTTTGTGCAGCACGCCAGGCTTCCCTGTCCTTTACTATCTCCCAGAGCTTGCTCAAACTCATGTCCATTGACCACCACAGTTTGAAAGCATCAGTTCTTCAATACATAAAGAATATTTCAGGAAGCATTATCTTCATCTTTATCCAAATTTGTAAAGATGGAGTGGCCACTGCCATTGAGCTGGAGGAGGCAAGAGTGCCTCTCAAATTGCTGCCCGATCTCCATGCCTCCAGGGTAGCATCACTGTCCTGCCTCTTGCCAGAACAGCTTGGTCACGGCCTCTAACTTCATCAGACATCTGTCTCACCCCAAGTATTGCACTTTCAGCAGCAACCTCACCTTTGGCCCCAGAAATCACAAAATTAAACTCCTCCACCCACATCTCCCTCAGCTCTCTACCTGATTCCAGTGAATCGAGACAAAACGGCATTTACTCCAGGGTGTTCTTCATCATTTTTGAGCAAGCTGCAGAAATTAAAATCATTGCTCCTTTTTGTCTAATAAAAATCCTGCTTTGAGACACAGGATAAGCAACCTTACTGATTTTCTTTTGTATTTAAAAATTTCCAGAAGGAAAGAATGAAGTATTTTGCAAACGTGTGAAAAGGGAAGTGACTGCACTCTAAGTCTTTCATATTTAAAATCTCCCTTGGTTCCTTCTCATCTCCACGTTGCTTCTGTGACTCGTGTTCTGAAACTCAGACCCAGCTGAGTTAATGGTGCATGTGCATGCACAGTCTTGTCCAACTCTTTGCAACCCTTTGGACTGGAGCCTGCCAAGCTCTGCCGTCCAAGGGATTTTCCAGGCAAGGATCCTAGAGTGGGTTGCCATTTTCTCCTTCAGGGGCCCCCCAACCCAGGGATTGAACCTGCATGTCTTGCACAGACAGGAGGATTCTTTACCCCAGGCCACCTGGGAAGCCCCAGTTGGTACCCCAGTTTCTAGAGGAAGGGTGCTTAACCTTGAGACCTACAGTTGAGCTCTAGCACATACATTAAAGTGATAGCAAAATTGTACTTGTGTGTACATACATATCTTTTTTGGGAGAAAAGATCCATAGATTTCATCAAATTCTCTAGAAGACTGGATTAGTTTTCTAAAGCAGTCAAAACCAATGACTAAAACCTTGCTGGCTTAAAACAATAGAAATTGCTCTCTCACAGGCTGGAGGCCAGAAGTCTAAGATCAA
Source organism: Bison bison bison (assembly GCF_000754665.1). Classification (NCBI taxonomy): domain Eukaryota; kingdom Metazoa; phylum Chordata; class Mammalia; order Artiodactyla; family Bovidae; genus Bison; species Bison bison. The sequence goes on from NW_011494867.1 coordinate 6,952,500, forward strand.
GATGTTCTTGGGACCACATTCTCTTCAAAGGCTCTAGGGGAGGGTGTGTCCTTGCCACTTCCAGCTTCTGGGGACTCCTAGTGTTCCTTTACTTATGGTCACATCATTCGAATCTCTGTCTCCATCTTCATAGGGCCTTCTTCCCTGTGTCTCTCTGTGGCCTTTTCTGTCTCTTATAGAGACACTTGGAGTTAGGCCTCACCCTAATCTGGCATGACTTCATCTTGATCCTTACTTTTGCTATATCTGCAAAGACTCTGGTACATGCATGCTCAGTCCCGTCAGTCATGTCCGACTCTTTGAGACCCCATGGACTATAGCCCACCAGGCTCTTCTGTCCATGGGATTCTCCAGGCAAGAATGCTGGAGTGGATTGCTGTGCTCACCTTCAGGGGATCTTCCCAGCCCAGAGATCGAACCTGTGTCTCCTGCATTGCAGAGAGATTCTTTACCACTGCTGCTGCTGCTAAGTCACTGGGAAACCTGAAAAGAATCTTACTTTCATACATAGTCACATTCTGAGGTTTGGGGTGGACATAGATTTTGGGAGGACACTGTTCAATCCACTCAGGGATCTGTGATCCTCAATAGGTAAGGACAAAGGACGTCCCGGACTCCAGGAATGACATTCCAGGACCTCCAGACTCTACCCCCATCTTATATCTCTGATCTCGTCTTCTTCAGCCACTCTCCAGCCACCCCTGCCTATTCCAGCTCCCCAAACCGCTACCCTGATCTGCTTCTCCTCCTTCTGATGCCTTCTCTTTGAGACTTTCCCATCTCACTATGGATGCAACACACAGCTTGATCCTTGATCCTCCACATCCTTTCTTCACACTCTTCCCTGTAGAGAACTCACCTCCCTAGAGAGCTCACCCACACCCAAGACCAACTTTTTATTTTCCTAAAAAACTGAAATCTGCAACCCTGACCCAATCCATGCTGTGTCCACAAGTCTCTTCATTGAGACTTCCTTAATTCTCTGAGCATGTGGCCCCATGTAGTTACCACATATGCTGCTGCTGCTACTGCTAAGTCGCTTCAGTCACGTCCGACTCTGTGCAACCCCATAGATGGCAGCCCACCAGGCTCCACTGTCCCTGGGATTCTCCAGGCAAGAACACTGGAGTGGGTTGCCATTGCCTTCTCCAATGCATGAAAGTGAAAAGTGAAAGTGAAGTCACTCAGTCGTGTCCAACTCTTTTCGACCCCATGGACTGCAGCCTACCAGGCTCCTCTGTCCATGGGATTTTCTAGGCAAGAGTACTGGAGTGGGTTGCCATTGCCTTCTCCATACCACATATGAGGTAGGTGCTATAATTACTTGCACTTTACAAATGAGAGAAATGAAGGTTAGACAAGGAAAAGAATTTGCTCAGCATCACACAGCCAGCAACAAGCAGAGCTGGGGTTCCAACCCAGATGTAGCCAAGGCCAGAGCCCATACTCTTGACCATCAAGAGTAAACTTAGCTTGTTCAAATAAAGAAAAGAATGAGTGTGATTGGAGTAAAGCAAAAAGTGGAAAGAGACTGAAAGGTAAGTAGACCAGCCCATGATTAGGTAGGGCCTTGTATACATGGAAAGTTAAGAAGTAATTCTGAGTGTGATAGGAAAACCAACAGAGACTTTGAAGAGAATGAGAACTGGGACAAGACCATAAAGTAATGTGTCATAAAGAGTAGTTTCACTCATTCATTTGTCCGTGTCTAAATAAATAGTTACTGAGAACCTGCTAGGTTCAGGGCACAGTGTGAGTAATGTGCGTAAAATGGCCAACATGTTAGATGAGACCCTGGTCTTCACGGAGCTTGTATTCTAGTGTGTGCTCAGTTAGTAGGTTGTATCTGACTCTTTACGATTCCATGGACATAACCCTCCAGACTCCTCTGTCCAAGGGAAACTCCAGGCAAGAATACTGGAGTGGGTTGCCACTTCCTCCTCCAGAGGATCTTCCCAACCCAGGGATCGAACTTGTGTCTCCTGCATCTCCTGCATCGGCAGGAGGATTCCTTACCCCTGAGTCACAGGAGAAGCCCTGTATTTTAGTAGGAAAAAGGCAATAACCAAGAAGGGACTAAACAAAGCAAGGCAGTTAGTGATAAGTACCACTAAAACAAAACAAAAGCCGCATAAGACGAAAAACTACTACAGAACGGCAGAGAGGCAGAGGAGCAACACTCTAAACCAGAGAGTGGTTGGGGGGAAGGGCAGTGAAGGTCTCGCCAGAGCGGTAACATCTGAACGGACATTAAAGGGGATGAGGAACCAACCAAGCAAACATCTAGAAGCAAGCTTTAGTGAAAAGCCGAGACACGCACACAGAAGATGAAAGTGCGTTAGGGCTGATTTAGTGAGCAAAACTCCAGAAAGAACTTTATGGGACCTAGACCATAGCAGTAACATGCAAATGCTTTACAGTTCCTATAGCTGCATTTAAACAGTCTCAGTATGACTGGGAAAACGGTGAATTATTGTCATTTGGACACCCTGACTACTCATTAGTATTCCTGACTAATGGAAGATGACAAATATTAGACAAGAAAAATGACTGCAGCAAATGCCTTGGCACCTCTAACTTTTCACCTTTGGCAAACGACTTCTTCGACAGCCTCTTATGCTGCATCTGGCAGCTGGGAACTCCCAGAACTGCAGGGAGACAAAGCAGACATGATCTTTGCGATGCAACAAAACCAAGACATCTTGAGGGAACATGCTCCGAAAAACGACGTAGACTTCAGCCATCTTCCAAAGCAAGTGATGTCAACAGAAAGCCTGGGCTCCGACTCATGCAACCAACCCCAGGCAAACCATCTTACAACCATCTCCTCCTATCTCATCTCCCTTCCTCTCCTTCACATAGCTGGGTTGGGCAAAAAGAACTAGATTTCAGGCCTTTAGGAAAGCTGCGTGTGTCACCTAAAGGCCTTGAGAAAGCCACAGATACACAGATGTCTGTACAGGACACACGTCTCCAGTGTGACTCGTGAAAAGGCACCATGGCTTGAAGGTTCCTCTCACTCACTCAGTTCTGTGAGCCAGATGCCTCCAGGACTGTCTGGCTAGCTGAGGGCACATCTTCTTATATCATCTGAACGATGTGGCTCATGGCCCCATCCTAGTTCACAAGAAGTCCTGTTTCTTTTCTAGTGTCTGAGAGGATGGGAACCGGAAGGAGAGGATGGGAACCGGAAGGAGAGGATGGGAACCGGAAGGAGTGAATGGGGCATTCCGCTTCCTGTGATCACCACTCATCTTCCTTCTTCCCCTCTCTCTCTCCACGCAACAGTATCCAAGTCTGCTGTGTGTGGTTCACTTTCACTGAGGCTTTTAAGGACAACCAGTGTGGTTTCTTCACAATCACTTCCTAACAACCAGAGAAACTCAACCTCCAATTTAAAACAGTGTCGTTTTTTCACAGCTCTCCATATTTCCTCCCCCACAGGAAATTTTCCACTCTCACAATTTGTCCAGAAATACTGCCTGTTGCCACAGGACTGAGAGTTCCTTCCGACATGCTGCGGCCCTCAAACCTTCTTTCCGTGGCTGCCCATCAACACACAAAATCCTTACTTTGCTCGTGGAAGCAGTTGAGCTCTTTCACCCTCAAAAATCTAGGCTTTGCCTGCAAGTTTCTGTCATTTAGGGAAAGAACAGCATGAGTATTAGAGATGAAGGACTCTTTGATGG
>NW_011494867.1:6956288-6978771 GCF_000754665.1 Bison bison bison
CACCTTTCCCAACCACACAGCCCCATCAAAGTATTTTATCCATCAAAGAGTCCTTCATCTCTAATACTCATGCTGTTCTTTCCCTAAATGACAGAAACTTGACACTCATTTTTTTTTCACTGAAGTGCATTTTTTTCTTTCTGCCACACTGCCTCATGATCCTATAAAGCTATATCAAGACAAATGCCATCAATGAATTCAGGTCCTTCCATATTTAATTTCCCTCCCGCTTTAATTGCTGAGTCAGTTTTGTTTTGTTTTAAAGCATCGTGTCAAAGTACAATGAAACATCAGTAGCACCTCTTCACAACCGTGACAACCAAAACCATTCCACAACATTGACAACATCCCCTGAGGGCAAAATGGCCCAGGCGGACAACCGTAGGTCTACTGAACAGGATTTTCACTTGTCATCTGGTTCTTTGAGCTCCTGGGAACCAAGAAAAACCATTTCACAATAGTGTCAGATCTCTGAAGACAGCAATGTGGATGAGGTGTTGGCTGCATCTCAGGACTCCTCTGATGGACTTGGGTGAAGACTGGCTGTCCTTGAAGTGTTCCACCAACAAAATCTCCTTGAAGAAGATTGCCAAGCAGTTCAAACATAGAAATTGGCTTCATCTGTCTGGCCGAAGTCAAAACATCTGGTTGAACATTAATTTATCCTGTTTCCAGTAAGCTAGCAAGTCCCAACGATGGATGAATTTTTTTCAGCTTTCATTCTTTGGGGAGCTTATAACACAGCCCAGTCCCTGGGGAACACTTTGTGTCAAGAGGACACAGTTGTAGTGAGGTACAATTAGAAGGAACTAGCCTGTTTAACATCTACATTGAGTAGCTTTGCAGGTCACAAAATTTTATGAACTTCCCTATAAACTTGGTTCTAACAGGGATATAGAAGGTCAAATTCTTTTTTCCAGGGTCATCTTTAAAATTTAATATTCCATTACAATGCTCCTAGAAGGAGGGTCACGCCTTGACAACATCAGTGAATTTGTTAAAAAATAATAATAATAAGAGTGGCTAGAAAGGAAAATGGGAAGAATAATGCAGTCCAGCAAGTATTAGTATAAAAGTGAAAGTGAAGTCGCTCAGTCAAGTCTGACACTTTGCGACCCTATGGACTGTAGCCTGCCAGGCTCCTCCATCGATGGGATTTTCCAGGCAAGAATACTGGAGTGGGTTGCCATTTGCTTCTCCAGGGGATCTTCCCACATTGCAGGCAGACTCTTTATCCTCTGAGTCACCAGGAATTCTGTGTTAGTAAGGGACATCCCTTCTAATAAGGGCAAGGAATACATTGACCTCTTTCCACCCTTGGTCAAGAGCAGCCCTGCTTCTGTTTAGTCAGTTTCCTGGGCTGCTCCTTTTAACTCTCCACACTCATTCATTCATCTATTTCAAAAAAGTAGCCCAAGGAGGTACTTTCCTGGTTGCCCAGTGGTTAAGACTTTGCCTTCCAATGCAGTGGGTGTGAGTTCCAATGCAGGGGGTGCAAGTAGATAGCACTTATATGTGTTATCTAAAAAATACAACAGACTAGTGAATATAGCAAAAAGAAGCAGACTCACCGGTGTACAGAACAGACTAATTTACCAGTGGAGAGTGAGAAGGGGGTGGGACAACATAGGGTTGGTGAATTAAGGGGTACAAATTATTAGGTGTAAAATTAGCTACCAAGAATATATTGTACAACATGGGGAATGTAGCCAATATTTTATAATAACTACAAATGATTCATAACCTTTAAAAATAGTGAATCACTATATTGTATACCTGTAACTTAAGTAGTATTGGACAGAAACTATACTTCAATTCTTTAAAAGATTTTTTAAGAGAAAGAAAGGTATGGGAATAAAAGAGCTCAGTGCTACATGAAGCCAGAAGGCTCAACTGCTACACTGCAATTCTTATTTCCACTCTACCTCCACTTTAAGGTGGCCACACTTAAAAATGCTCACAACCCAAGAGTGCAAAAACAAGAAAAAGAACACAAGAGGCTATTCTGTCTCCAGCAGCTAGTGCATTGCATTTACATAGCTTTGAGTATTTCAAGTGCTCCAAGATTCCATAAGGGAAGGATGAGGGGTTTATAGACACTTCCCAGGTGACGCTAATGCTAAAGAATCTGCTGCCAATGCAGGAGACACAAGAGATGGGGGTTCAGTCTCTGGGTTGGGAAGATCTCCTGGAGGAGAAAATGGCCACCCACTCCAGTATTCTTGCCTGGAGAATTGCATGGACAGAGGAGCCTGGCGGACTACAGTCCATGGGGTTGCAAAGAGTCAGACAAGACTGAGCAACTGAGCATTCATGTGCATAGTTGGTGCTTTAAGGATTCTTCGGTCTCGACAAATCAGAAAAATGCAAAGCTACCATAAGACGCCCATTCCTTCTTATGATTTAGATATATTTCATTCTCAAGGTGGATAATTTACAAATATAGACTTTTATTTAGGGAGCAAAACTCAAGGCACCACAGGTGCTCAAGAAAAGAATGAGAAAATGGCACCTAAGTTACCACTAACGTCTTCAGAACGAGGGGAAAGGTCAACAAGGAGATTGCTCAGCTATTTTCAGAGCATGAGTATTGCCTTGGGAAGAAATATTTGGCTCTTTTTTTTTTTTTTAAAGCATCTGCTTTGAAGATTTTCCTGTTTTGGAATCCTATCAGTTCTAAAAATCAAGATATTTCCTTCAGCTTATTTATGTAAGAAGCTTCCTTATTGATATTTCTCTCACAAAGGCAGAGTCCCCGGTTGAGAAGTTACTCATAAGCAGCCTGTTTTGGCATATGCTTTGCTATTTGCCTTTTTATTTCAAGTCCTTGAAAATGAACTTTAACACCACGTTTTGATTGCCAGGGTACACAGTTAAGTTGTCGATAGACATGTAAAAGACTGCTTATGTTTTTTAACATGCTTAATATTTCTTGCATAATTATCAGTCATCATTTGAGAATTCCACCCCCAAACCAGCCATTCACCCATCAGTCATTATTTGAGATTACGGTTAAGGTTTGTTTTTTCTTCTGCAGTGCTCTTTCTTCCCTGTGTATCATCCCACTTACATTAGCACATGCTATTCCCAACACAGCATAAACTTTCACGAAGAGATTGCTTCATGGAGAGGCTTAAGAACTTGTCCTCATTTCGAAGGGGTATGCTTAACATTAAAGATTTATACACGCTGAACTTCCTGCCTCTTTGATAAGAAAAATGAAAATGAATCGTGAAATAAGTTTTTTAAAACAAGTGACTAGTTCTTCAACTGTTTCTGTTTTTGTTTTTCTTTAGCCTTAACTTGCCAAGTTATTTATGAGGCTGCAGTCTTTCCCAGACACTATTGTAAATGAGTTGTAAAATCTGGTGACATGTGAGGGGTCAAAGGTGTAAATGTCAATGAAATATGCTTTTGTCTCTGGGGTGGGGGGGGGCGGGCAACCTCTCATTCCTCAAAGGAACAAGCCCCACTTGATGCACACCTGTGATACCAGGCTCTTAAACCTTTTGTGTTGATCTCACTTCCATTCAATTAACACTGAATGATGTCCTTTTATACCAAAGATACAGTGGTGAGCAAAGCCAGTCACGCTCCCTCCCCTCATGGAGCTTACAGTGGGGGAAGAAAACTGCAAGTCAAAGAGAAACACGAGTAAGTCTGATATAGAAAGTGCAGTCTGCTGGGGGATCCTGAGAGGGCTTCCTGGAGTGACCATCCAGGCAACAGAACAGGCGTGGCTGTCCAGGACAGACTCCACAATCTGCTGTTCTGCCGGCTTATACAGCTACAAGGGCCTTCACCTCCAGAATCACGGAGGAAAGGAATGAATCACCTATCCTCAGTGAAGTCCACTCTAAAAGTAAGGACTCTCTAATGAAATAAAAAGTCCTTTACTTATTTTTTTTTTCTGTAAAGAAAACAGACTCCACCTACAGTTCATTCTCCCTTTTTCCCCCATCTTCTGAATCATTTAATTGTTTCACTTCATACATAACAACTTATAACCATGGTAGAATCTAATTCTCCGATGACATTGGGAGACTAGTGATTGCTTAAAAATTTTAGTCAATGAAAACAGTATGCCATTAAACAACGTATATGTTAAATATATAAGATAGGCATGTGCACACTGGTTAACCGATGCTTGTAATGGAAAAATGAGAACTTTTCTGTGAGTTGCTGTTGTTCAGTCACTCAGTCGTGTCTGAGACCCCATAGTCTGCAGCACCCCAGGCCTCCCTGTCCATCACCAACTCCCAGAGCTTGCTCAAACTCATGTTCATTGAGTCGGTGATGCCATCCAACCATCTCATCCTCTGTTCTCCCCTTCTCCTCCTGCCTTGAGGCTTTCCCAGCATCAGGGTCTTTTCTAATGAGTCAGCTCTTCGCATCGGGTGGCCAAAGTATTGGAACTTCAGTTTCAGCATAAGTCCTTCTGACGAATACTCAGGATTGATTTCCTTTAGGATAGACTGGTTGGATCTCCTTGCAGTCCAAGAGACTCTTAAGAATCTTCTCCAACACCACAGTTCGAAAGTATCAATCCTTTGGTGCTCAGCTTTCTTTATAGTCCAACTCTCACATCCATACATGACCACTGGAAAAACCATAGCTTCGACTAGACGGACCTGTGACTGGGTACCCCTGAAAGCAGTGCTGCGAAGCGGAACTCTCTGTGATGCTGGAAACGTTCTACGCCTGCCCTAATGCAGTTATCACCAGCCAGAGGGCTACAGCTATAACTGTGTGTGGTATCAGCCAGCACAGGGCATGACTCTGTGTTATTTTTCCCGTATAAAGCACACCACATGCCTCCTCTCTGATTTTCAGTTCTTGATTTCCTTAAAATGGAGTGAGAATTTAAAAACAATTGTGACACGTTCGGAGAGAAATATCCTTTTAGATTTTAATATTTTTTCCTAATTTTTTTTTACAGGTCTTTTGCTCACATCTAATCTGATAGTCACATTCTGGAGCAGATTGAATGTTTCAGGTCTTTTGGAGTGTTCCACACCTGTCTTCCCTTCCCACTCCTGCCTGCTTCCTCTCTTGAGATTGTCAGCTTCTCACACGGACAGACTGGAGGTGGGAGGAAATGGTTCCAATAGGCAGAGACTCTGCTGAGTTTCCTCCCTCTGAGCTGAGCGAGACCCAAGGGGCCAGCGTCAGAGGACCTTGAGACAGAGATTGTAAATGACAGGTCCCAGGAAGAGTGAGATGTCTCCCATGGGGTTGAGACATGCAGGGAGCGGAACACCATGGTGGCGAACAATATGCCTTTCTTGAGTAAAGAGTTGGAGTCTTATTTGCAAATCACAATATACAGACAGCATGTGAACACAGAAAAAGGGAACAGAGTGAGACAGAAAAGTTTGGTAAAATACTCAAATGAACAAGGAGGGGGAAATGAAAAATGGAATGAATAGCAATCTAATGAAATCAGACAAAAAAAAAAACCAAAGTTAAAAATTACTAATCAAAGGAAATGATTATCGAGTGATGACCATTTCCAGAACATGCCATGAACTTCTCTCTGCCGTGTCTCTGCTGGTTTACCCTCCTCACCTTTCTCTGCCCCACGAGGCTCATGGCTTTCAGTTGTTAAGCACTGTGTGTCCATCGCCACCATTAAGAGAGCATTTTTTCACTGCTCCAAAGAGGAACCCTCTTCCCTCAGCCATCTCCCCCTTCTGGGAAGCAGGGCCTCAGTCATCTCAAAATCAGTTTTTAAAAACCAATTGGTCTCACAGTTCTTCATTTCCTGAAACATAACTCTACTTACAAAAGCCTTTAATCTTGCCTCAACTGCTTGGAGTTGGAGGAAATTTTATTAAACATTTGCTGTGCACCAGTAACAGTGAGACACACTACACAAAGCCACTGTCAACCTCAGATACAGGAGACGCTATCAACCAGCAACCACATCTCTCAGAGGATTAGGAACAATACGAATTGCTACCCAACACCAGATATTGCTATGTGATATGCTACGGTACCCTCAAGAAGGAGTAGACAGAAAATAAAAATCCACGTCGGCTCAGATGAGTCATAAGGATCCAAACTGAAAAACAGTACCTTACAAAGGAAGATGTTTGGATCTGGTTAAATATCACACTTGGAAAGTAGACTTGGTATGATGTTCCATATACAGTGATGAAAGTATGGGATTATTTAGCACATAATGTTGCGATGACTGAAAAAGAATTACTGAATCAGAATTAGAGAAACATTGCAGTTGTTTCTTTTCTTTTTTTAATCAGGTCTCCATTAGATAAACACTTTGAGACTGTGGACCAGATAAAGAGTGTAAGTAAAGTGTAAACAGTGTAAGTAAAGTGTAAACAGAAGACAGAGGTGGGGGAGAGAGCGGGGTGCAAGTTGAGGGAGCTTCTGTAGCTGACAGATGGTGATAAACTCCTTTTGGGATGGCTGAAAGGGATATATTGAGCCTATCTGCCTGAGAGCATCTTCATATGGTTTCATCCTGCCGTCTCTTTCAGTCCTGATAATTCCAACTCTGCAAGCATGAAACCATCTATGTTGACTTGCCTCTCTTGCTTAAAAACTGTGCTGTGTGAAGAAAATATTGGATCTACAAGATGAAGAAATTACTTGTCTGACAGTTGCAGAATGTTGACTAGCGCTGCCAGCTATAGTGGCAGCCAGCAATCTCTCTGCTGCTACTTACACACTCTAAATGGCGAGTCCACCTGGAGGTGCTATAAGAAATCAAGAGAGAGCAAAAGGTGCTCCGAAGTTCAAGAGAAAGGTGTAAAATTCTAAGTAAGGTTCAAAGAAGAGTTTCCTGTGAAAGACTTTTCCAACGGAAGATCATTTCTCCAGAATGTCCAGGATTTGACCTCTTCCAGAACAATGTGGTATATCCAGATTTCAGTATCTTAACTTCAAACAAGTACAAAGATTTTTTTATTTCATTTTTTAAGAATTAATTTATTTATTTTAATTGGAGGCTAGTTATTTTACAATATTGTGGTGGTTTTTGCCATGCATTGACATGAATCCACCACGGGTGTACATGTTTCCCCCATACTGAACCCCCCTCCCCCCCTCCTCCTCCCCATCCTCCGGGTTGTCCCAGGGCACTGGCTTTGAGTGCCCTGTCTCATGCATCGAATTTGGACTGGTGTCTATTTCACATATGGTAATATACATGTTTCAATGCTATTCTCTCAAAACATTCCACCCTCACCTTCTCCCACAGAGTCCAAAAGTCTATTCTTTGTATCTGTGTCTCTTTTGCTGTCTCGCATATAGGGTCATCATTACCAGCTTTCTAAATTTCATATATATGTGTTAATATACTGTATTGGTGTTTTTCTTTCTGACTTACTTCACTCTGTATAATAGGCTCCAGTTTCATCCACCTCATGAGAACTGATTCAAATGCATTCTTTTTAATAGCTGAGTAATATTCCATTGTGTGTATGTACCACAGCAGCAGTGGGATTGCTGGGTTGTATGGCAGTTTTATTTCCAGTTTTTTAAGGAATCTCCACACTGTTCTCCATTGTGGCTGTACTAGTTTGCATTCCCACCAACAGCGTAAGAGGGTTCCCTTTTCTCCACACCCTCCCCAGCATTTATTTTTTGTAGAGTTTTGGATAGCAGACATTCTGACTGGACAAAGATTTTTTTAAAAGGCATCCTAAAATCTTACATGGCACCTATGGATAGAAAAAATAAATTATTTTTTAAAGTTTTATATATCCTAGGAGAGTATTATCTAATATAAATGTCTCGTGCAAAATAAAGGAAGAATACTAAACATGAAGCCATCACTTTGCACCCAAGAAAAACATCTGGATTAACTTGAAAATGGAAAAATAACATATACCTAATATCTAATAATGGGAACACAGCAACCATATTTTACTTATCAATTCAAACACAAAGAGAGAATTTGCTTTACACTCATTTCCTTTTAAAAACGACAGGCTTATAAAAACGATAAATTACTCTTTGAAATGAAGTTTTTATTTCCCAGGAAATCCTCCTTGATCTGAAGAGGGGGATGTGGCTAGAGTCTCTTATCAACAGGGTTTGATGTCACAACAGCACAAAAACTGAGAATGGAACAGTGCCACAGTGCTGATGAAAAGACCCGTCATCTGCTTTTCCTTCCTCTGCTGTTTTTAATAAATCTGTTTTATTCAGATTTCTCTTTCAGCCTCTACATCTGAGCCATCTTTTGCTCAGGAATAAATTACATTTGTCCCATGAAATTTATGAGTTTTTCACAGTATAAAATGGCATCAGATAAAGACATTCTTCATCCACCCATTTCAAATCTCACCATCACAGATCCAGCCCAGTAGAACTTAGGGTTACCATGGATCATTCACTTCAAGAAATCATTCTTCAGTTACTATAATAAATGGTTTTTTTAAGTGGGAAATGTTTTTTTCTTTAAAAAAATAAGGATATAACAAGTATGTAATAATTTCATCATATATTCATGTTTAAACTCTTGGATAAATGATCTTTTATTATATCAAACTTCGTGAAGTAAAAGGATGATTCATTAAAAGATTCACCTCTTATGTTCAGTAGGATACAAGAGAAATATTTTCTATTAAACAAGAACAAACTGATATAAACCACCAACTGATATAAGAAATTTTAATTAAAAGTACAGCTGTATTGGACACGGAAAACAAACAAACAATGCTGCCCAAACTTGATTAAACGATGGATAGAACAAATTTGAGAAACACTAAACAGAACTTTAAAAAAATCAACTATTTAAGCAATATTGAATGAAAATGAAAATATTAGAGGAGTTGGCAGATAAATTGGACACATTACAAAGATTTCACTAATGAAGGGATCTTTTGCAGAAAAAGAGCAAATATAGCAAAGCAATACTCAAAAGTATAATAAGAGAAAATTTGTACAAGCTAAGCATCATTAAACTTTTGAGAATGAGATAGGAGCCTCAAATCTGGCTTCCTAGAAACCCACCTTGCATCCCATCTAAATTCATTCACCATTCTGCAACCAGAGAGGTCTTTCTAAAATATAAAAATGATCATGTATGTCATCAAAAAAGATCATTGTATGTCAACACCTACAACTATTTAAACTTTTCACTTTGGCTCTGCTTTTCGGAAAACATATCAAATCTCAAGTAATCTTATATAACCTATGATCCTGCATACTTTAGGGAAACATTCTCCCCTCTGCTTGATTCTCCTCCAGTCTTCCTCAGATGTGACACTTATTTCTTAATTCATGTTGTCATATAATTTTCCCTTTGTTTGTAATTTTTTTTCCTTCCTACTTTCTATATCTCAACCTATCCAACTCTGACTCATTATTCAAGCTTCCTCTTTTGTGTCATCACTTTCTTAAGGAAGAGTCTCTCCTTAGTTGGGTTAAATTCGTTTAGCCAGAAAACAAATTTGTGTTCAGTCACTCAGTCATATCCGACTCTTTGTGACCCCATGGACTGCAGCATGCCAGGCTTCCCTGTCCTTCACTATCTCCCTGAGTTTGCTCAAACTCATGTCCATTGAATCAGCAATGCCATCCAACCATCTCATCCTCTGTCATTGCCTTCTCCTCCTGCCTTCAATCTTTCCCAACATCAAGATCTTTTCCAGTGAGTCAGCCCTTTGCATCAGGTGGCCAAAGTACTTGAGCTTCAGCTTCAGAATCAGTCCTTCCAATGAAGGTTCAGGAATGATTCCCTTTAAGATTGACTGGTTTGACTTCTTGCTGTCCAAGGAACTCTCAAGAGTCTTGTCAAAAAAAAAAAAAACACCTTCTTTAGCACCACAACTCAAAAGCATTAACTCTTTGGCTCTCAGCATTCTTCACGGTCCAACTCTCATATCTGCATATGACAACTGAAAAAAACCATAGCTTTGACCATATGGACCTTTGTTGGCAAAGTGATGTCTCTGCTTTTTAATATGCTGTCTAGGTTTGTTATAGCTTTCCTATCAAGGAGCAAGCATCTTTTAATTTCATGACTTCAGTGACTGTCCACAGTGATTTTGGAGCCCAAGAAAATAAAATCTGTCATTGCTTCCACTTTTTCCCCTTCTATTTGCTATGAAGTGATGGGACCAGATGCCATTATCTTACTTTTTTGAATGCAGAGTTTCAAGCAAGTTTTTTCATTCTCCTCTTTCACCTTCATCAAGAGGCTCTTTAATTCCTCTTCACTTTCTGCCATTAGAGTGGTATCATCTGCATATCTGAGGTTGTTGATATTTCTCCCAGCAATCTTGATTTCAGCTTGTGATTCACTCAGCCCAGCATTTTGCATTATGTACTCTGCATGTCAGTTAAATAAACAAGGTGACAATATATAGCCTTGCAATCAGATCAGATCAGTCGCTCAGTCGTGTCTGACTCTTGCGACCCCATGAATCACAGCACGCCAGGCCTCCCTGTCCATCACCAACTCCCGGAGTTCACCCAGACTCACGTCCATCGAGTCAGTGATGCCATCCAGCCATCTCATCCTCTGTCGTCCCCTTCTCCTCCTGCCCCCACTCCCTCCCAGCATCAGAGTCTTTTCCAATGAGTCAACTCTTCGCATGAGGTAGCCAAAGTACTGGAGTTTCAGCTTTAGCATCATTCCTTCCAAAGAAATCCCAGGGCTGATCTCCTTCAGAATGGACTGGTTGGATACTCCTTTCCTAATTTTGAACCAGTCAGTTGTTCCATGTCTGGTTCTAACACTGCTTCTAACATAACATCTGCATACAGGTTTCCCAGGAGACAGGTAAGGTCATCTGGTATTCCCATCTCCTTAAGACTTTTCCATAGTTTGTTATGATCCACACAAAGACTTTAGTGTAGTCAATGAAGTAGACATTTTTCTGGAATCCCCTTGCTTTCTCTATGTTGGCAATTTGATCTCAGGTTTCTCTGCCTTTTTAAAGCCCAGCTGTACATCTGGAAGTTCTCAGTTCACACACTGTTGAAGTCTAGCTTGAAGGATTTTGAGCATAATCCTACTATAATAGTATGTGAAATGAATGCAGTTGTACAGTAGTTTGAACATTCTTTGGCATTGCCCTTCTTTGGGACTGGAGTGAAAACTGACATTTTCCAGTCTGGTGGTCACTGCTGAGTTTTCCAAATTTGCTGACATATTGAGTGCAGCACTTTTAACAGCAACATCTTTTAGGATTTCAAATAGCTCAGCTGGAATTCTATCACCTCCACTAGCTTTGTTGATTGTAATGCTTCTTAAGGCCCACTTGACATCACGCTCCAGGATGTCCAACTCTACATGAGTAACCACACAAGCATAGTTATACAGGTCATTAAGACCCTTTTTGTATAGTTCTTTTGTGTGTTCTTGCCACCTCTTCTTAATCTCTTCTGCTTCTGTTAGAGCCTTACCATTTCTGTCCTTTATTGTGCCCATCCTTGCATATATTCCATCCCTTGATAAATTCCATTTTCTTAGAGATGTCTAGTCTTTCCCATTCTATTCTTTTCCTCTATTTCTTTACATTGTTCATTTAAGAACGCCTTCTTATCTCTCCTTGTTATTCTCTGGAACTCTGCATTCAACTGGGTGTATCTTTCCCTTTTCCCTTGCTTTTCACTTCTTTTCCTTCCTCAGCTATTTGTAAAGCCTCCTCAGGCAACCCCTTTGGCTTCTTGAATTTCTTTTTCTTTGGGATGGTTTCAGTCACTGCCTCCTGGACAACGTTATGAACTTCTGTCCCTAGTTCTTCAGGTACTCTCTCTACCAGATCTTGAACTTTAATTCAATTTAATCCCTTGAATCTACTCGTCACCTCCACTGTATAATCATAAGGAATTTGATTTAGGTCATATCTGAATGGCCTAGTGGTTTTCCCTACTTTCTTCAACTTAAGCTTGAATTTTGCAATAAAGAGCTGATGATCTGAGCCACAGTCAGCTCCAGGCCTTGTTTTAGCTGACTATATAGAGCTTTTCCATCTTTGGCTATAAAGAAAATGATCAATCTGATTTCAGTATTGACCATTTGGTGATGTTCATGTGTATAACTGTCCCTTGGGTTGTTGGGAAAGGGTGTTTGCTACAACCAGCAGGCTCTCTCGACAAAACTTTGCTAGTCTTCCCTCTGCTTCATTTTGTACTCCAAGGCCAAATTTGCCTGTAACTCCAGGTGTCTCTTGACTTCCTACTTTTGCATTCCAACCCCCTATGATGAAAAGAACATCTTTTTTTGCTGTTAGTTCTAGAAGATCTTGTGGGTCTTCATAGAACCAATCAACTTCAGCTTCTTCAGCATCAGTGGTTGCGGCATAGACTTGGATTACTGTGATGTTGATTTGTTTGCATTGGAAATGAACCAAAATCATTCTGTCATTTTTGGGGTTATACCCAAATACTGCACTTCAGACTCTTTTGCTGACTATGAGGGCTACTCCATTTCTTTTAAGGGATTCTTGCCCACAATAGTAGATATAATGGTCATTTGAGTTAAATTCACCCATTCCTGTCCATTTTAGTTCACTGATACTTAAGATGTCAATGTTCACTCTTGGAATCTCCTGTTCAACCACGTCCAATTTACCTCAATTTATGGAGATTCCTATGTGATATTATTCTTTACAGCATTGGACGTTACTTTCCACACCAGCTACTGCTAAGTCACTTCAGTCATGTCCGACTCTGTGCGACCCCATAGATGGCAGCCCACCAGGCTCCCCTGTCCCTGGGATTCTCCAGGCAAGAACACTGGAGTGGGTTGCCATTTCCTTCTCCAATGCATGAAAGTGAAAAGTGAAAGTGAAGTCACTCAGTCATGTCCGACTCTTAGGGACCCCATGGACTGCAGCCCACCAGGCTCCTCCATCCATGGGATTTTCCAGGCAAGAGTACTGGAGTGGGATGCCACTACACCAGACACATCCACAATTGAGCATTATTTCTGCTTTGGCCCAGCCACTTCTTTATTTCTGGAGTATTAGTAATTGTCCTCTGCTCTTTCCCAGTAGCATACTGGGCACCTTCCAACCTGGGAGGCTCATATTCCATTGTCATATCCTTTTGCCTTTTCATACTGTCCAAGGGGTTTTCCAGGCAAGAATACCAGAGTGAGTTGCCATTTCTTTCTCCAGTGGGTCACATTTTTTCAGAACTCTTCACTGGGATCAGACCGTCTTGGGTGGCCCTGCACGATATGGCTCAGAGCTTAATTAATTTATGCAGGCCCTTTCACCATGACAAGGCTGTGATCCATTACATATATATGTAATGGAATATTACTCGGCCATAAAAAAGAATGAAATGTTGCCATTTGCAGCAACCTTTATGGATCCAGAGATTATCATACTAAGTAAAGACAAATATATAATATCACTTATATGTGTAACCTAAAAAATAATACAAATGAACTTATTTACAAAACAGAAACAGACTCTCAGGCACAGAAAACAGACTTATTATTGCCAAAAGGGAGAGAAGGGTGAGGGACAAATTAGGAATTTAGGATTAACAGACACACACTACTATATACATAATAGATGAAAAGGACTTACTGTATAGCACAGGGGACTATATTCAGTACCTTGTAATAAAAAACCTATAATGGAAAATAATCTGAAAATAGGTATACATATATAACTGAATCACCTTGCTGTACACTTGAAACTAATGTAATATTGTAAATCAACTTATACTTCATTTTTTTAAAAAAGCAAAGGGGGAAAAGGATACTTTTCAATAAAAAGAGATGGAAAGAATTTAGCACTAACAAACCCTCACTGCAAGAGTTACTGAAGGTTATAGTACTTTCAGGAAGTAGGAAGTTGAACTCAGAAGGAAGTAGAGTCGTGCAAGAAACAGTAAGTAGAGAAACTCGTAAACAAATCAATAAATCTGAGTAATAGCAATAATAATGACATTTGTGGAGGGAATAAAAACAAAACAGTGGTGATAACAGTGACCCGACTTAGCAATAAAAACGAACAAAGTATTGATACACTCAACAACTTGGATAGATCTCAAGGACATTATGCTATGTGAAAAGACCCAGTCTCAAAAGGTCACATACTGTACAATTCCATTTATATGACATTCCTGAAGTGATACTGTTATTGAGATGAAGCACAGATTAGTAATTGCCAGGGGTTGGAGACAGTAGGAGAGCAAGAGAGGGTGAGACCATAAAGGAATATCACAGGGAGAGCTTTATGGTGGCTGATCAGTTCTGCATCTTGATTACAGTAGTTGTCATACAAACCTACCCATGATAAAGGGACATAGAACTATAAATAAACATTGTGCCGATGTCAACTTCCTGGTTTTGACATTGTACTTTATTTGTCTAAGATGCAACGTTTTAAATAATTTCATTTATTTGTTTGTAGCTGTCCTGGGTCTTCTTTGCTGCTGCAAGGGCGTTTATCTAGTTGCAGAGAGTGGCGGCTGCTCTCTGGTTGCGGTGCACAGG
This sequence comes from Bison bison bison, assembly GCF_000754665.1. Classification (NCBI taxonomy): domain Eukaryota; kingdom Metazoa; phylum Chordata; class Mammalia; order Artiodactyla; family Bovidae; genus Bison; species Bison bison. The sequence goes on from NW_011494867.1 coordinate 6,970,726, forward strand.
TTTCTGACTGTGGTGGCTTCTCTTGTTACAGAGCACAGACTCCAGGGCATGCAGGCTTTCAGTAGTTGCAACCCATAGACAGTAGCTGAGGCTCCCAGGCTCTAGAGCACAGGCTCAATAGTTGTGACACACAGACTTAGCTGCTCTGTGGCTTGTGGGATCTTCCCCAGTCAGAGATCGAGCTTGTGTCTCCTGCATTGGAAGGTGAATTCTTTACCACTGAACCATCAGGGAAGCCCTAACTTTTAGAAGGTACTGGGTGGAATACAGAGACTGCTCTGTACTATCTTTGTAACTTCCTATGAATCTATAATTACTTCAAAAGAAAATGTTTAAAAAAAAAAAAGATGAAACCACTAAATAATAAAAAATATGGAAGATGGCAGGAAAGATCAGAGTTAAATCATTCTGAGGTCTTCATATGTTTGAAAAGAGGACAAAGATATTGATTAAACCTTAAGCCAACTATGTCATTAAAAATTTAAAGAAGATAATAAAAGAATAGAAAAAATGTACAGTTTCTAAGTCAGAGAAGGAGAGGGGAAACATAATAAGGAAAACTTGATTAATTCAATAGAAGTTACAGAAGGAAAAAACAGTAAAGTGGCTTGCTAAAACATATATATTCAAAAAGTCATAACTTTCCTACAACATCATTAAGAATGAACTAGGAAAAAGTAATCCAGTGCATAATAATAACAAAAAAATTATAATATCTGTAAAAGATCTAGGGCTTCCCTGGTGGCTCAGATGGTAAAGAATCCACCTACAGTGTGGGAAACCTGGGTTCAATCCCTGGGCTGGGAAGATCCCCTGAAAGAGGGCATGGCAACCCACTCCAGTATTCTTGCCTGGAGAATCCCCATGGACAGAGGAGCCTGGTGCAGTTGCAAAGTGTGGGTGGGACACGGCTGAGCAACTAAGCATACTTAAAGATCTAAATGAAAACTATGTGTGTGGCATATGAAGGAAACTACAAATATTTGTAGAATAAGTTCTGTTTATATGTAGCTATTTAGCCTTGGGAGATAAGTAAAGGAGAGTGAGTTTCGAATTTGTTTGTGAAAAGCGCGTCCTTCATAAGAAAGCAAAAGTAACCACGTTGCACTGGTCTGCAAGGACTGACTGCAAGAAAGCTACAGTTTCTAACGCATCAAACTTTGACCAACTGAGTAACATAAAGGATATGAGTCCCTTCAGAATTCCTAATAAGGGGATGCCAGAAGTAAAACATCTGCACAAGTTTATCCCTGTTTCTGATGGGACAAGCTTGCAGAGGACTGGGAAGGTGAGAGTTCCTGCATCTCTCTAGAGCAGGTGTGCAGCTCTAATGCATTTCTGTGGGAAGGTGGAGGTGCTCAACCCTTGACCTTCTCAGCAACAGGCTGTTGGTAGTATCCAGGTCAAGCCTAGTCCACATTGCTATTGCAGCCAGCCACATCTCACCCCAGAAAGAACATCCTAACCAAAGAAGGTCTTGCCTTAGGGTTAAGGCAAGGTCTTGCCTAAGGTCTTGCCTTAGGTTAAGACTTATCAGGGAGAGGAATGGCTGAGGCTACTTCTATCCTCTTTATCAATCACAATAAATAAATGGGTCTTATCCTTTTAAGAGACTGGTGGGAAATGCTGAGTTCAATGGTCTCATTTCAGGGTGTTGGTGGGTGATGATCCAAATCCCCTCTCCACCCGGATCTTAAATTCTCTAGTTAACTAATAACCCAACCGGAACACTATATGTGGGTAAAATAACAAATGCTCGTTGATAAAATAGGGGCTTCCCGGGTGGTGCAGTGGTATAAAATCCACCTGCCAATGCAGGAGATGTGGATTTGATCCCTGAGTTGGGAAGACGCCCTGGAGTAGGAAATGGCAACCCGCTCCAGTATTTGTGCCTGGAAAATTCCATGGACAGAGGAGCCTGGTGGGCTACAGTCCATGGGGTCACAAACTGTCAGACACGACTGAGCATGCACACATGCATTGGTAAAATATTCAGTATGACTTGAATAAAGCAATCAAGGCTCCTGAAGAGGGAGTTATCATTCCAAAACAATGCTTAGGTTTCACTTACTACGATTTCAATCAATATCCCAAATGGGTGAGTTTTGAACTTGACAAATTCATGATAATCACTAGTATTCTTTAGAACTTACTGTATGCCACATATATCTATGTGCCATATGAGTTTTAATTCCGTTAATCCTCACCACGGTCCCATGCAGAAGGTGATACTATTGTCCTTAGAGAAGATACTACTATTGTTCTCATGGGAGATATTGCCATTATTCTCAAATGCGGAAGCTGAGGCAACCTGCCCAAGGTTAGAAGGTTGGCAGATGCCAATACAGGATTTGAATTTGAACGGAAGTCCACCTGAAGTTCCTATGTTCTAAATGCCATTGCAACTGTCTTTTAAAATAAAAACTGGGGAAATAAATAGATAAGGCTACCAAAGAAAAACACGAATGGAGGCAGACTAGCCCCGACAGCTATCTCTGGGGTGGGGTGTAATACACAGTGTGATATTATATGAAAACAGATAAAGGGACTCAGGGGAACAAAACCAATCACTGAGAAACAGAATCTATTGTGTACATTAATTTAATTATAAGTGTATTCAAAATCAGACAGATATTTTAATAAGTTGTTTTAGCACAACAGGCTAAGAACTGCAAGGGGAGGGTAAAGATTCACTTTGAATTAATAATTTCTCCTTTCACCATATACCAACAGAAATCCTAACTGGAATAAAGAGTTAAATAAAACCAAATTGTATCATAAAAATAGAATGTGTATTATTAAATATTTATCAACTCTCAATGGAGAAGAAAAGCTTATATAGTAAATTACAAAGGAAAATAGCAACTGACTTGATAAGATAAAAATGTAAATTCTCTATTAACTAAATAAAAACTTACTTCAGAGGCAAATGCAAGCAGAAAAGTTACAGCAAACATAACTTAAAAATCATACAAGGTTTGACCTGAGACCAAACTGTGGTGGAGGTAGTGAAGATAATGGCGACCTCCTTCAAAAGGTCTCGTGCACGCACTGCTGCATTCAGTGCCCCCGACCCTGCAGCAGGCCACTGGCACCTCACCCCTCCGCTAGAGACTCCTGGACACTCACAGATACTGAAACCCCTCCAGGAGGGAGAAGCTAACAGTGAATTATGGTATGCTGCCCTCAAGCACGTAGACCCCAGACCAGTTGGAACCTGAAGGTTGATGGTGCTGACTCCCACTTACCTCATGACCAACCCCTCAGAAGAATGTCCACAAGCTGATCACACCCTCTTTGAACCATTACTATAAAGCTTCTCACTATCCTTTCCAAGTGGGGACATGTAGATTTTCAAGGCAGGAGCCCACTGTGTCCCCCTTTGCCTGGCAAAGTAATAAAGCTCTCCTTTTCTACTTCAAAAAAAAAAAAAAAAAAAGTGCAAAATCATACAAAACACAGCTGTTTGGTCAAGTTGCTTTAAACTTCAAGAACTAGTTGATTTCCTTAAAATAGAAAGAATTTTCAGAAATCAAAGAGCAAAATACTAAAACCCCAGATGAAAAACTGACATGAGCAGAAAATCAACAGAAGAGACACTAAAGTCCAAAAATTCATTTTTAATCCAATAAAAGATGCAAATTAAAACAACACGCCATTTTACATTTTCCTTTGTTGATAAAGATTTCTTTTAAATAATGGTAATAAGATTGTAATACAGATATAAATGCATGCAAACTTTCCGTAATGTGATCTAGCAAAATAGTAAGGTTGTATTTTGTATCATTTTGAATTAAGTGAATTAAGTAGTGGGATATAAATATCTTAAGAGCATTGTAATTTGTGTGCAATATTTGTGCAATATTTGAAATAATGCAAAGCCCAGCATCCTTGAAACTTGAAAAACATAGCAAAATTATTGAGCTCTCCAATGAAGTAAGTTGTATAGCAATAATAACCACTTTATATGTTACAAGTATTAAGTGAGATAGCATATTTAAAGTATTTAGAACACAGCCTTGCATATGTAAGTATTACATAGTGTTTATTATGAAATGATGGTTGGTGGTGATGGTCATTCTGATCATAATGATGATGATAATGGTTGAAGTTGCCACATGATGGCACCATGTTAGCAGAAAATAAATATACACCATTATCCTGTGTCATTACTTTGAGACCCATACTGCACTAAATGTTAGACATTCTATAGATGATTTTGTAATTTTGAAATTATTCAGTAAAAATAATTTGTAGTAAACAATAATTTTTTAAATATAAATTTTCAACTATTTTTATATTTATAAGAATGTCAAATTCTAATACAATCACCCTTGCTGACATGGTAACCCTGAATCAATAACTTTAAACTAGAAATTAGATATATTACATTACACAGGGAATTTTTTTAAACTCATGATACATGACGCTCTTTGGAAAAAAACTATCAAAAGAATGCTGAAAAATAAAGAATCATTAAAGCAAAAATATATTGATATATTGTAGTAGTTGAAGGTTTACACACCCAAGGAATATCCTCTCATACAAATTTTACACTCATTCCAATTAGAAAATCAGTGTTCAGTTTTCAAAGTCTTTGGGAATACTTCCCTCACATAGAATGTAACCACCTGGTAAAGGCAGAACCAGTAAATCAACCACAGTCAAGATCTTTTATGTATTGATACCAAAATACATAAGAATTGCTGTAAAAATCTTCAGAAAGAACTGAGCAAAAAGTTAGATTAAAATACTTTTTTAAGATAAAATAAGTAGGAAAATCTATATATCAAGATATATACTCAGTATCTATTTGTTTCCAAAGAAAATCTCTAGATTTTTTCAAAACTAGAATTTATACAGGCCATATGCTATCACCATTTTATCACCAGCAGAATTTTAAACTTTATAAAGTAGCTCTTGATTCAGTTTGGAAATAAAATCTGTATTTCAAGACAATTTAGAAAATTTCTGTCAAAACAATAAATAGCACTTTTTACAGTATGCAGTCAAAGCTGTATTCAGAAGAATATTCATAGCCCTAAATGCTTTTCTTACTGATTAAGAAATAATAAAAACAAACAGCCAACACAGGAAGCTATAAACCTACAGCAAATGAAGTAAGAAATTACAATAAATGAGAAGTTAGTACACTAGGAAATAAAGTAGAACTGATATATATGAGAATGAGTTCTTTGAAATGGCCACTTAACCAAATTTTAGCAAGTTTAATAAGATATTTGTACTTACATATATATATATGGGCTTCCCAGGTGGCACCAGTGGTAAGAATCCACCTGCCAATGCAGCAGATGTAAGAGACACGGTTTGATCCCTGGGCTAGGAAGACCCCTGGAGGAGGGCATGGCAACCCACTCAAGTATTCTTGCCTGGAGAATCCCCATGGACAGAGGAGCCTGGCGGGCTACAGTCCATGGGGTCGCACAGAGTCAGACACGACTGAAGTGACTTAGTATGCACGCACACATCAGTATCAACTGGCAAGCCAGGAAGTAACAGCATATTGCTCATTAAAACAAACAAACGAAAAGCCACTAAAGGCATTCTCATTAAAACAGACAACAAAACAATAATTCCCATAATCACTAATTCCCATAATCGCTTCAGATATTTTAGATCATGGTGGAAGTTCTATACACCACTGCAAGACTCTTTATTTGCATACAACACAAATATATATATATATATCTCAAAAACAACAAATCAATTGTAAAGCTATTGAAACTCACAGGAAAGTTTTCAAAAGTGTCTGTTTACACTGGTGACTATGGCCTGATAGTTTTAGTTTGGGATGATCCATGTTGGACAACAATGTCAGTGTACTTAATTCCACTAAACTCTATACTTCAAAATGCTTTAAATGGTAAATTTTAGTGTTATTTATCTTTTACCATGATAAAAGAAAAATGCCAATGGCTTCAGTCACTTGGAGTAAGACTGGCCCTATACAAATGCTTGAAAATTTTTTTTAATAAACTGTTGTTTTGTTGTTTAGTCGCTAAGTTATGTCCAACTCTGCAACGCCGTGGACTCTAGTCTGCCAGGCTCCTCTGTCCATGGGATTCTCCAGGCAAGAATACTGGAATGGGTTGCCATTTCCTCCTCCAGGGGATCTTCCCAACCTAACTAGTTTTTAAAAGTTAATGGGTAAAAAACAAGCATTCACAACAGATGAGGGGGAGAGAGAAAGAGAGAGGGAAGGAAAGAAGGGAGGGAGGGAGAGAGGCAGGAAGGTGGAAGGGGAAAGGAGAAGAAGCGAAGAAAAGAAGGAGCAAAGGATGGAGGGTGCAGAGGAGGAATACGCAGGACTCTTAGGGAGCTAAAAATGTTTGTTAAGGGACATCAAAGACAACTGAGCTTTTTTCAAAAGGCATCATATTCCAGGATGAATCCATTCAATATTACAAAAATCTAAAAATTCTCCAAGCCAATCTTTAAAGGTAATTCAGTTCTAAGCAAAATATCAGGAGGGTTTCCCTTTCAGAATTTGACACAATAATTATAAGGTTTATCTGGAATAATATATGAGTGAAAATAGCCAAGAAGATTTTGAAAATTAGTAATGAGGAAGGAGGAGCCATTCCAGAAATGTGTAATGTGCTCCATAATTTCTTTTACTCCCTTTCAGAAGACTAGAAATTCAGCTTATCCCAGCTCACTCACAATCATCCAGAGAAAGAGAAAACATTACCTCAAGTTGCTAAATTACTTTAACCTAGTAAACAAACATCTTCAGTAGAATTTGCTTTTAATATATTCTCTATTTTTTATATTTTCTTTATTTTTTAATTTTTAAAATAGAACATTACAATTGGAAATAAACTGATTAGTTGTGCTGTATAAATTAACCAAAGTGTATTACAGAATGCCTTAACATTCTGTGGTCTTTGGCTCTAAGCTTTAAAGATATTCAAGTGTTGTCTTCTTGTACAATTTATGAAAGTAAAATCTTTCTACAAAAATAAGTAAATATTTTACTGGTCCTTGAAAAACAATAATCAAGAACAATTTCTTAGAGAATGGTTATGAGATCAAATAGACAGAGTAATAAACAACAGAAAGTATAGAAACAGCACCAAGTATGTACATGATTCTCATATACAGTAAGTACAGTGTTTCAAGTCAATAGGAAAAAGATAAATTATTTGCCATTTGCCGTTGAAGTTACAGACTGATCGTTTGTGGGGGGAAAATAAAGTTAGTGACTTCCCTGGTGGCTCAGTGGTAAAGAATCCGCCTGCTAATGCAGGACATACAAGTTCAACCCCTGGTCCGGGAAGAGCCCACTTGACTCGCAGCACCTAAGCCCGTGCACCACACCTACTGAGCCTATGCTCTGGAGTCCGTGACCAAAACTACTGAGCCCCTGTGCCGCAGTTACTGAAGCCCGAACACCCCAGAGCCTGTGCACCACAATAAGAGAAGCCACTGCAATGAGAACCCCGGGCACCCCAACTAGAGAGTAGCCCCCACTCGCCACAACGAGAGAAAAGAGCATGCAGCAACAAAGACCCAGCCTAGCCAAATAAATAAATAAATATTTTTAAATAAGTTCTCTAAATCATAATTTACACTAAAATGAATTCTAAATGGATTGAGGAGTTTAATTCTTCCATACATTTGACAAATTTTACCAAGTACAAATTTATGAGATAGATTTCTTTTTAGTCCTGAAACACTGGTTTTAATTATTTTTATTGGAATATAATTGCTTTACAGTGTGTTAGTTTCTGCTATACAACAAAATAAGTCAGCTATATGTGTGTGTGTGTGTGTGTTTATTCAGCTCAGTTCAGTTCAGTTGCTCAGTCGTGTCCGACTTTTTGCAACCCCACAGACTGCAGCATGCCAGGCCTCCGGATCCATCACCAACTCCTGGAGTTCACTTAAACTCATGTCCATTGAGTTGGTGATGTCATTCAACCATCTCATCCTCTGTCATCCCCTTCTCTTCCTGCCTTCAATTTTTCCCAGCATCAGGGTCTTTTCAAATGAGTCAGTTCTTCACATCAGGTGGCCAAAGTA
>NW_011494867.1:6978871-6987146 GCF_000754665.1 Bison bison bison
CCCGATCCATCACCAACTCCTGGAGTTCACTTAAACTCATGTCCATTGAGTTGGTGATGTCATTCAACCATCTCATCCTCTGTCATCCCCTTCTCTTCCTGCCTTCAATTTTTCCCAGCATCAGGGTCTTTTCAAATGAGTCAGTTCTTCACATCAGGTGGCCAAAGTATTGGAGTTTCAGCTTCAGCATCAGTCATTCCAATGACTATCCAGGACTGATTTCCTTTAGGATAGACTGGTTGGATCCCCTTGCAGTCCAAGGGACTCTCAAGAGTCTTCTCCAACACCACAGTTCAAAAGCGTCAATTCTTCGGCACTCAGCTTTCTATGTAGTCCAACTCACATATCCATACATGACTACTGGGAAAACCATAGCTTTGACTAGAGGGACCTTTGTTGGCAAAGTAATGTCTCTGCTTTTTAATACGCTGTCTAGGTTGGTCATAACTTTTCTCCCAAGGAGCAAGTGTTTTTTAATTTCATGGCTGCAATCACCATTTGCAGTGATTTTGGAGCCCAAAAAAATAAAGTCTGTCACTGTTTCCCCATCTATTTCCCATGAAGTGATGGGACCAGATGCCATGATCTTAATTTTCTGAATGTTGAGTTTTAAGCCAACTTTTTCACTCTCTTCTTTCACTTTCGTCAAGAGGCTCTTTAGTTTTTTGCTTTCTGCCATTAAGTGTGGTGTCATCTGCATATTTGAGGTTGATTTTTCTCCCTGCAATCTTGATTCCAGCTTGTGCTTCATCCACCCCAGTGCTTCTTTTGATGTACTCTGCATGTAAGTTAAATAAGCAGGGTGACAATATACAGCCTTGACATACTCCTTTCCCAATTTAGAACCAGTCTGTTGTTCCATGCCCAGTTCAAAATGTTGCTTCTTGACCTGCATACAGATTTCTCAGGAGGCAGGTCAGATAGTCTGGTATTCCCATCTCTTTAAGAATTTTCCACAGTTTGTTGTGATCCACATAGTCAAAGGCTTTGGCACAGTCAATAAAGCAGAAGTAGATGTTTTTCTGGAATTCTCTTGCTTTTTTGATGATCCAACAGATGGCAATTTGATCTCTGGTTCCTCTGCCTTTTCTAAATCCAGCTTGGACATCTGGAAGCTCAAGGTTCACGTACTGCTGAAGCCTGGCTTGGAGAATTTTGAGCACTACTTTGCTAGCGTGTGAGATGAGTGCAATTGTGCGGTAGTTTGAGCATTCTTTGGCATTCCCTTTCATTGGGATTGGAATGAAAACTGACCTTTTCCAGTCCTGTGGCCACTGCTGAGTTTTCCAAATTTGTTGGCATATTCAGTGCAGCACTTTCACAGCATCATCTTTCAGGATTCGGAATAGTTCAACTGGAATTCCATCACCTCCACTAGCTTTGTTTGTTGTGATGCTTCCTAAGGCCCATTTGACTTCACACTCCAGGATGTCTGGGTCTAGGTGAGTGATCACACCTTCGTGATTAACTGGATCGTGAAGATCTTTTTTGTACAGTTCTTCTGTGTATTCTTGCCACCTCTTCTTAATATCTTCTGCTTCTGTCAGGTCCATACCATTTCTGTCCTTTATTGTGCCCATCTTTGCATGAAAAGTTCTCTTGGTATCTCTAATTTTCTTGAAGAGATCGCTAGTCTTTCCCATTCTATTATATATAATATATATAGTTATATATACCTAAAACCCTCCCTCTTGAGCCTCCATCCCCCCATCTCAGGCTATGAGCTAGATTATTGTGTCATAGCAAGGACAGAGTAGTCAACAAGACCCCCCAGGAATTCCGCACACGTGGGGCTGACCATCTAGCTGTTATTTAATGGTAAGTGCTGGTAACTTCAGTGGAATTAAGGAAACATTAGGTATCAGGGGTCCAGCCATAGCAACTCCAGGATTAGGTAAGCATGTTTCACTTTCCACCCTGCATTTCTTTTATCTAGTGAACAGATCTACCCAGTGATAATCCTTTGGCTTTTCACCTTTCCCTTGATGACAGTAAACTTCAGGTTGTTTTCTGCTTACCTTTAGGAATAGTGGGTGGGGAGGTAATCAAGGTCTGTGTGCTAAGTCGCTTCAGTTGTGTCCAACAATTTGTGACCCCATGGACTGTAGCCTACCAGGCTCCTATGTCCATGGGATTCTCCAGGATTGACCCCATGTCTTTTGTCTCCTGCATTGGCAGGCAGGTTCTTTATCACTAGCGCCACCTGGGAAGCCAAATCAAGGACTGTTGTTCAGTTGCTCAGTCACGTCCGACTCTTTGTGACCCCATGGACTGCAGCACACCAGGCCTCACTCTCCTTCACATCTCCTGGAGCTTGTTCAAACTCACGTCCATTGAGTCAGTGATGCCATCCAACCATCTCATCCTCTGTTATCTCCTTCTCCTCCTGCCCTCAATCTTTCCCAGCAACAGGGTCTTATCTAAAGAGTCAGCTCTTCACATCAGGTGGCCAAAGTATTGGAGCTTCCATTTCAGCATCAGTTCTTCTAATGAATATTCAGGATTGATTTCTTTTAGGATTGACTGGTTGGATCTCCTTGCAGTCCAAGGGACTCTCAAGAGTCTTCTCCAACACCACAGTTCAAAAGCATCAATTCTTCACTGCTCAGCCTTCTTTATGGTCCAACTCTCATATTCATACATGACTACTGGAAAAACTATAGCTTTGACTAAAAGGACCTTTGTTGGCAAAGTAATGTCTCTGCTTCTTAACACGCTAAGTTTGTCATAGCTTTTCTTCCAAGGAGCAAGTGTCTTTTAATTTCATGGCTGCAGTCACCATCTGCAGTGATTTTGGAGCCAAAGAAAATAAAGCCCCTCACTGTTTCCATTGTTTCCCCATCTATTTGCCATGAAGTGATGGAACTGGATGCCATGACCTTCATTTTTTGAATGTTGAGTTTTAAGCCAGCTAGTTCACTTTCATCAAGAGGCTCTTTAGTTCCTCTTCACTTTTTACCATAAGGGTGGTGTCATCTGCATATTTGAGGTTATTGATATTTCTCCCAGCAATCTTGATTCCAGCCTGTGCTTCATCCAGCCTGGCATTTTGCATGATGTCCTCTGCATATAAGTTAAATAAGCAGAGTGACAATATACTTGTCACCTTGACATACTCCTTTCTCAATTTTGAACCAGTCCATTGTTCCATGTCTGGTTCTAACTGTTCCTTCTTGACCTGCATATAGATTTCTCAGGAGGCAGGAAAGGTGGTCTGGTATTCCCATCTCTTTAAGAATTTTCTTTCTCAGGACTTCCATGATGGTCCAGTACTTAAGACTCCAGTCTCCCAAGGCAAGGGGCCTGAGTTCGATCCCTAGTCAGGGAACTAGATCCCACATGCTGCAACTAAGACCTGGTGCAGTCAAATGAATTAAAAAAAAAAGAATTTTCTGTCTCAAAAATGACAGAATGGTCTCTGTTCATTTCCAAGGCAAACCATTTGCTATCACAGTAGTCCAAGTCTATGCCTCAACCACCAGTGCTGAAGAAGCTGAAGTTGAACAGTTCTGTGAAGACCTACAAGACCTGCTAGAACTAACACCAAAAAAAAAGATGTCCTTTTCATCATAGGGGACTGGAACGCAAAAGTGGAAAGTCAAGAGATACCTGGAGTAACGGGCAAATTTGGCCTTGGAGTACAAAATGAAGCAGGGCAAAGGCTAATAGAGTTTTTCCAAGAGAACGCACTGGTCATAGCAAACACCCTCTTTCAACAACACAAGAGATGACTTTACAATGAACATCACCAGATGGTCAATACCAAAATCATATTGATTATATTCTTTATAGTCAAAGATGGAGACGCTCTATACAGTCAGCAAAAATAAGACCAGGAGCTGACTGTGGCTCAGATCATGAACTCCTTATTGCCAAATTTAGACTTAAATTCAAGAAAGTAGGGAAAACCACTAGGCCATTCAAGTATGACCTAAATCAAATCCCTTACGATTATACATTGGAAGGGACAAATAGATTCAAGGGATTAGATCTGATAGAGTGCCTGAAGAACTATGGATGGAGGTTCATGACATTATACAGGAGACAGTGATCAAAACCATCTCCAAGAAAAAGAAATCAAGGACTAGGATGTTTAAATCTCAGCTTCCTCAACATGTCAAAGCACATGCTGAGGACAGAGAGCCATAAGCTCACAAGGAGGTGGAGGGGATCTTCCAGAACAAAGGGCAAAGGTAGCAATCACAAGATAATGTATCCTGCCAGCCTAGATAACATTTTCACCATCACGGGCAGAATTAATGAGAATAGAGAAGAAAAAAAATCAGTTTCAAAATAAGTATATACATAAGTGTCTCTCCCTCCGTGCTTGGATTGGGATGTCATCTTACAGGCATAACGTGAGGTGTGGCTTGTGGCCAATAAAACAGCTCTGATTCTGCCTCCCAGTAGTTTCTACCTTAATTGACATGGCAACCATAATGCAGATATCAAAGGTTGAATTGCACAACCAGTTATTTAATTACCTTTGCGATGATGCCAGAAAAGCCCAGGGTAGAGGGATTCACAGAATATGAGTTCTGGCCTAACCTCAGGGGTCAGGTGAGGCCTCCCTGAGGACGTTCGAGAAATCTGAAGCAGGAACAGGATTTAAACACGCAGAGAGACTAAGGCAGAAACATGTAAAGTGAGCACATGTAAGGTGAGCACATGTGAAACAGACAGCCCTCTCCAGGGCAGGTGGGCATTATCCAGTTCATTGAGGATCGGAATAGATTTCCCAAAAAAAGGTAGAGGAAAGTTGAATTAGCCCTCTGCCTGACTACTTGAGCTAGAACATCAATCTTCTCCAGCCCTTGGCCCTCCTGGTTCTCAGGCCTTCAGACCTGGGCTGGAATCTATACCACTGGCCCTCTGGTTCTTAGGCTTTTGAACTTACACCACCAGCTTTCCTGGGTCTCCAGTTTGCAGATGACAGACTGTGGGACTTCTCAGCCTCCATAATTGTGTGAGCTAATATAATAAATCTCTTTCTTAGCTTTTGTTTTTATTACAAGCTATGTAATATATATGATTGGACCTGACAAATATGGATTTCTATCTTAGTTTGAGTTGCTATAACAGGATGGCTTAAACAACAAAAATTTATTTCATACAGTTCTGGAGGTTAAGAAATCTAAGATCAAGATATAGGCAGGGAAATTCCCTGGTGGTTAGGACTCTGTACCTTCATTGCCAAGGGCCTGGATTCAATCCCTGTTTGAGGAACTAAGATCCTACAAGCCATGCAGCACAGCCAAAAAAAAAAAAGATGTGCGCAGATTCATTGTCTGGCGAGGGAATTCTTCCTTCTTTGCAGAATTTCATCTAGAATCCTCACACAGTGGAGGGCAGAGAGATCATCTCTCATGAAGTGAAGCTGCTCAGTTGTGTGCGACTCTGTGATCCCATGGACTGTAGCCTACCAGGCTCCTCCATCTGTGGAATTTTTTAGCCAAGAGTACTAGAGTGGGTTGCCATTTCCATCTTCAGGGGATCTTCCCAACCCGGGGATTGAACCCAGGTCTCCTGCACTGCAGGCAGACGCTTTACCCTTTGAGCCACCAGTGAAGCCCCAAGAAGTGGCAAGCCGCCTGATTCATGAGAAGTGAAGTTGCTCATCTCTCTCATATCTCTTCTTAAAAGAACACTAAGAGCATTCATGAAAGTCCATCCTCGTGACCTAATCGTCTCTCAGACGTCCCACTTCCAAAGCCCAACACATTGGCAAGTTAGGCTTACACATTCACAAACTTTCAATCCATAGCACATATCTAGTTTCTTTTATTAGACCTAGCTTCATTTCCCTTTCTGTTTATACTTTACTGTTTCTCTCTCACACTTAAATCTTTGCCTGTACATTTTCAAAGAGTGTTTTTTAACACTTGAAAAAATAATATTATCTTATCAAATTGAGAATAATAATGCATACAGAATAAAACACAGGCTTGGCTACCTAGGAGAGTTCTGTGGAAATTCTGCTTTTCTTGACCATGACCTCAATTCAATTCAAAGTCTGGTATCTGGGGAGGAAAATAAAAAACTGATTTTTTAATCTCTCTTCAAAACTCCATTTAAATTATGTTCAAAATGTCCTATTATCATCAATTCAGGGAGAAAATGCAAATGAGTAATAAATATGAAAAAATGTTCAGCACTCAACTAATCAAAGAAATGCAAATTAAAACAACAAGGCAATATTTTTTACCTATCAAACTTGCAAATGTTGGATTTTTTTAATTTTTTTTTTTTTGCAAATGTTTTTTAAATGCCAGTACTGGATGCTGGCAAAGGTGGGACACAACTCATATAATAGTGTTCATGGTGGCACAAACTGAAAAATGTTTTGGCAAAACAGAGCAAGAGACTTCAAAACATGCATAACCTTTGGCCTCATAAATTCTCTGTTAGAAATCTAGTATAGAAAAGTAGAAAATCAAAGATTTATGTACAAAAAAATTCAAAGCAGTGGCATAATAAAGAAAAACTGTCAATATCGTACAACTGAAAGATTTGGTCATGGTTTTCAGGCTGTTTCCAGTAGAGACCTGGAGTTAAATACAGGGGAAACCAGTGGGACCAGAAAGTGGTTAAGTTGATGAGACTCTGAGTTCTATATTTCTAAGTTGAACAGTTCAGCTTTTATCTATTTACATACCGAGTTCCAGTTAAGATTCATTTTTGTGGAGAGGAAGTTGGAAGAGTTAATCTTCTGTGAGTGATTCCCAAAACTAACCACAGTGCTTGGCTCATAATAAGTATTCAACAAATAGATGATGTTTGTTACAGATTTAAGTACTTTTTCTTGATTAAAAACAAGTTTTAAAAGTACTGAACATTATAATCAGGAAATTAAGTACCAGAGGTTGGCAAACTGTAGCCTATGAACCAAGCCTGGCCCACCACCTGTTTTTATAAAGTTTTATTAGGACATAACCATCCACACTTATTCACTTCCATATTGTCCATGGCAGCCTTTGTGTTGCAATTGCAGAGTTGAGTAGTTGCAATAAAGACTGTTTGACCTTCAACACTGAAGATATTTACTCTCTCCTGAGTCTCTTGCATTGCAGGCAGATTCTTTACCACTGAGCCACTGGGGAAGCCCTATATTTATACTAATCACCCTCAAAATTAAGGAAATAGTCTTCCAGGATTCAAAAGACATTTGTTTTACCTTTTTTTCCTTTATTTTTAATTGGAGGATAATTGCCTTACAATATTGTTAGCTTCTGCCATGCTGCTGCTGCTGCTGCTGCTGCTGCTAAGTCGCTTCAGTCGTGTCCGACTCTGTGCGACCCCAGACAGCAGCCCACCAGGCTCCCCGGTCCCTGGGATTCTCCAGGCAAGAACACTGGAGTGGGTTGCCATTTCCTTCTCCAATGGATGAAGTGAAAAGTGAAAAGTGAAAGTGAAGTCGCTCAGTCGTGTCTGACTCTTCTCGACCCCATGGACTGCAGCCTACCAGGCTCCTCCGTCCATGGGATTTTCCAGGCAAGAGTACCAGAGTGGGGTGCCATTGCCTTCTCCAGCTTCTGCCATGCATCAACATGAATCAGCCATAGGTATACACGTCTCTTGACCCTCCCTCCCAGCTCCCACTGGATCCCACCCCTCTAAGTTGTCACAGAGCACCGGGTTTGAGCTTCCTGCATCACACAGCAAGTTCCCACTGATTTTATATATGGTAATGTATATGTTTCAATGTTACTCTTTCAACTCATCCCTCCCTCTCCTTCCCACATTGTGTCCACAAGTCTGTTCTCTGTGTCTGTATCTCCATTGTTGCTCAGCAAATAGGTTTATCAGTGCCATCTTTCTAGATTCTGTATATATGCATTCATATACGACATTTGTTTTTCTGACTTATTTCACTCTGTATAATAGGCTCTAGGTTCATCCACCTCATTAGAACTGACCTAGATGCATTCTTTTTACAGCTGAGTAATATTCCATTTATCTTCTTTATTCATCCACAACTTCTTTATCCATTCATCTGTTGACGGACATGTAGGTTGCTTCCATGTCCTGCTGCTGCTGCTGAGTTGCCTCAGTCGTGCTCTGTGCGACCCCATAGACAGCAGCCCACCAGGCTCCCCCGTCCCTGGGATTCTCCAGGCAGGAACACTGGAGTGGGTTGCCATTTCCTTCTCCAATGCATGAAAGTGAAAAGTGAAAGTGAAGTCGTTCAGTCGTGTCTGACTCTTCTCGACCCCATGGACTGCAGCCTACCAGGCTCCTCCGTCCATGGGATTTTCCAGGCAAGAGTACCAGAGTG
>NW_011494867.1:6987246-7015728 GCF_000754665.1 Bison bison bison
GCTGCTGCTAAGTCGCTTCAGTCGTGTCCGACTCTGTGCGACCCCAGACAGCAGCCCACCAGGCTCCCCGGTCCCTGGGATTCTCCAGGCAAGACACTGGAGTGGGTTGCCATTTCCTTCTCCAATGCATGAAAGTGAAAAGTGAAAGTGAAGTCGTTCAGTCATGTCTGACTCTTCGAGACCACATGGACTGCAGCCTACCAGGCTCCTTTGTCCATGGGATTTTCCAGGCAAGAGTGCTGGAGTGGGGTGCCACTGCTTTCTCCAGCTATTGTAAATAGTGCTGCAATGAACATTGGGGTACATGCGTCTTTTTCAATTATGGTTTCCTCAGTGTATAGAACCAATAGTGGGATTGCTAGATCATATGGTAATTTTTTTATTCCTAGCTTTGTAAGGAATTTCCATACTGTTCTCCATAGTGGCTGTATCAATTTACATTCCCACCAACAATACAAGAGGGTTCCCTTTTCTCCACACTCTTTCCAGCATTTATTGTTTGTAGATTTGTTGCTGATGGCCATTCTTGACGGGTGTGAGGTGATAGATAGCTCATTGTAGTTTTGATTTGCATTTCTCTAAACGGAGATGTTCAGAGAAGGCGATGGCACCCCACTCCAGTACTCTTGCCTGGAAAATCCCATGGACAGAGGAGCCTGGTAGGCTGCAGTCCATAGGGTCGAGAAGAGTCGGACACAACTGAACGACTTCACTTTCACTTTTCACTTTCATGCATTGGAGAAGGAAATGGCAACCTACTCCAGTGTTCTTGCCTGGAGAATCCCAGGGATGGTGGAGCCTGGTGGGCTGCCGTCTATGGGGTCGCATAGAGTCGGACACAACTGAAGCGACTTAGCAGCAGCAGCAGCAACAAGAAACGTTGAGCTTCTTTGCATGAGTTTATTAGCCCAGGATTCAAAGACTATTATCCAATCCAGCAAAGAAGTTGCTCATATCATGGACCAACATCCCTACATATGTCTTTGGTTATTTCACTTCCATCTTACTAGTTAACAGAAAGGAAAACATCAACCAACATTTACTACACTTGCTGATCAGTAGCAACCATAATTTGGCTACGGATACAAGCATTCAGCAGAGATCAGCAAAAACACTGTGCGAAAATCAATCAGCTCTATGGAATTTATAAGAGTATTGCTTATTTTACCTCTATTTGTAAACTGTATGCTATACTTCCTTTATGTCAGTAATAGTAATAATGCTCAAACTTATATTCCTCCATTTTCCCAGGAAGCCAATTGTTAAGTATTTACCACCACACCAACTGCCTAAAAGCAGTGGTAGAAAGAAGTTACTAGCATAAACATGATTTGCAAATATAGTTAGTGTTAATCACTCAGTCGTGAGTGACTCTTTGCAACCCCATGGACCGTAGCCTGCCAGGCTCCTTTGTCCATGGAATTCTCCAGGCAAGAATACTGGAGTGGGTTGCCATCCCCTTCTCTAGGGAATCTTGCCAACCCAGGGATCGAACCCAGGTCTCCTGCATTGCAGGCAGATTCTTTACAGCCTGAGCTACCAGGCAAGCCCTTGTAAGTATATCCACAGCTGAAGAACCCAAAGAGCTGATGGGGGAGAGTGCTAAAGCGAAAAGGTAAAGATAAAAAGTCCCTTTTCTAACTTGGGGTAAAGAAGAGTCAAGGACTTCCCCTGTGGCTCAGCAGTAAAGAATCGTCTATGAGGTCGCATAGAGTCGGGCATGACTGAAGCAACTTAGCAGCAGCAGCAGCAACAAGAGATGTTGAGCTTCTTTGCAGGAGTTTATTAGCCCAGGATTCAAAAGCTATTATCCAATCCAGCAAAGAAGTTGCTCATATCATGGACCAACATCCCTACATATATCTTTGGTTATTTCACTTCCATCTTACTAGTTAACAGAAAGGAAGGAGACAGCAATGAAGGAGACACGAGTTCAACCCCTCCGTCAGAAAGATTCCCTGGAGGAGGAAATGGCAACCCACTCCAGTATTCTTGCAGAGAAAATCCCATGGACTGAGAAGCCTGGTGGGCTATGGTCCATGAGGTCACAGTATCAGATGCAACTGAAAACCCACAAGGAAGAGTAAACAACCAACATTTTGTGCCCCACATTTTGTGCCCAGCATGCAGGGAATCAACAGGGAGGTTATTCCCCATCTTTCAGGTTCTGCCACAGGTAAAGAAAGACAATAAGAAATCTGAGAGCAAGAAAGTTAAAAGGTCTTCTCTGTAATTAACTTAACGGGTAAATTAAGGTGCAGAGATTCCCAGGGGCTCAGAGATAAAGGGGGTCCTCCAGCCTCTACATAATTTCTGTGCCCTTTGCTATTCATCCAATAAACTGTACTTTCTCCTCTAATGAGATTGTAACTTAATGTGGGAAACCTGATCTCCTTTGCATTTAAGCATTACTTTATAATTTTCCAATACAATTATATTAATTATCTCATTTGATTCTCCTAACAAATTTTTGTAAAGCAGAAATGGCTAAATTTTAAGGGAAAGAAATCCCAAGAAAAATGTAATATTTTTGTGTGCTTAATTTAATCATGGTTTTAAAACCAGACCCAAGGGAAAAAATGCTGTATTTCTTTTAAATGTATTCATATCTGGTTCCTTAAAAGAATTTTGTATGATTTTGTTTCTCAAGCACTCACCCTTTATCATTCTTCCTGACACAGAAGACAAAATCCACCTGATTACAATTAACTAAAGGGCAACCATTAATTTTTTAAACCCTGGCCTCTACCTTTATCATGAAATCTTCTAAGAGGTAGACAGGCAACCTCTCTCTTTTTTTTTTTAAGTCCTTGATCTTAATTTTATTCATTAGTATAGAAGCTTGTACACAGTATGTGCTCAAGTAAATTAAGAATGGTTTTCCCAGCCTGCCTTGCATGAATTATAAGACAAACACCATACTGGAGGGAGACACATAATCAGTAGTTCAAGGCTCTAAAAGTCCCAAGCAGCCTTGTGAAGGAAGGCAATTCAGAGGCAGTGAGACAGTAAGTATGTATAGTTCCTTTTCAGAGAGGAGGGATAGGGAGAGAGAATAGAAGGAAGGAGAGAGGGAGGGAGGGAGAGAAAGAAATGTCCATTTATAGAAGCCCTATAACATATTTCAGGAACTTTCACAAACGTCATGTTCTGAACCTTCAGACAACCTGACTTGGTTATCATGAGCCCCATTTGACAGATGAAGAAACTGAGATTTAGAGAGAGCTTAATGGCTTGACAGATAATAAAGCAAAGATGTATCTGTGTGGCTCATCCTAAAGGCAAGGTCACAGGTTAGACTAAGATTTCCTTCCAAAAAAGGGAACCCTCTTGCACTGTTGGTGGGAATGCAAACTGGTACAGCCACTATGGAGAACAGTGTGGAGATTCAAAAAAAAACTGGGAAAAGAACTGCCATACGACTCAGCAATCCCATGGCTGGGCACACACCCCGAGGAAACCAGAATTGAAAGAGACACATGTACCTCAATGTTCACTGCAGCACTGTTTACAATAGCTAGGACATGGAAGCAACCCAGATGTCTATTGGCAGATGAATGGATAAGGAAGTGGGGGTACATGTACACAATGGAATATTACTCACCTATAAAAATGAACGCATTTGAGCCAGTTCTAATGAGGTGGAGAACCTGGAGCCTATTATACAGTGAAGTAAGTCAGAAAGAGAAAGACAAATACTGTTTATTATGCATATATATGGAATTTAGAAAGATGCTACTGATGATCCTACATGGGATATTTTCCGTCTGGTCCTTTACAGAAAGCATTTATTGACTGGGGGCCTGGTTAACACACAGATTATGGACCCCACCCATGTAATTTCTGACTCAGAAAGTCTGAGGTGGGTCCTGAGACTCTGCATTCCTATCAAGTTCCAGCAGAGGCACCTCCATGATATGCTGAGACACACTAAGATTTGAGGACATCTGACCTAGAGCAAAAGTCAATAAATGCTTTCTGTAAAGGACCAGACAGAAAATATTCCAGGCTTTTCGGGCCAGATGGTCTGTGTTCCGACTACTCGGTTCTGTTGCTGTGGCTCAGAAGCAGTCACAGACAATACTCGAGCAAGTGAGTGTGGCTGTGCTCCAATAAAGCTTTAATTATGGACAATGAAATCTGAATTTTATGTCATTTTTATGTGTCACAAAATAGCATTCGTCTTTTGACTTTTTTTTTCAACCAATTAAAATTATGAAAACCATTCTTACCTCAAGTGTTGTACAAAAACAAGCTGTGAGCCATCACTTGCGACCTCTGCTCGACAGCTGTACTCTGCCACCTACTAAGAGAGAACTCTCTAATTAGAATAATGACACAAAGATGGGCGGCTCTCACACGAGATGTGTATGTGCTCAGGCGCTAAGTCATGTCCGTCTCTTTGCGACGCCACGGACTGCGTAGCCTTCCAGGCTCCTTTGTCATGGAATTTCCAGGCAAGAATACTGGAGTGGGTTGCCATTTCCTTTTCCAGGGGATCTTCCCAACCCAGGGATGGAACCCATATCTCCCGCCCTGACAGGCGGATTCTTCACCACTGAGCCACCTGGGAAGCCCCTCGTAAAAGGTAAAATGTTGCAAAACTCGCTGTGATCTAATGAAGGCAGACAGCTTCTGTGGCAGTTAGGAAGGCTTCTGTGAGGTGACTATCTCTGTGGGTCTTATGTGATGAGTAGGTGTTCAACAAGTAGAGACAATGAAGTTATGCAAAGAGAACGGCTTGGGCAAAGGGGTGAAGACTGGCAGATGCAAGACACCACCTTCCAAAATGCCCACTTCCACCCCAGAAATTTCAGTCTCTTGAACTAAAATGCTTTGGAAAGTGTACCATGTAGAAAGTGTTGCAATGCTTCTGTGAGCACCAACTAAACTGAAGCACTGAGAAAGGGACAAATTCCAAGAACGGAAATAGCAGCTTGATGTGCAAAAGCCATCATCAGTGATACATTCTTCTTCTCTCCCTACAGGTCACCAGTTGCGGGGGAGGCTATCTTATCTCCTACAACAAATTACTTCTGGGTGCAAGTTCAATCGTATGAAATATGCTCCGAGTATCATGCAATGCAAGAAATAATTCTCTTGAGATAGTTTCTAGTTATACAAATTCAGTCTCTTGAGATTTGTTTTGTTTTCCTAATTCATTACATACCATCCAAGTTGTTGGTTATTTTCAAACACAAGACATCCCTTTATGATCATAAATTAGTACCATTTCAGTGGTTTTTTTTTTCAGGTTACACTTTTTCATTAGATTTGCTTTGATACTAGCTATTAAAAGGAAATGCTATCCAGTCTGGTAATATTTCCTAGAATAAGAAAGAAGGCAAAATTGTCAAGTTGGTAAGGAGTAGTAATTTCCTCTCCTGATTGATTTCCAACTTCAGATAGCAGAGCCATTAAGAGACCAAGTTCTTACTTCACACTCTCTGGGCCCAAACCCCTGATCTTGTACTTACCAAGCTCTCTGCCTTTGACACAAATTATTTCTTTCTCAGAGCCTCAGTTTCCCTGATAATAAAATTGGAAAAAATCACTGTAGCCCCTCTGGTTATATATGTGTTTGCACGGTACCAGAAAAAGAGGCCCAGATAGTATTAACAATCATTATTTCCCAGGGACCCCTTTCCTCCAAAACTAATCTACCTCTCTCTCTCTCTTTTTTTTTTTTCTTTTATTTGAGCTAAATTATTCCCTTCATTTGAAATTTTTATGTGGCCTCAAGTTCAAGGTGGGAGAAGGTGATGGCACCCCACTCCAGTACTCTTGCCTGGATAATCCCATGGACGGAGGAGCCTGGTAGGCTGCAGTCCATGGGGTCGCTAAGAGTCGGACACGACTGAAGCGACTTAGCAGCAGCAGCAGCAAGTTCAAGGCAGGACCTGGCAGGTAAGACTTTTCGGGACCCCTTTCCTTCCTTCCTCCATTACTTGGACCCAGGAGAGACCAGAAACTGCTCACCCAGCAGAGGGAGGCAAAGGCAGAGAAACGGGGCAAAGCTGACCACACAGCCTCTCCCATGGCCCGCTTCCAGGACTAAAGTTTCACCGTTAGAGAGCCTGGAGTTTGGCCCCTTCCCCTGGATTGAACGCATCCCTTACTGAGATGAGAATCTTGGGGACATAAAGTGAGCTGGGTGTTTTGTATTAATATTTGCGAATGGCTGGAAAGGCTAGCAGGCCCATCTGAGCTTCCACCATGGGCACAAGAGAGCTTGTCCCATGACGTGGGTTGACTGGGCAGAGGGGAGAAAGAGAGAAAGCTGCTTGAGGTCCTATTCTAAGAGGCCAGTTACAACCACATGTGCTTAGACTGTCTGTCATTCTGGTTGCTGTGGCTGAGGTGGGAACAGTAGAAACGACTCAGACATAAAGACCTGGAGCTTTGCTGCCTGTTAACCCCCATGAAGTGCCATTTTCTCAGCTAAACATGGGATGAGAATAAGTGGGGTTTAAATGAGATGAGGGGTGCAGAGTTCTTTGCACAGAGCCTGCCATCCTGCAGAAGGAACATCAGCTGAAGGAACAGCTGACAGCTCCGGGTGTTCTGATCATTAGTACACGTGTTCTCACGCCCACACAGTGGTCACTTGCGAATTCATGTGCATAGTCGCTAACAGCCACACCGATCTGCAGTCAGTGCTTCATCTGTCACATTACCGTACAGCAGAGCCTGCTACTGTGGGCTCTTTCCCCCCACACACAAGTAACACTGACATCGACATTTCTTTACTTAGCACCATTGTCCTCTCCTGACTTATCGGTCCCAGGCTGGTATGAGCAAGGGACAGGCTTGGGGAGAGGATGGAGAGCTGGCCACTCTGATTCTCTCTGCTTTGCCTCCCTCTCCCCTGCTCTGTCACACCTGGTTACTTCTTTTTTTCATACAAATGACACTTCGTTGCAATTATCTCTCCAATTAAACACTTTCTCCACTCTCTGTGAACTCTGTCAGAACGTGCTGGAATTTTCATCCCTGGATCTTCACTGTCTAAGCTCCTAGATTTCTTAAATGATTCAATGCTATTATTATTTTTTATTGGTGTATAATCGCTTTATGATGCTGTGTTAGTTTCTGCTGTACACCAAAGTGAACCCGCTGTTTTTGTTGTTTTTCACTCATTACGTCATGTCCGACTCTTTTGGAACCCCATGCGCCGTAGCCCACCAGGTTCCTCTGTCCTTGAGATTTCCCAGGCAAGAATACTGGAGTGGGTTGCCATTTCTTTCTCCAGGGTTCGCACCCACGTCTCTTGCATCTCCTGCATCGGCAGGTGGATTCTTTACCACTGAGCCACATAAACATATATCCTCTCCCTCTTGAGCCTCTCTCCCATCCCTTAAATGATTTAATGATATTATTTACTAAGGTGTGAGAATACACATCTCATTCAAAAGTACACCAGCACTGCACAGGTTCAATCCCCAGTCGGGGAACTAAGATCCCACAAGTCATGCAGTGAGGCCAAAAATAAAAAAAGTGTATCAGCACATGCTCTATATAAATCTATATTTATATTATAAGCTTCCCCACAGACCATTACTCTAACCAAGTTTTTTCTCACTGAATCATTTCATTTGCCCAGCAGAAATTCCCTAAAACCTCTTTACCCCAAAATACAATGTGGCTGCTAACATTCCATTATGTAAAGCAAATTCAGGGTGCTCCCTGAGATGCCTTAAATTGTGTCCCCCGGTGGCCAGAAGCAGTAGCTGCTTCCTGTGAAAGAGATCTCACTGACGGGAGGAAGTGGTGCCATTCCTTAGGGAGCAGAAAATAAGGTTCCAAGAGCACATCTGCACAGCCAGGTGGCCTTCTTTCCCAGATTTGCCTCCACATGAGCACTCCACAACTTCCTTGAGACCTTGCTGCACCTTGCTACCCCCTGTGGTCCATGCGTATGCACAGAGTCAAGAGAAGGCACTATTGCCTGAGAGCCTCCAACTCCCTGAGAGCATCATAGCTGCACGGCCATGTCAGTCTGCCACGCCCCGTGGTCCCCGGCTGTGCCAGGGCAAGAATGCTGTTTCCAAAGCAACTGCAATGTTGTGCCTTACAGATGCTGCAGGCAGAGAGCCCCACATGAACATGTGCAAACACAGTCACACACCAGTATGGGGACACACTTAGGCAGGCACAGCTGAAAAACACACACGCACACATCCAGACACCGATCTCCTACATTATAAAGTTGTGCTGCTGGAGAAGACTCTTGAGAGTCCCTTGGACTGCAAGGAGGTCAAACCAGTCAATCCTAGAGGAAATCAGTCCTGAATATTCATTGGAAGGACAGATGCTGAAGCTGAAGCTCCAATACTTTGGACACCTGATACAAAGAACTGACTCATTTGAAAAGACCCTGATGCTGGGAAAGATTGAAGGTGGGAGAAGGGGACGACAGAGGATGAGATGGTTGGATGGCATCACTGATGATGTTGGACGTGAGTTTGAGCAAGCTCCAGGAGTTGGTGATGGACAGGGAAGTCTGGTGTGCGGCAGTCCATCGAGTTGCAAAGAGTTGGACACGACACGACTGAGCAACTGAACAACCACAGTGAATCTTTTAAAAAGAAATAGACATTTTATTTCTTATTCTGGCCAGAGAAGTTAGCTTTCCAAGGATATACTTAGCTGGTTTCATATTTGCCCTTTAATATTTCTTACAAGTAAACAAGGGGAGATTGAAACCCAATAAATGCTCTGTATGTATTTGTAATTGTCTGCTGATCCCATTCATCCAACTCAGCTCCCTTGTTAGCTGGGAAGGGCTGAGAGGGTTAGGAATTATACCTGGCCTTGGATGTGGGGGGTCCCACTCTCCTAAGGCTTCAATTAGTGATCCAATCACTAATTGGATGAGTAATCCATCAAATGAGTAATCCATCATCCCTGCTATTTCTTCTCCTCTCTCTTTCTCTTTCTGTTTCTCTTCCCTAAGACCCTGCTCTTGTCAGAATTCCCTTCCCAGGAAAGTCAGAAACCTGAATCCACCTCCTGGTGTTAGATTCTGGCTGCTGAGTGAGCCTGGGCAGAATCGCGTTGGTCTTACAAAGTCTCCAGTCTACACGGGACAGGCCCAGAGGCCAAAGACGTAATCCAAAGAGGTGCGCATGTGGGAGCGAGGGGGAGCCAGGGAGCTGGCGCCTCTGCGGAACTGGAGAAGGGCGTCCCCTTTGGGCTTAACGAGGGAAGCGGTGCTGGATTCCGGCTCCCATGCACCCACCCACTCCTGGTGGCTCTGAGCTCACTGTGGACTCTGTAAGAAGGGGGTCTGCAGCTTCGCCCACAGGACAAGGCAGCCGTGGACTGCCACTGCACATACACTCTCTCTCCATGCTCTTTTCTCCTGCTCAGATTCCCGGACCAAACATCCTCTCAACCTGAAGAATAAACCCTTGAAGGGAGCTCTGTTCTATGCATGAGGAACCATGAAAGTCAGCATGGTCAGGAGCCCTGGCTTTAAAGCAAGGAGCCCCAGCTCTAAAGCAAGGAGCCCCAGCTCCAAAGCAAGGAGCCCTGAGTTCTCACCCCTGCCCGTGAGACATGAAGCCGATTACTCAGCCTGGCTGTGTGTTTTCCTGTCTCTACCCTGGAGCACTAATGGTTCCTGTTTCCCTGGCTGGTTATGAGGATGAAACGAGGGCACACATATCAAACTTTTAGAACCTGACCCATAGTAAGTGCAAGTCTCTCAGTCGTGTCCTACTGTTTGCGACCCCATGGACTATGTAGTCCAGAATTCTGTATGTACAGAATTCCAGGCCAGAATTCTGGAGTGGGTAGCCTTTTCCTTCTCCAGGGGATCTTCCCAACCCAAGGATCAAACCCAGGTCTCCGGCATTGCAGGTGGATTCTTTACCAGCTGAGCCACCAGGGAAGCGACACATAGTAAGCACTCAACAAATATCACCTGCTATTAGTTACCTGAACTAACTCCACATTTAACTAAATTTTCCAAAGTTACTGGCTGCTTTGGTTGCATGTGTGTGTGTGTAAAATAATAGGTTCCCTTTCCCTGTCTGCCTGCCTTCAGCACAGTGCTCATTCGATGGGAACTTTATGGTCAGTATCCAGAAAGCAGGGCTTCAAGATGAGGCTGAACTTGGTGGGGTGGGTGGCATTCCCATTGGAGCTCTACCATAGGGTAATATGTTTATCTGTCAGGACAATGAACAAGTCTTGACTCTACAAAGCACAGATTCTACAAGTGAAAAGGGGACAAGCAGTAAACTACCGTGACACTTTTAGAGGCTGCCGATGAAGACATTTTGAACCAAGAAATGGAAAAATCATTGAGTGGATGTCTTTCCCTGTTTCTTTGTGTGTGGTGCTATTATGGAATTTTCCGGCATGAGAGATGCACAGCATGGCTTAAGGCCACCATCAATGCCGACGTCAGCCAGCTGTCAATGCCCAATGCCAGCATTTCATAGGTCCATGCATACGGCAGTTCTTCCTAAAACTGTCTCTGAATTTCCAAGGCTGGCTTAGGTGTGTTCCCCATCTTTTCCTCTTAAGTCAGTGGACTGAATTGTTGGGTCATTTGTATCTCCCATTGCTTTGTTTTGGCATTGTGCCCTCAGCACCTAGCACAGCCCCTGGCACCCAGTGGGTTTCAGTATTCTTGTAAGTGAACAAATGATGGTGATAGAGGGGATGAGTCAGCGTTTTTGAGACGACTGAGGATGGGTGTGGGCACTGAGTGGTGTGTATGAAAGGGGATTCTTGGCCCAGCTCCCAGCCACATCCGGGCAACCAGACAAGTAATCATTTCCGTTCAAAGACAAGGAAAAGAGGACTCTAGAATGTCCTGAAGTGTGGAGGGCTGCATTCATTAATGGATCAAACAAACACCAGTGTACAAAAGAAAAATGAACTTACAGACAACATTTCCAGAGTTCACAGCCACAAAGCTCAGGATGCATGTACTGACACAAATCCCAGTTGTCAGTGTGCGATTTGGACCAAGAAACTCTG
Source organism: Bison bison bison (assembly GCF_000754665.1). Lineage (NCBI taxonomy): Eukaryota > Metazoa > Chordata > Mammalia > Artiodactyla > Bovidae > Bison > Bison bison. The sequence goes on from NW_011494867.1 coordinate 6,998,242, forward strand.
CACACGCGCCTTGGCCAGAGCAGAGAGAGAAGTCAGCACAGGAAGACCAGACTGGACCCGCTGCAGGCAGGAGGGAGGCCAGTGTGGATTTAAGCCCGATGCCAACATTCATGGCTGCCATTGGCGGCAGTCCAGCTGCGGGCCTGCATCTGATAGGATGAGGGTTCCAAGCAGGGATGTGGCTGGAGGAGGGGTGCAGGAAAGGTCTACAAAGGCTGCTGGGAAGCCCAAGTGCCTAGGGGTAGTGGGAGGGGGAGGGGAGGCCAGGAAACAGGAGGAAGTTTAGATAGCATCATTCCCTAGGGGCACTGGCCGCTTCTGGGTCACAAGCAAGAACTGCTAGCAGAACAGAAACTTGGCTGGGAAAAAAAAAAATTTTTTTTGAAGCTGCAAAGTCAACCTCACCTCTTTAAGTGTAGCCAGTTCCCTTACCGTGTGATCTCAGAGTGTCAGTGGGCAATTTCTGTGCTATCTTTGGAGCAGTATTCTCTAGGCCAGACCACTGGATGGAACTGGGAGGTGGGTCATTCAGAGGCTTCTTACTGGTGAACCTTTTGGAGGCAACAAGTGCTTGCCAGGGACCTCCATCGTGCAGTGGAACCCAGCAATCTAGAAGAAGGTTTCAGGCCCAGCTGGTAAGGTCAGGTTTGAGGCAGATAACAAACAGTAATAAGTGAAACCCAGCTGTCAACTGAGCTCCTCCACCACCCTCAGTGCATGTGTCCTATGACATTGCAGATGCTCTTGCTTTTCTGAAAGTATCACACTCACACCCTTCCTCAATCTCCTTTTAAAAGCAAAACTAAAGAAATTTGTGTGCTTAGAGAAAGTTTAGGTGGGTGGAGCAAAGCAGAGAACTTAAAATTAAATGTGGAATATCTTTTAAGATTCCTTTGCCTAAGTCAGTAACATGACTCCACCGGGAGCCCCATGCTGAGACAAATCTCTGGTTCTCCTTCTGCCTTCTTCTTTCCATTTTTCTCTCTCACCTCCTCACTTCTTGATTACCCTTGGGAACTTCAAATTCTCTTCCTTCTATCTTGGAAAATCGTGAACCCTCTCTGGTTTCCACTCCCTAACATATCATTGGATTCACTATTGAAAAGCATGTTGATCTGAACCTGGCAATTGCCACAATCCTTAGGCAGAAGTGGTTGGTTAATGACATCATTTCTCTTCTCATATTAGGATCAGTTATCATCTCTTGCTGGGTGTCTCAATCTCCAGACTCCTATCAGTCCAAAACCAGCCGTCCTGAAACGTCACTTTTATCTGCTCACTTCTCAGGCATTGAAGGTCAAAGTTCATCACCTTTTCCCAAATTTTATTTTCTGTCCACATTCCCAGTCCCGCACACACCCATCCAAATGACCAAACCAGAGTATCGGTATCTTCTACTCTCTTCATATCCAGTTGGCCACCAAGACCATTAGGTTCTCCCTCAGAAATGTTTGGTCAAGAATAATGTTCCAGGGACTTCCCTGGTGGTCCAGTGGTTAAGACTCTGACTTCCACTGCAGGGGGCGTGGGTTCAATTCCTGGTCAGAGAACTAAGATCCTGCATGCTCTGGAGTCCAAAAGTAAATAAATAAATAAAAATAAAATACATTAAAAAAAAATACCATTTAAAAAAAGGATGGTCCAGATGGGTGTTCAATGGAGAGAAGGCAGATGTCATGACTAACCGTTCTACTAGAAATACATGGAATGAGAGAAGGGAGGTTTCCCAAAAGAAGTACGACGGGCAAGCAAAACCCACAATAGCATCTCAGCGAGGAATTCAGGAGCTGTGATGTTCACAAGTCTTGAGAGCTGGCTTCAGAAAAGTATATATAGAGAATCAAGCGACAATCAAATGACACCAGCCCCTGAGAAAGAGGAACTGGAAAGACCAGACTTGGGTAGGCACTGGGAGATGGGGGTATGTCCTAGAGAAAGAGATTGAGGTACCAGTCCACTATCAGAAGTCATAGGGCAGCCATAACTAAGTACCAGACTGGGTGGCTTAAACAACAGCAATTGATTTTCTCACAGCTAGAGAGGCTGGAAATCCAAAATCAAGGGGTCAGCAAGGTTAGTGTCTTTTTTTTTTAATGCTCACTGAGCTTTCAAACTCCTTGTACCATTTTAAAAAAATATTTATTTATGTGGCTGCATTAGGTCTTAGTCGCAAGCTGTGGGATCTTGCGTTGTGGTGTGTAGGCCTGATTGCCTCATGGCGGGTGGGATCTTAGTTCCCCAAGGATAAAACCTATTTTGAAATAAATTGAGCCAATGGTGCACTGGGATGACCCTGAGGGATGGGATGGGGAGGGAGGTGGGAGGGGGATTCAGGATGGGGAACACATGTACACCTAAGGCTGAGTCATGTCAATGTATGGCAAAACCCACTACAATATTATAAAGTAATTAGCCTCCAATTAAAATAAACAAATAAAGCTGTCCAGGGAAAGTTAAAAAATAAATAAATAAAAGACTTTGTATGGCAGAAAAAAAAAAATAAATTGAGCCAAGATATTTTTTAAAAATACTATTTAAAAAAATAAAAAGAATGATGGTCCAGATGGCTGGTTCAATGGAGGGAATGCAATGAAACCTGCGTGGAAGGTGGATTCATAACCACTGGACCACCAAGGACACCCCAGGATTAGCATCTTCTGAGGCCCCTCTCCTTGGACTGTAGTTGGCCATCCTTGCCCCAAGTCTTCACATGGCCTTCCCTCTGTGTATATCTGAGTCTAAGCTCCTCTTCTTATAGGGGCATCAGTCATATTGGACTAGGACCCACCCTAGTGGCCTCATCTTAATTACCTCTTTAAAGACCTGTCTCCAAATACAGGCACATTCTGAAGTGCTGAGGGTTAGGACTTTTGAATTTGGGGGCTGGGGGGTGGGGGACGGACACAATCCAGCCCATAACAAGGGACCACAGTCAGAACCAAACTGTCAGCAGCAGGATGACTTGATGATGAATCTCAGAGAGGAGAGGCCAGAGCTGCTCAGGAGCCTCCAGTGGCCTTGAGCCAAATACGCTCCCCAGGCCCTTCTCATTTATGACACTTTTGTGTTTTATTGACCGACTTCTGAGATGGAGTTGGTTAGGGGCTTTGAAGCATCATCAATCATTAAGGCAGAATTAACTCAGTCACAGCCAACTACACTCCATTCACATTTTAAAGACTGAAAAACCTTTCCGGATCATCTAGAAAGCAGAAGGGCGGGTTGCTTTGGCCACGTTAGCAATTTACCAGGAACTGAAAGCTTGGTTTTTATATCATGAAACTCCAAACCTGGGTAAGATACAGTCTTTCTCCCTAAGACAGAGAAAAGTGTAACTGAAAAGGGCAGGTGGCTTTTTCAGGCCCTTCATGATTTTATAACACAGAATTAAGTCTGGTGGAAGAACAAAAATGAAGAACCATCATTTTTGTAGGCCTCTTTGCTTTCATGGGTAGCGCAAACAGGGCCACACTCTCACTGAAGGCTCTAGGAGTAGAATTTGCTCCAGGCCTCTAGTCATCTGCAACCTGACACTTACACATGAATTGCATTTCACGTGGGATGTGGGTACATTTTATTATGATGGATGGGTTGTAAGAAGGTGCATCACAAAGTAGGAGTGCCTAGGGCTTCCTGTGCACATCGGGATTTTAAAACAGCCAGCCTTTGCAGCGTGGCCTCCACGTCAAGAGAATCTACCCACAACACCCCACCTTGTAGAGCTTTTGCATTCTGTGGATTTCAAGGCCTCTATAAAACTGTGCCTTCTGTGGGCTGCCGGCAGACAGGGGGCCCTAATTCACCTTGCCCTCGGAGGCCTTAACATGGATTTCCTGCAAAAATGCGTCCCATTGGAGTACCCCCAGGCTGGCAGCCAGCAGCCTCGCAGGTGCAGAGGAAAGTGGGCTGTAACCGGGTAAATGGCTCTGCCAGGAGCAGCTTGTGGCCCTTGAAGTCAGAGCTTCTATACACCTCCAGGAGGGAGGGAACGGGGAGCCTGGGATGCTACGTTCCCCTGTCAGTCACAGGGAAGCAATTCTTTAGGTCATCAGTCAAGAGTCTCCTTGGAAATGAGAAATGAGCCTGAATACCAGGCCATTTAAAAAGATATTTATTGTGAAATGTGGAGCCAGCAGCACCTTCCCAGAGTCGAGACAGACGCTCAGCATGAATTACGCCAGCTAAGTCTGCAGAAGCAGGCAGCAGGTACCCGGGCAGAAATCAGATATGACCTCGAAACCATCATGACAAACAAAGGCCTGAGAGGAAAGAGCGCGCGTGTGGGGGACTCAGGACATCAGGCCTTCCCTAGGCCTGTGGGGCGGAACCATGGAGACCCCATAGCCCAGGGCAGATGGCAGTCTTGGTGGCACTCCCCAGAGGGTCTGCAGCCCTGGGTGAAGTGTGAGGCTAAATTCATTACAGTGCAAATGGAAGATAACAGCTGAAATGACTTGTTGTCTGGAATCTGCTTTGAAATACTCCAGAAAGAAAAATATTGGGGGATGAATAGATAAAACAAGATTTTTCTCCCAACAATTTTTTTTTAATATTGTTTTGGATAAAGCAAGATATTGATGATATTTGTGCTGTGTGCTCAGTCGCTCAGTTGTATCTGACTTTTGTGACCCCACCCACCAGGGACTCTTTGGGACCATAGCCCACCAGGCTCCTCTGTCTGTGAGATTTCCCAGGCAAAAATATTGAAGTGGGGTTGCCATTTCCTTCTCTAGAGGATCTTCCCAACCCAGGAATCAAACCCACGTTTCCTATGTCTATTGCATTGGTAGGCAAATTCTTTAGCACTGAGCCACCTGGGAAGCCTGGTGAGTATTTGGGGTTCATTAATTTTTCTACTTTTGTATAGACTTTGAAAATGTCAATATTGAAAAAAGATTGGAAGCAAATGTGTCTTTATCCTACATTCATGGATCTTATCTCTCTGCAGATCATTTTTGGATCATCATTTGGCCACATCATATATCCTAGGTGCTACAAGAACTTGCAAACTGCAAAATTATATTTTGGAATATACATACACACATATATATATCGTACATGTGAACACATCAATATTATAATTACTATATCTGTAGTATACAGCAGACCAGGTAAAATATCCATTCTATGTGCATGTTATTTAATTTTCATGACAATCACATGAGGCAAGGGACTGAGTAGGTAATCCAAGGTCAAAGAACTAGTAAACGGCAACTCCAGATTTCAAGTCAAACTCTGTCTGCCTTTAAAGTCTGGAATGTTCCTTACCCACCCTGCTATACTAACCCAACTAACCCATGCTCAACTGTGGCTAGGAAAAGCTTCAGGGTACAATCACAAGGCCAACAGAAACAAGTGGCTTATGTCAGTGAGGTCAGGTCAAAGGAAACTCGGCCTGCCTAAACGCTTCTACTTCCCTTTCCACTCCTTGCTTCAACCCCGCCTTCAGTCCTTTAGGCAAATCTGTGCGCCCCTAAGGCCACCCAAAGAGGGCCACGGCACTGGCAGCTTCTGCATGAACTGCTGCTCAGCTTTAGGGTGGCCACTCGCCCTCATGAATCTGCATTTGGCTGTGCAGCAGGACCCCTGAGCTGAGTTTAGGGGCCAGAAATGGGGAGAAGAATGGAGTTATCTTTAAATATTAATAAAACTGGCCATGTTTGATTTTCTAAAGATAATTGGGTTCCACCGGAAGCAGACTTTGACTTAAGAACTTGAGTGCAACCAGTTTGGGGGACTGTCACCATTGGCTGAATGCTGCTCCTGGTGTGAGAAACTCCACCCACATTGGCTGAATACTACTCCTGGCCTCAGTAACTGTGTGGCACTGCTAGCCCCTCCCTTGAGCTTGGGGCTCTACTGACATTTTAAACTGCATGATTCTTTGTGAGGGGGCTGCCCTGGGGAACTGTAAGCTCTTCATCATGCTGGGTCTCTAGCCACTAGAAATAAAACAACAGCTCCCTCACCCTACTGTGTCCACCAAACATGTCTCCAGACATTGCCAAGGATTCCTGGGTGCTGGGGAGGGGAGTGGGGAAAAGGATAGCAAAATCACCGCATTGTCGAGAACCACTGAGTTATGGTGGCCAACCATCCAGGTATGCCCAGGACTCTCTGATTTTAGCACTAAAAGACACCACTCAAGTCAGTTGCCCACCCCAAATATATTCTCTTTGAGAGCTAAGAATAGCTTATGCGCCACTGAAAAGCCTTGTGTTTTTCCAAAAACCTAAGCCCAGACCCAGACAGTGTAGGGAATCTTGGAATGGAGCCATGGATAAAACGGTTTTTGAGACATCCTACCCAAGGGATCAGGGGAGGTCTGAGCACACACCCCACTAGACTGACAGCTCCATGAGGGCAGAAGATCAAGTGTCTCTTTCCCCAGTGATACCCTTAGTGCCCAAAAGCACATGAAACATGATCAGTAAGTATTGTGGTTGATCGAGTGGTGGATGGATGGATAGTTGGATGGATGGGTGGATGATGAATAGATGGATGAGTAGATGGTTAGATGAATTGGTGGATGGATGGACAGATGTACAGACAGATGTATAACTCTAACTAAGGGATGACAATTAGGTTGTCCAGCCTTTCTAAACCTCAGCATGCCTCCACCCATCAAATGTAAAAAATAACACCTTCTGTGTAGAGTTGCTGGGAAGATTGAATGAGAAACTGAACTGCTGTGTGTGGCTTCCAGCATCAACATGCTTAATATAGTGCCTAGCACATAGTAAATGCTGGCTCGCTTCTTCCTTTTCTGGCTTCCAGAGAACTAGTTAAATTTAATTAAATGATCTGAAACATGAGGAGAGGTAAGAGAGGCCTCCGCAATGCTCACAACACAGACAGGCAGGGGCAAGGATGATTACAGATGCTCTTATCTTTTATTTTTATCTCATGGTCATCATTTCAAATTGTTCCTAATTCAGATAATGGATCCAATAAATGAGATCCCACAGTGTCCTGCCAAGTGCACTCTGTCTTGCCTATCCTGGCATCTGGGAACCCTTCATAACCAGCCCTCTACGCATCAGGCCAGTTCTGCCTCTGAGTCATTCTGTCCCTCTCATTGCTTGGATCACAAGGAGTTAATCCTCCCACCCACCTTGCGGTCCAGAGAAAGAAGAGCGCAGAAAGCAATGGCCCAGGCTGTACTCAGCATTTTGAACCTGGGGACTTTTGCCTTGGTTCAGCCAGGGACCCCAAACCTATGTCCTTCTCAAGATCAGCAGGTGACCTTGGACTAAAGACCTCCTTGAACCCTAGCCCCGCCCCCCCAGAAAAAGAGTGGGGGCATGAAGGAGAAAGAGGAGAAGAAAGAAGAGACAGAGAGATTTGTATGAACTGATTCCAAGTCCATCACTAGGCTGCCGCCCACCCTCGAGCCTTCTCTGGTTTGTGGAACACCCCTGGCTCCTTCCCACCTCGGGCTTTCCTATCTGCTGTTGCCCAGCACAGAGCAAGTGAAACGAGTCATCTCCTCAAGGGAGCCCTTTCTGATTCCCACCTGACCCCAGACTAGAGACCCAAGTACTTTTCCATTGTAGATTTTGTTGTATTATAATTTTAAATGTTTGTGGAATTACATGCTTGATGCCTGCTATGGGCTAAATTGTGTCCCTCACAGCCCCGCAGATTCCTATATTGAAATTCCTAGCCCCCAGTGTGATAGTGTTTGCAGATAGGGCCTTCAGGAGGTGATTAGGTTTATAAGAGGTCACGAGAGTGGCGCCCCATGATATCCTTATAACAAGAGGAAGAGAGACTAGAGCTGGCGGTCTCACATGTGCTTTCTTCAAGACACGGTGAGAAGGTGGCTGTCGGCGAACCAGGAAGACAGCTCTCACCAGGAAATGAATCTTGATCTTGGATGTTCAGCCCCCAGGAATATGAGAAATAAAGATGTGTTGTTTAAGTCACCCAGTCTATGGTATGCTGTTCGGGCAGCCAGAGCTGATTAAGACAATGTTTGCTGACCTCAGAGACACCAAGTCTGTCTTGTGACTGTCCCTTGATCACTCCCGGGCCTCCCGGGAGACCGACTTGATAAGCAAAGGAGGGTTTATTTACCCAAAGGAGTGAGTGTAGGGGATGTAACCCAGAACTTACCTCCCTAAGCCTAAAGGGAGGAAGGGAGGGATCATTGGGGGTGCCATGAATGGGAGAGCTATGGCAAGTCAGCCTCCTAGAGAGCAGCAGCGATCACCAGTCACGGAGCTGTACAGGGACCAGAGAGGGAGCCAGAGGAGGAAGCGGCTGACTCCTCCCTCGCTCCTCCCCCCAGGCTCGTGCCAGGATCCCCTACTGTCCAAGCCCAAACAGAAGCCAGGGGGCACTGGAGCCCGGTGCCTCCCACATAGGTCCTCCTTCCGGGTCTGGAGCAAGGTGGGGACAAGTAGAGCACAGGTCTGAAGGGACAAGTGGAGGCTACCTGGAGCATTCCCCTCGCACTCGGCACAGTTATGAGCACAAGTGTGAAATCAGTATTGTGAATGAGTGACCATTCTGACCCCGGTCTTCTCTCCTGTGCCAAGTCTGCCAGTAAAGGCAGGTCTTACAGGTTTCATGTACCTTCCTTTGCTTTAAAGGAGAAGTGCAGACCTGATTCCCATACTCCAGTCTTGCTACCCCATGCCTTTTGACAATCAACACCGTTTTGGTGAAAAACCACAGGAACTGCCACTTGCTCCAAAGCCATCTGGTTAGTGTTCCCGATTTAGACGAAGATAGACACGTTTTCTTGGGTACCTGTCTCTGAGTCAAGGTCTCCCATATGTCTGCTCCACATGAATGTCATCTAAAGAGGCCAAACTCTCTCCTTGGAGAGATCTGATTTCTTCCCCTCCCCAACCACCTATTCACCCCACACGTATTTATCTAAATACATTTCTCTATTCAGGGCATAGTGGGTGAGGGCCAAGCTGGGCTTAAGGGTATGATGACCATGGAGACTCATTGCTCAGACCTTCTGCTGTGGAGACAGTTGACCGACAGCTCCAGCAGCCACCTGTGGGGATGTACCATGTTCATCTTGAGGCCACACTTTTCCCAGGCTATACCCCCAATGACTGGGCGCAGCACAGTGCAAGCCCTTTCCCACAGAACATGCACTTTATCTGGAGGATTCCTTACTGGCCTGGCCTAAATGTTCTTAGACCTGTACTGTGGTCTGGGGCTCTTCCTCCTAATTCTCCTCTCAAAGGTGTCAGTCTTAGACATCTAACCTGAAGGTTCGTCCTACCTCTTACTGCTTCCTCCCCTTGTCACACCTTCCATGGGCAAGTCCCCCACTGAAGCTTCTGCTTGTCTGCTGCTGCTGCTGCTGCTAAGTCGCTTCAGTCATGTCCGACTCTGTGCGACCTCATAGACGGCAGCCCACCAGGCTCCCCACTCCCTGGGATTATCCAGGCAAGAACGTTGGAGTGGGTTGCCATTTCCTTCTCCAATGCATGAAAGTGAAAAGTGAAAGGGAAGTCGCTCAGTCGTGCCCGACTCTTAGCAACCCCATGGACTGCAGCCTACCAGGCTCCTCCATCCATGGGATTTTCCAATCAAGAGTACTGGAGTGGGGTGCCATCACCTTCTCCGTCTGCTTGTCTAATCCCATCTTAATATCTGCTTCTTGGAGATATTGGGTTGGCCAAAGAGTTCGTTTGGATTTTTCCATAGCATCTTACAGAAAAACCCAAATGAACTTTTCAGCCAATCCAACACAATTCATCACATAAGGTCTGGCAGTTTGCCAAATTGAATAGGCTACTGATGCCCACAGGCAGATGTTTGCGTGGGTTTTCAAGCCTGTCAATGCAAGGATGCTTTCATTTATTTTTAATTATTTTTAAGAAAGAGGATGAATGGGCTTGGGGCTTGGGAACTGAAAAGAGCAGGCTGATAGAGGAAACAACATGAGTACCATCTCTTTACCCAGCCTCAGCAGCTGGCTTGAGCCTGCTTGGAAGGAGGGGAAATGGCCAAAAGTTGAAGGAGCTTCGTCGAAGAAAGATTGAGAAGCTGAGCATAAGCATGATCAAATGTGGGGAAGATGACAGTCACACACACAGTTGGTCAGTGACCACAGGCACTGGCAGAAATGGCTGCATCCAGGGGGGCAGTGTTTTCACAGAAGACTGTATCCGTTAGCTATTGCTGTAAAACAAACAACCTCAACATGCCCAAATTATTAATTTGTCCTTTTTTTTTAAGTTTTTTTTTTAATGTGGACCATTTTTAAAGTCTTTATTGAATCTGTTACAATATTGCTTCTATTTTATTTTTGTTTCTTTGGTCATAAGGCATGCACGACCTTAGCTCCCCAACCAGGAATAGAACCCACACCCCCTCCATTGTAAACTAAAGCCTTAACCACTGGACTGCTAGGGAAGTCCCCTCATTATTTATTGTCTTAAAATGACAATAGTTTATTATCTCTCATGTGTTTACAGGTCAGGTTGACTTTGGCTGATTTAGGCTAGGCTCCACTGAGGTACCTTAGAAGCTGGGAGAGGTCCAATGTGGCTGGAGTTCAGAAATCAGGTAAAGGCGGATTCATTTTGATATTTGCCAAAACTAATACAATTATGTAAAGTTTAAAAATAAAAAAAAAAAAAAGAAATCAGGTAAAGGAGTGAGTTAAAGGGCCAGGGGAGTCAGGGCAGACCATGCATGGCCTCCAAAGCCTTTGTAAGATGTTTGATTTTTATCCCAAGAGAAGATGGACTCACTGAAAGGTCTTTAGTGGAGATGTGACACAATCTGACTTGTGTTTTCTTCATTCTCAAGCACTTTGGAGAATGGGTTGGAGCTGATAAGAGTAGAAATGGCAGGACTATGAGGAGGCAATAGCTGTGTTCCCAGCAAACAAAATGGGGACCTGGAGAAGAAATGGAAGGGACAGATTTGAGGGTTGTTTGAGAACTAAAACCAATAGGACTAGGTAGAAGATGAGAGGCTAAGAACAGGATGGTGACCTCTTAACTCCGGAAGCTGCTTTCCATTCAGGACATTCTAATTTTTCTACAACCCTTATCCAATAGTCCAAGGAAGTCATGGAAGACTGTCTTGGCAGCCAAGAAAATAAAACAGACTCCAAGCTAAAATCCACCCAACACTGACACAAACTTTTTCAATCTGCCAGCACAGTGTGGGATGAACTACAAAGGATTGTGAAATCACAAAGACCAGGGTTCTGATTCCACCTCTGACCCTCATTAGCTGGAGAATGCGGGTGACCTATTTTAATTTTGTTGAGCTTCAATAGCTACATCCATAAAATGGGAATTAAAATTCCCACTTCTTGGGGTAGCTTTAACCTGGGGTGATTGGGTCAGATGATAAATATAAAAATGTTTACAAAGCACTATACATAGACTATAAAATGCTAGTTAATTTGGTACAATTATAAGAAAAATCATTCTCTTAAGAGAGTACATTTATCTAGAACACTGGTTTCTGGCAACGGCTAGTTCTATATTTACTCATCCCCCCAAAAAAGAGATATTGCTCCTTGGGTCTTTGTTGTAATGTTACATACTTAAAATGTAGGGGACAAAACCTCCCTCTGTGACTTGATGGTAAAGCCATTTCAAATAGAAGAGCACAAAGTATCCTATTTTGAGGACAGTTTTCTCCACTCAGAAAACCTGTCACTGGTGACCTGTCGCCTCGTCTACAGTCCCCTTTGATAAATTACACAGGTGTTGGAGCCACAGGAGAGCAAATGTTCAATGCAATGGGATCAAAAGAGGCCAAGCGAGGGGCAGGGTTGGTCCTGAGTGTAGGCATGGTATCAGGAAGGGAGCACTTCGCTTAGAGATGACTCATAACAGTTAAGTAAAAAAGGGAAATTCATTGACATGAAATAGCAAAGACAGGCATTGCTGAATTCTGGGATTTGAACAACATCACCAGCTTCTCTCTATCCTTTACTTCTGCTGCACTGGCTACAGCTAAGACTTTGCTCTCCCAGGGACAAGCCCAGCAGAAAAGAGAGAAATTCTCTTCTAAGGGACTTCTGGGCAAATCCTGGGCTTCACTCTGACTGGACCAACTTGAGTGTGAATCGTAAGTTGGTGAGGCTAGAAGATGCCTCAAGCTACGATGGCCCGCTTCCCCATGCGCAGGCAGGAGTCCTCATTTGAGGTGACCCAATGGATCTCCCTTTCAACACACTTGTAGGCAAGGGACTGCCTTTAGACTTCCAAACCAAGTACCACAGCCCATGTGCCACACCACATGCTGCTCTCTGCTTCCTGAGACTGCCCACCTGCCAAGCATCTCAAGTAATTCTAGAGTTAGAGAGATGAGTGCACTTATGGTTTTGTTTTTCCAGCACCCTTCACACTTCTTGGGGGTAAAGACAACCCCAGTTTCCCTTTAGAAGGATGCATTTTTCTGATTCCCAATCCAGGGGCTTGGGAGAGGTGGACCTCTGCCACCCTCATTCCACTGCTCATTCCCAGAAATGAGAACATGACACTGGTCTGATGAATTATTGTAATGCCTGCCCCATGCTGCAGTGATTAAGTCAAGGATGGGCATGAACCACGTCAGTCAAGGGAGCGTCAGCTGAAGACCTTCCTTGAGATTATGGAACAAGAGTTTCTTTCTGCTGAGCCTACTATGGGGTATTAGAGGACTGTCCTCAGCTTTTCATTCCCTTTTCTCATATGACTTCGTAGTGTATGAGTGACTGAAGTTTGATTCTTCACCTCCAGGTGACTTGTTTTGGTCAAAAGGAAGTGGTCAGATGTGACAATGTGTTGGCTCTAAGCCAAAGCCTTGAGAGGTATCACGTATTTCCACTTGCACTCTTGGGCTCCCACCCGTTGCCATGAGGAGAACATTTCATGGATAGATGCAGATCCAGAGAGAATATGAAGACATATGGAGTAGACCTGAGCCCAGGAAAAATCCCCAAAGAGCAGAGCTGTCTCAGTCAACCAGCAGAAAGCTGTGAGCCAGAAAAACAAACGCTTGTTGTAGAAAGCCACTGAGTCCTTGGACGTCTTGTTACGTAGCATTGCTGTGGCAATAGCTGACTGAGATTCTTGTCAAGCTGGTAAGATATAAACCTAGAGTTGTTAGTGGTCATTGCCCCCCAGATAAGAGAAGAACCTACCTGAAAATGAAGTCAACAGAAAGAAAAAGTCAATAGATAGAAATGAACAGTGTTTGTATACAAATTTAAATAGGGACTTCCCTGGTGGTCCAGTGGCTGGGACTCCATGCTCCCAATGCAGGGGGCTTGGGTTTGATCCCTGGTCAGGGTTTTAGGTCCCACATGCCACAACTAAAAGATCCCATGTGCCCCAACTGAGACCTGGTGCAGTCGAATAAATAAATAAAATATTAAAAAAAAATAAATTCAAATAACAAATTCTAGGTACCTCCGTGGAGGTCCAGTAGTTAGGACTCCATACTTCCAAAGCAGGGAGCATGGGTTCAGTTCCTGGTCTGGGAATTAGATTCCACATGGCAATCAACCAATGAATAAAAAATTTTTTTAAATAAAATTAAGTGATCAAATTAATCCACTCTTAGACAATTCAGTTTATTAATTCAAAAAATTTCCAACAGTTTTATCGGGCACTCAAAACAGGTACTATTCTGTTTGGAGTGTTGGGAAGAGAAGAGTGAACAAAACACCAAAAATCCTGCCTTCGTGGAGCTTACCCTCTACTGGCATATGTAAACAAAGAAAACAATGAAATATATAGCATGTTAGAAAGCGATAAATGCTAAAGAAGAAAATATAAAGCTGAAAAGGGGAATATGAAATCCAATGGGAGGAGTTAGGTTTTTAGAGAGGGTGGCCAAGAAAGGTGTCACTGAGAAGGTAAACATTTTAGAAAAGACTTGAGTAAGTCAGCAGTCCACACAGAGGGAAGAGACAATGCAAAGACTGAAGTGAGACCAAGCCTGGCATGATCAAGGAGCATGAGGAGGACAGTGTGGATGAAGCTGAAGGTTAGAGAGAGGACGAGGGTGAACAGCGCCTCCCTCCAAATTTCATGATCACCCAGAACCTCGGAATGTGACCATATTTGGAAATGTATTCAGTTAAGATAGGCCACACTGGATTAGGGTGGATCCTTGATCCAATGAGTGGGGTCCTTAAAAAAAAAAGAAGACACACACAGGGAGACCGTATCAGGACGGAGGCAGAGATTCGCATAATGCAGCCACAAGTCAAGGAACACCAAGAACTGCTGGAACCACCAAAAACTAGGAGAGATGCATGGGACAGTTCCTCCCTCAGCAACTTCAGATGGAGCTTGGCCCTGCTGACACCTTAGTTTTGGACTTCTGGCCTCCAGAACTGTGAGAGAACAAGTTTCAAGCCACCCAGTTTGTGGCACTTTGTTATGGCAGCTCTAGAACACTAATACAGAGAGGGGAGAGGAGACACAAGTTTGGGAAGATTTGGGACACGGGAGTTACATAGCCTGACTGACATGTTAACAAGATTTCTCTGATCATTGTGCGGAAATTACCTGCAGGGGAAGCAAGGGCATAAGCATTCAGAAGGCCACTGCAAAAATCCGAGCAACAGAGAGATGACAGCGACCTACAGGGAGTGCTGAGAATTGGACTCTGGATAGATCCAGAAAGCCAGCCAAGAGGATTTGCTGCCAGTTGGACGTGGGACATAAGAGAAGGAGAGGCATCAAGAATGAAGCCAGGGTTTTAAGCCTGAGTTACAGGATTGATGGCCCTGCCATTAATCAAGATGGGAAAATTGGTCAGAGAGTGAGCTGATGCACAATGCGGGGGCGGATGCATCAGGCTCTGCTGGGACTTGTGTTTAAGAAACCTATTCAGCATCTAAGTGGAGACAGTGCAGAGGCCAGTGGGTACTCCAGAGTGGAATTCAGGGGAGAGGCCCAGGGTGGGGAAATAAATTCAGAAGTCAGCAGTAGCATGTGGATGGGATTAGAACTGTGAAGTTGGATGAGCTCACATAGGAACAGAGTATGAATAGAAAAGAGAAGGTGCCCAAGGCATGAGTTCTGGAGAACTTCAATCTTTAGAGAGCAAGCGAGTACGGACACTCAGCAGAGAAGACTGGTGTCCGGCAACGGGAGGAGGATCAGAAGAGGAGGCTTCCCAAGAACTATGTCAAGGACAAGGGGATCAACCGTGTCTGGTACTACTGATGGAGCACATCAGATAAGGACCTGGATTTAGCCTCAAGGAGGTCACTGCAGACTTGGAGAAGGGCAGATTCAGTGAACAGAGGTAGAAAAACCTGATGAGGGTGGGTTCAAGAATTAAGTGGAATTGGAAGACAGAAAGTACAGATGTGTCTTGAAGGAATTCTTGAACCCATCAAGTTTTTCTTTTTCATTACTGTGAATTGCTTATCCAGGCAAAGGGAGGAGGGATGCAGGAGTCAAAGGAAGGTGGGATGCAGGAGGCAAAGGAAGGTATGGAATACCTATGTGCCAGGAACTACACATACATTATCTTATTTAATTTTAATTTAATAAATGCCCAGAATAAGGATGATTATTAACAGAGTTGTTTATCCATTCATTAGACAAGGTATTTATTGAGCACATACTATGTTCCAGGCATTGAGCTGGGAGCTGGGGATACAGCAGTGAAGAAAGCAAACAAAAATTCCTGCCCTCTTACAGCTTAAAATTTGGTGGGAGAAATCAGACAATTAGTGAAAACAATTATTATTACATGACATTAAAAAGAGCTCAGTTTGTTGGGCAGCAGCCAGGAGGTTGCAATTTTCAAGAGAATGTTCAGGCAATGGCCTCCTGGAGGAAATGTTCTTTGGGTAAAGACCGGAAGGAGATAAAGAGGTGAATCATGAAAACCCTTGGGCCAAGAGTACATAAGGCAGAGAGAACAGTGAGCACAGAGGCCCTGAAATGGGGCTTTCTACATGGGTTTGAAGACTAGCCAAGAGGCCACTGGACCAGGGCAGAGTGAATGAAGGGGAAAGGATTAACAATGGGGTTAATTACGTGTTTGTTTGTTTGTTTGTTTTTTTAACTTAATGAAAGTTACATGCCAAAGGTAACTCGCAGCCGCTCTGTCAGCTCACCTGGTGGAAGGAAGCTCACCTAAATGACATTTTTTAAATAATTGCAATATTTTACACATGACACAAAAGCCCTTTGTAAGCCCATTTAAGGGATTGAATCTTTCCCTTTATTGCCAACCGTTATCAAAAGCGACTTCCAGTAGTACCAGTAAAACCCTAATTCCCCAAAGGTGGATCTGGAAACGAATCTCGGTGCACTGTCATGTGGGAAGGAGGGGCTGGATCTCCAGTTCCAACAGACCAGCCTTCCTTTGGCGGTCTGTCCCAGCCACCGCCATGCTGGCCGCTAGGGTGCGTTGCTTCCCACTTAACGCCCTCCTGATCTCTTAGCACAGGAGTCGAGGCCTTTGCAAAGGCGCGAAGGCAGAGCAAAGGGGAGACGAAACATAGCGGACCTGTTGGAAACGTGATCACGTGGGGCCCTGGGCCAGCCCTAAAATCCAGGTCTCGGCCTGCCTCCTTGAAGTAGGCAGCTTGCAGGGTGTATGTATTGACCGAACACATCTCTACTGGGTGAAGACCGCGTGCCAGGCACTGTGCTACGCGGTGGGGATATATTTTTAATAAAAGAGGCATAGATCTTACACTTGAAGAAGAAATCAATACGTAATCCCAAAGTGGAATAGGCCAAATGAAGGGAATCAAGTGGTGTGGAGACGGAGAACTTCAGAGCTTGTGTCGGGCGGCCAGGGAAGACCTCCCTCAAGGGGTCTTCAACCTGAGACTTGAGGAGGAGCGGCCAGCCTTGCAAGGAAGGAAGCAGGCAGGTGGGAACCGGTGTCAAGACGCTGACATGATGGAGAACCAGAAAGACCAGAGGGGCGTCTCAGTGGGCGAGGCAGGGGGCCAGGTTCTCTGTCTGACACAGGAATCTGGACTTGGACCTAAAGGTGCGTTAGGGAGTGCGTGCTCAGTCACGTGGAGAAGGCAATGGCACCCCACTCTGGTACTCTTGCCTGGAAAATCCAATGGACGGAGGAGCCTTGGTAGGCTGCAGTCCATAGAGGTCGCGAAGAGTCGGACACGACTAAGCGACTTCCCTTTCACTTTTCACTTTCATGCATTGGAGACGGAAATGGCAACCCACTCCACTGTTCTTGACTGGACAATCCCAGGGACGGGGGAGCCTGGTGGGCTGCCGTCTATGGGGTCACACAGAGTCGGACACGACTGAAGCGACTTAGCAGCAGCAGCAGCAACAAGAAACGTTGAGCTTCTTTGCATGAGTTTATTAGCCCAGGATTCAAAGACTATTATCCAATCCAGCAAAGAAGTTGCTCATATCATGGACCAACATCCCTACATATGTCTTTGGTTATTTCACTTCCATCTTACTAGTTAACAGAAAGGAAAACATCAACCAACATTTACTACACTTGCTGATCAGTAGCAACCATAATTTGGCTACGGATACAAGC
>NW_011494867.1:7015828-7033389 GCF_000754665.1 Bison bison bison
ACACGACTGAAGCGACTTAGCAGCAGCAGCAGCAGCAGCAGCAGCAGCAGCAGCAGCAGCAGCTCAGTCGCGACCCTTTGGCCAATGGAATCCGGAAGAAGGTCTTTAAGCAGGGAGGGTGCCTCAGTGGCCCCCAGACCTCCATCCCACACACCGCCCCACCGAGAGGCGGGGGCCACGTTCCCAGCGCACCCCAGCTCCGAGGCCGGGCAGGGCCTGGGACCGCTCTCTCCGGCGCCATGAGGGCGGGGCCCTGTGAGACTCTTCAGGACAAGCAGCCGAGAGCACACAGCTCCCGCCTGGCCCCCCGCCACGGCGGCGGGCGCTTGCTCTGGGGAAGACAGACGACACGCTGCGACGCCGCGCAGAGGAGCCCAGGTAGGAGCCCGCGTGGACCGATCCACGTGGAGGGGGGCCGCGGACCCCCAGTCAATAGCCGACGACAGCTGCCAAACGGATGAGTCACGACGCCTTCAGAGGACTCGGGCCGCCAGCCTTGGGGAGCCGCTGGAATTCCTCCCGCACAGAATCCATCAATTCAAAACAAACAAAAAATGCTTGTTTGACACCACTGAGTTGCGGAGGAGAATGCATTTACGCAGCTTTAGGGAACCAGAACAAAGGTCTGTGTAGTGCGTAAACTGGCCGGAGGCATAAACACTTCGACTAGACGTTTCCATTTCCTTGAAGTCTAGAGCCAAAGAATAGGACCCTGAGATAATGCAGAATCCGTTTTCTCCCCGGCCTGAGAGAAAACTTTACTGTCCGAGGACGCCCCCCAACCCCTCACACTCGGGCGACTGACCGGCGGAAGAACCTCAGCGGCCGTCGGGAGCCGCCCCGCCTCCGCTGGGGTGGGCGGGCCTCGCGGCGAAGGCCCAGGCGCTCCAAGCACGACGCCGTTGGCCCGGTGGCCCTGCACTGCGCGTGCGCCGGACGGGAGTCTTTCACTCGAGCGCTTTTGGTTTATTCGTCCAAGGACGCGTCCACCTTAATTTCATATAGGTAGCCAAGCATTTTTCAAAAGTAATTCTTTTTTTCATGATATGTCGCTTTTCGTCCCTTCAGTGTTTTTGCTTCCTTTTAAATGTCGTTTGCTATTTTGCCTGCTTTTAGCATTTTAAAGGCTTTTTTTTAACGCCTTTTCATCCAAATACGTCCATCTTAATGGGCTGAAAATCCTTGAAAGGCTGAAATGTAGCTAAGCAATACAAAAATACAACCAACATAGAAGGCTGTTGCTGGCCTTCAAGGAGCAGCACCCTCCTTCAATGTCTCATCTCTGGGCCATAAAATTCAAAACCCAGAATGCAAAATTCATTCCTGGTGGTGATAAGACAAATTAGTCACTTTTTTTCCTTCTATTATTACAAAAAAATGCATGTTGATTGTATAAACTGTAGAAAACACATAAGCTAAAAGATAAAGGAGGAAGAGAAGAAGGGCAGCAAAAAAAAAAAAAAGAACAGAGGGCGAGAGACTAGCCAGAAAGATATTAATTATTACCCAGAAAGATATAATTTCTCAGTAGTACATCTTGGTAACCTATCAGGTCTTAACATGCTCATCTGATGCCAAGCCAATCTCTCTTGTTTTTGTTCAGCCAACTGCTGTATAAATACTGATTAACCATCTACTAGGCACCAGGCTCTGTATTAGGCAATGAAGCTACCACAGCAAACAGGCAATTATGATACAGCCTGATACCTGCCACGGGATGGGGGGTGGGCACAGGGCACAGAAGGGACACAGGGGAAGGCCCCCGACTCTGCTAGGTTAGGGGGTCAAGGAGAGACATCCATCTAGACTTCTGAGATGGGTAGGAATCAGCCAGCAAGGCAAATGGCAGAGGTGTGGGGGCCAGGTTGGAGGGGAAGCGCAGCAGATGACCCCCACACTGGAGGAACTGAAGGGGGATCAAATGGCTGGAGCCTAAAGGAAGGGAAAGCTGGACATATGGCTGGAGAAACACACAAAGGTGAGATCATGAAGGCCCTTCATCCCGAGAGAAGTCAGGAGGACTCTTCACTCACCACCCCAGCCAGAGATGCTAGAGGTCCATGGAGAGAAGGGAAGAAGGGACAGACTGCAGAGACATTAAGGAGGCAGAATCATCAGGACTTGATGAGTGACTGGATGTGACTGGGGGTGAAGGGAAGAAGGAAGTCGAAAGCGACGTGGGTTTCCATACAGAAAGTGAAAGTGAAGGTAGCTCAGTCGTGTCTAACTCTTTGTGACCCCATGGACTATACAGTCCATGGAATTCTCCAGGCCAAAATACTGGAGTGGGTAGCCTTTCCCTTCTCTAGGGGATCTTCCCCCCCCCAGGGATCAAACCCAGGTCTCCCGCCATTGTAGGCGGGTTCTTTACCAGCTGAGCCACAAGGGAAGCCCATAGAGACATGTAGATACGTGTCCATACAGACACATACATATATATTCATGGTCTTAGTCACTAAGATAATGGACACCAAGGAATGGGATGGGGGAGATTTTGAACACTGGGAGCTCCAGGTCTCTGTGGAATTCCAGCTGGAGCTTCACAGTGGGGAGGTGAAGGTAGTTTGAGTTTCTGTGCTTTATGGATGGTTTTCAGGCCCCCTGCATAGCATTTGTCCCTATCAAACTTCTCCACCTGGGTAATTAACTGTTTCTCTGTTTGGATACTGGGTTTGGACTCTCACCTAATTCCGAAGCAAATGGTTGCAGAGGTAAAGCTAAACAACTTACTGTTTTATCCACACAGCATCAACATTCAAAACAAACAAAATCTAAGTACTGGATTCACGTAGGTATTTGATATTATAGACCCTCCACGCAAGGCATCTGCCACCCCAAGGACATGTCCCTCTCCCCTTATTCAAGGAACCCGTGACCAATGGATCCACACACATCACCAGGTCGGAAACACGCTGGGGCTCAGAAAGCCCCACTGCTTAGTGTCATTCAGGTTAGGCTGAGAATAACAGTCCATGAGGACAATATCCATGTTCTACAGCTGGCTGAAGACTCAGCTCCCAGTGGCTACAGGCATCTTACAAAGAAGAAAGGAAGACTAGGATGTGAAAAGAGGCTGTCAGGACTCAGGAAATGGGCTCTGATGATGTGACAGCGTTTTACTCAAATAGTAGCCTGGGAATGGCACCTTTTTGTGCCAAGAAGCTGCCCTATGTCTGCTCTTTTGTTTCTCCCCTCCCCACCCAGGTGTAGGAGAGACCACAGAAGATTCGTGTTCAACTTTTTTTGACCTCAGGGACTGTAGCCCACCAGGTTCCTCCGTCCACGGAACTTTCCAGGCAAGAATACTGGAGTGGATAGCCATTCCCTTCTCCAGGGGATCTTCCCAACCAAGGGATCGAACACAGGTCTCTTGCATTGCAGGCAGATTCTTTACCATCTGAGCCACCAGGGAAGCCCCAAATATGTCAGACCCTGAGTAATTCAGATTTTGTGGGCACTTTAAGATCTTATAGAGAGATAATATAAATAGATAATTTATATGGGCCAATACAAGTGGTAAAAAAGCCTATGGAAAAAATCCATACTATTAAATTTTAATGCAGGCTAAAGCAACCTTGACACATTATTTTAAACCTGCCAAATTTGGCAAAATTTCACAATACAAACAAGATGTAATTCGGGCCAAGTTGGAATGAAAGTAGAACCTCATTCACTAAGAGTGCCATTATAAATTACAATGACCTCTTTGGAAAGCACTATTATAAGACATTCCTGGAAACTTAATCTAAGCAAAGAATTCAACAAAAGCAAAAAGCTATATGCCACAAATATGTTTATTACTTTTTCAGCTATTACAGGAAAATAACAGCACCTAAACCATCTAAATGTCCAATGTTAGAGAACTGCATTGTAAATTGTGACATATCCACCAAAAATGACATCTGAAAAGCTGAGAAGAATTTTTAAATGCTAATGATGTATAGTCTTGGGGGGAAAAATGGGATACAAAATTATATGTACCATGCTTTCTCACCATAAGCAAGAACTAAATTTTGTTCCCTATGAACAAAAATGTCCCATATATTTCAAGACAGCAGGAACCAATGATATCTGGGAAACAAGTAGAGGTTTGTGTTGAATTCCATTTCTCTGCTACTTTTTCTCCCTTGCCAGCCATGTAAGAAAGTCACACATTCTAAATCTTGGTTCCTTCCTTAGCAAATTGAAGGGGAAAATGAGTGGAAGAAAGGAAGGAAAGAAAGAAAAATTAAAAAGACAATAAGGAAAACACTTTCCAAACTATAAAGTACCATACAAACAAAATGTTCCAATGACATGGAAATAGCAGAAAGCTAAGGGGTGGTACAACAGGAAGTTGGAAGACTAGTAAATAGCAGGGCTGAGGACCTAAGATTTCAAAGAACTTCAGGGTGTGTGCATGCGTTTATGATGTAGTTTTGAAGTGAACTTTGCTGGCAGAGTTTTCAAAATTGAAAGACTACATTTAAACTTAATCTGTCCCCTCCAAGGTATCTTTTAACAATGTGAAAAAAGTTTCTTTAATTTCCTATGTTTTGGGTAGTTCTTACATGGTGGCACAATATTCTCAATCAGTTAAACTGTCTGAATAAATCTGATTTAGGGATGTGCAGAAGGTGCAGTTTGGAAGTGAGAGTGAAGAAATAGTATAATTATTACAGTGTCTTAACTCAAATGTTGTTGAATGAATGAGTGAACGAAGGAGCAAATAAATAAATAACGCATGAGGGCCAGGAAGGATTTTTTTTCCTTCAAACTCTGAACTGTGGCATGTGGGATCTAGTTGCCTGACAAGGGATTGAACCCAGGTCCCCTGCATTGGGAATGTGGAGTCTTGGCCCTAGACTACCAGGGAAGTCCCCCAGGGAGGATTTTTTTTAATCACATTGGTGGTCTTATGGATAACCGGGTGTCATGGACAGAGCACAACTTCAGAAATTCCAGGTTAAGATGGTGATTGAAATTGCATCTCAAAAATTCCCAGCCCTGACAATAAGCAAAAAAATAAAATAAAAATTCCCAGCACTGACATCTAAAACAATGAGTAAAATAGTTAAACAAGCAAAAAAAACAGAGTCATCAGTAGTATTCAAATAAGACCAAACGAGTAAACTGATGAAAGATAAATTAAGAAAAGAAACAAAAATTATGGAGCAGAGCAGAAAGGACAACAAGGCATGGCTCTCGGGCCCCCATCGCCCAGAAGTTCTACCTGTAAATCAACCAAATCCAGGGAAGTTTTACTGAATCCCCTAATTCATACCTTTTTCTCTTCTGATACAGAAGTAGGGGAAAGAGTTGCTGGGAAGAAATAGGGAGACGATAAGAAACAACAGAGGAAAGTGAACAGAGAAAGGAAGGCTCTAAACCTATATGCTGAATTGGAAAACAAAACCAAGGATATTCTAACCCCTGGAGAAATGGCTGTACACCACCACCATCACCACCATCACCACTGAGAGGAATGAATCTTGATCCAGGATGTTTGGCATAATTTAGAAGAGAGACTAGAGTCCAGACAATTCTAACAGACAGCATGTTTGCTCATCTCTATCCCTCATCCCCCCCCAGGCCACAGGTAAGTGGATAGAACACAAAATACCTTGCCCTCAAAATACAACTTGCAGAGGAAACAATCTGGTTTCAGATAGGATAAGGAGAAAGTCAAAATGTCATCTACACTTTATAACTGCAAACAGAATGTCTGATTAGTGCTGCACAAGCATAAATAAAGGCTTCCCTGACAGCTCAGTTGGTAAAGAATATGCCTGCAATGCAGGAAACCCTGGTTCGATTCCTGGGTCAGGAAGATCTACTGGAGAAGGGATAGGCTACCCACTCCAGTATTCTTGGGCTTCCCTTGTGGCTCAGCTGGTAAAGAATCCACCTGCAATGCAGGAGACCTGGTTTCGATTCCTGGGTTGGGAAAATCCCCTGGTGAAGGGAAAGGCTACCCACTCCAGTATTCTGGCCTGGAGAATTCCATGGACTGTATAGTCCGTGGGGTCGCATAGAGTCAGACACGATTGAGCGACTTTCACTTTCATTTTCAAGCATAAATAAAACGAAAAGAAATGTGATAGAAAGTGTGCAGACTTACTGCAAAAAAAGAAAAGAAGGAAGAAAGGAAAGAAGGGAGGGAAGGAGGAAGGACAGAAGAGAGGGAGGGAGGGGAAGGAAGGAGGAAGGAGGGAGGGAGAAGGAAGGGAGGTGGGAAGGGAGGGAGAAGGAGGCAGGAATGGGGAAGGGTGGGAGGAAGGGACATGTAAATACAAAATAAAGAACTCAGCCAAGAAGAAAGCATTACTCAAAAAGAGAAGGAAACGCCTTACAACTACTTCATGCTATATAGCAACAAATAAGAAAATGAATGTCAGTAAAACAAGAGCGCCAACAAGAAAATAAAACAAGTGGGATGCTCTCGGTGGAGACTGAAGAACTAAGGGAACAAACTGAGGACTCAGACAACAATATTATGGAACTAACACATTATTCAGGACAGCAAAGAAAAAGCAGATCTTGTGCTGAAAATTGAATTAATGAAATAAAAGACGTGCTACAATTAAAATGACAAACATCTTAAAACTGTTACAGAGAAACTAACAGATATGGAAGACAAAAAATATCCAACATATGGATGTTTGATTCCTTAAATTGATAGCCCAACATTTAAGATGTACTTAAAGACCACACGGTACAAATAATTTTCCTATGATAGAGGAATGATTTTTTAATCTCTAAGAGCACAATCCATGGCAGGAAAGTTTTATTCAGAATGCTCATATATGTTCCAGTTAAACGGGAATTATATAGAATCAGAAAGAATTGTTCCAATAAGTAATGAAGTAAACTACCCACAATGAAGAAAAAAAAATTCTAGCTATCCTCAAAAAATTCCATAGCAGCACTCAATGCCAGAACACAATAGGATCCTGTCTATAAAGTTTTAAATGAGAGACAGTGTGTCTTAAGAAGGTTGCACCCAGTCCACGATGTTGTTCAAGCAATACAGAACCCATAAGTCATTCTTGAAACAGTGACTTCAAAATGAAATTTAGACAATTGAGATGACCGTAAATAAATTATTGAGGAATGCAAAAGACATAGGAAAGGGGGCTAGTCATAAGCATTGAATCTATTTAAATATAGAACCAACAGTAAATGTGCTTTACTATGGTTACTATTTACTATGGTTTTACTACACCCTGCTTCTTTAACTTACATGTAGAGTAAATGCCAGGCTGGATGAATCACAAGCTGGAATCAAGACTGCCAGGAGAAATAGCATCAACCTCCGATACAGATGATACCTCTCTAATGACAGAAAGTGAAGAGAAACTAAAGAGCCTCTCGTTGAGGGTGAAAGAGGAGAGTGAAAAAGTTAGCTTAAAACTCAACATTCAAAAAACTAAGATCATGGCATCTGGTCCCATAACTGCATAGCAAATAGAAAGGGAAAAAGTGGAAGCAGTGACAGATTTTATTTTCTTGGGCTCCAAAATCACTGCAGACAGTGACTGCAGCTATGTAATTAAGACACCTGCTCCTTGGAAGGAAAGCTACGACAAACCTAGACATAGCTAGGTCTGTCATTAAAGAGCAGAGACATCACTTTGGAACAAAGCCTTGAATAGTCAAGGCTACGGTTTTTCCAGTAGTCATGTATGGATGTGAGAGTTGGACTATAAAGAAGTCTGAGTTCCAAAGAATTGATGCTTTTGAACTGTGGTGTTGGAAAAGAGTCTTGAGACAGCAAGGAGATCAAACCAGTCAATCCTAAAAGAAATCAATCCTGAATATTCATTGGAAGGACTGACTTTGGCCACCTGAAGCGAAGAGCGGACTTACTGGAAAAGACCCTGATGCTGGGAAAAACTGAAGGTGAAAGGAGAAGGGGGTGGCAGAGGAAGATGGTTAGATAGCATCACAGACTCACTGGACATGAATCTAAGCAAACTGCAAGAGATAGTGGAGCCTGGCTGCAGTCCATGAGGTCACAAAGAATCAGATATGACTTAGCACTCAACAGCAATGGTTACTATGAGAAATGGATTTATATAAGTGAATATATAATATATAAATACATATATTTACTGAGCGTGAAGCTCAGAAAATTAAAAACAATCATAGTGTAATGTGTTAAAAATCAGGAAGCAGGGGACTTTGCTGGTGGTCCAGTGGCTAAGGCTGTGCACTCCCAATGGACGGGCCTGGGTTCGATCCCTGGTCAGGGAACTAGATGCCACACACAACTAAAGATCTAGCGTGCCAAATGCTGCAGTGAAGATCTGGTGTGGTCAAACAAATTAATTACATAAGTAAACAATAAATATTAAGAATAAAATCTGGAAGCAAAAGACGTGATAGGAGAAAATGCACAAATATTAATGCTCCCAGCTTTCTTGATAAGGATTAATTATATTAGTTACAATAAAAACCAAAATATGTAGTTTTACAAATTCCCAACCACTTAATTTACATTTCTTTTCTCTCCTTCCTTACCTCCCTTTTTAAAGGAATATTTTATTCTATCTCTTGAAGTAAAGACATGTTTATTTAAAATTCAACAGTTCTTTCCATTTCACTATAATCTCTTGCATTGAATTTAAATAAAGTAAATTATAAAATTGAATACTCTCAATAAAAATAGTATATCATTTTAATAAACTGTATATATGCTCTACTATATACATATACATAATACATAAAAATATGTGCATATATTCACTCCGTGTTCACTAAGGTTAATCCTGAGTGATAGGATTTTGCGTTTTTTCTGCGACCTTTGATCTCTTTAAAATAAGCATGTTATCTGTTTTTGAAAGACAACAGATTGGTTGTATTCTTGTTCTAAAACCTCAAGTGTCAGAGGCGGAGAGAGGAAGCAGGGGAGGATGTCGGTGGAGAGAGAACAGAGGCGAGAAAGGGGCAGGGGGCCAAGAAGGAGGAGAGGGCAGGAAGGAGGGATGAGAGAAGGGGAGCCGCAGGGAGCTCAGACCTGGGAAGAGCAGAGAGTGCGGAGAAGTGGGGAGGGCGCGGAGCGGGGCGCTGGAGACCAGCAGGAAGTGCCGCTTGGCCGCAAGCTGACCTACTTTTCTTGGGCCGATTTGTTTGCCGCCAAAGCTACTGTGGAGACAGCCCGGTGCTCGGTGAGACTCGCAGGAAGCCAAGCCGGATGCCGGCCTCAGCCTCCTCCTCCCTCGGCGCAGAGGGCTGTCAGTTTCATCCACTCTAGTTTCCCGGGAAAAGCCGGAATCCCTTCGCAGAGCTGAGGCCAGGCTTCTCTTAGAGATCACGGCTGCTGCTGCTGCTAAATCGCTTCAGTTGTGTCCGACTCTGTGCGACCCCATAGACGGCAGCCCACCAGGCTCCGCCGTCCCTGGGATTCTCTAGGCAAGAACACTGGAGTGGGTTGCCATTTCCTTCAATGCATGAAAGTGAAAAGTGAAAGTGAAGTCGCTCAGTCGTGTCCGACTCTTCTCGACCCCATGGACTGCAGCCTACCAGGCTCCTCTGTCCATGGGACTTTCCAGGCAACAGTACTGGAGTGGGGTGCCATCACCTTCTCCGGGTTTCCTCTATAAACCTGAGTCCCGGCATGGGATCTCTGGCCAGAGAGCAGACTCCCTTCTCCCTGGGGCAGGACTAGACCCTTGTGTTCTGGGACCCTCACCTGATATCCCCTCCAGGCCCATGTGAGGCCCACATGATGAAACATGTACACACACACACACACACACACACACACTCTTCCTCCTGGTCCAGCCAGCTTCCCAGCATCTGCTGGAGACTGGTAGACTAACAAGTTCAGGTTGTCAGCTCAGCTATGCCATCTTCCATCTGTGTCCTTGGGCAAGTCACTTGACGCCTTGGAGTCTCATCTTTCTTGGTTTCTTTATTTATTTAGCTGCACCAGGTCTTAGTTTCGGCATGCAGGATCTTTAGCCGTGGCTTGTGGGATCCAGTTCCCCGACCAGGAGCTGAACCCTGGCGCCCTGCCTAAGGACTGGGTCTTAGCGGCTGGACCAGGAGGGAAGTTCATGTTTAGAGACTCTTAGAATAAGCAACTCCTGTGATGCAGACGAGATGATGGGTGCCAGAGCTTTAGGTGAAATACCTCTGTTAGCTTCTCAGCAGCAGTCGCCAGGAGGAAAATTGAGACGGATATAAGCAACACAGCTATGAGTAGACATTTGTCATTTGGGGGTCATACAAGGCAGGGGGGTTCCATGACCCCGTTTATGGTTAATATCTTCACTTCTTCTGGGGAAATTACCTCTCCTGCATTGTGCTGTCTTGGGTGACTGAAAAAGTCTCTCACCCTCCCCAGGCCAAGGAGTGCCCATGGCCCCACTGGCCAATTGGACTTTCGTCCCCCAGGACTTGGAATCACGAAGGGAACATGCAAGGACAGAAGAAAGCAATGATACCAACAATAGTAACAGTAATACCAACAGTGGGGCTTTTTTCTTTCTAGCAGTGGTACCCTGTTTCGGTTACCATTGCGTCCACCACCAGCACCACCATCTGGGTTAACGCGTGTTAGAGTTTCCTTAGCAAGATTCCCTATCTAGTGCAAGCGCTCTGAACCTGCAGTCCCAGGGCTGGGTTTCCTGGAACTTTGTGGCCCTCCGAAATTGTCTGTGCAACTGTGCATCTTTCAGAGAACAGTGGTCTGTAGTTTTAATCAGACTCTGAGGGGTTGATTACATCAAGTAGGTTAAGATTTGCTCACGTAGCAAGTGAAAGTATTTCAGGCATCCTAGTGGAGAAACTCTTCTGAAAACTACCCAAATTCTTTTGTATATTCCAGTCTCATTCTCAGGACTCTACCCTCTGTTAATCAGCTTTCCCGTGTGGCTTGCCTCCAGGGAGAGAATGCAGTGAGCAACTGATGGGGGTCCCTTGGCTCCACTTGAAATCTGTGTTACTCAAAGAAAAAAACAGGGACATGAGGAAAGGAGGGAAGGAATTCTCCTAGGCAGCCCCAGGTGCACAGATCACAGAACATGGGGGATAATAACTATTTGTATTTGTTGAGCCTATGTTCCAGATGCTTTCATATGTTATCTTATTTAATCATAACAAACCAGGGACAGGGAAATTATTACCCTCATTTTTATATGAGGACACAAAGGTTTGTAGAACTTTAAAAATTTCCTCGGGTTCACACAGCTGCATGGCTTCCAAGACCATGCGCTTTCATGCTGCCCAAAACAACCACAAACCACAGCCAAAGAAGGGTAGTCACGTGTTGGTCGTGTGGTAACTTTGGTTATGGTGCTACTGTCCTGATCCCCCTCTCATGTTTCTAGCAGTGGACCTGGGTTCGGGACTGTGAACCCAGGTGTGGCTGTCTGGTATTCACCCCCAGACAGAGAGATTGACTGATGGGTAAAAACATGACCCATGTCAGAACCATCAGAGTTCTTCCCTGGATTGTGGAAGTGGGGACAGCCCTTTGCTTCTTGGGTCTTGGGAAAAACTAATCTTCAAGAAGAGAGAATAAAGTCAGTCAGAAACCAGAAGAGATGAGAGATGGGCAGCAGGACTCCAGTAGCTCTGGCCTCCAGGTCCAGCTCTACAAGTTCTCCATGGCATTCTCCTAAAAGCTCAGACAGATGAGTCAGTCAGTGGAAGCACAATAACCATAAACTCCATAGTGGCCTATCACCACACTTATTCTTGGCATCAAAACTCTAAGGTAAGTGCTATTCTTTTACAAAAAGGAGAGAAATAAGGGACAAAGTGGTTAATCACGTTTGCCCAGGATCACACAGAGGCGAGTGGCAGGGCTCCAACTTAATCTCCATGTCACACAGCTTTCCTTCAAC
This sequence comes from Bison bison bison, assembly GCF_000754665.1. Taxonomy (NCBI): domain Eukaryota; kingdom Metazoa; phylum Chordata; class Mammalia; order Artiodactyla; family Bovidae; genus Bison; species Bison bison. The sequence goes on from NW_011494867.1 coordinate 7,027,663, forward strand.
ATCATGGAGGTACGCACCAGTATCTGAGTCCTACCTGTGAAGGGAGGGATGTTATGCCTCAGTTCGGGGAGGGAGCTGGAAGTAGCTGAGATACCTCCACTGTGGAAGGTTTGTCCCAGAAGAGGGACTCCTCCTTGCTTTCCTAGAGAACCAATGTACTGGTCAGTATTCTGCTGGAATAGACCACTCCGAAAATTTCAGGGGTTTACGACAAAGAGTCCTTCTTGCATCAGGTTCACAGCTCCACTCAGCTCTGATCCATGTCTTCTCACTCCAGGACCCAGGCTGAAGGAGCGGCCAGCATTTGGAATGTGATTTGATGGTGAGAGGGCAAGCCAAATTGGGCAAGATCATTGAAAGCTTCTGCTTGGACACAGCCTGGGTCATGTCCACTCACATTCCACTGGCCAAAGCAAGTCACATGGCCAAGTCTGACAATACATTCCATGCACTGGAATAACTCTTGGAAGAAATCTGTTCCACTCACGGGCATCACTCCTGGGAGTCATGTGGCAAAGGGTGTGGATGTATAATACTCTCCTGGGGAGGAGGAAGATGGTTACAAACAATAACGCAATCAGTTATACCGAGAAATGAGCATGTGCTGGAACAACAGAAGACCTGACCAGTCTACCTTCCATCACTGGGAGCCCTCCAGCAGAGCTGATGGGGGGAGGCTCAAAGCTCCCGGACTTCTGAATTGAGCAAAGACAGAGTCTCAGCTGCAGACAGACCATATTTCAGTGGCAGAAACAAACAGTTCCTGAAAGCTAAACTTTCGACATCTGGAGCCCAAATAGAGGCCTCACAAAACGCCAGAACACAATGGCCCAAGGCATGCCTGATGGATGCGTCATAAGAATAATCATTGTCTCAAGGCCTTGGGTTATGAGTAATTTCCCCTTCTGTTTTCTATTGTGTTATTATGCTACTTTCTTAATTATAAAAATGAGCATTTTTTTTTTAAAGACACGTACCCTTGCTGAAATCGAAAACAGCAGGGGCAACAGAGGCAACTGCTTTTCAACACCAAACCTTACCATGTTGAGGAAGGTTTGCATGTCAGATGACGCACCAAGGGTGTGTAAATTCAATCCTGTGGGGCAAATGCTCCTGCTGTCCACAGGAGAAACTGACAAATAGAAAGGTGGTGATCAGATAATCTTGTTCCTTGGGTTCTGTGTGTATACAAACTAGACTTCATTTGCAAAACCTAGATGTTCCAGATGCAAAGAACTGACTCACTGGAAAATACCTTGATGCTGGGAAAGACTGAAGGCAGGAGAAGGGGACGACACAGAATGAGATGGTTGGATGGCATCACTGATTCAATGGACATGAGTTTCAGCAAGCTCTGGGAGTTGGTGATGGACAGGGAAGCCTGGAGTGCTGCAGTCCATGGGGTTGCAAAGAGTCGGACACGACTGAGCAACTGAACTGAACTGAACTGAGATGTTCCAGGAATTTTCCACTCAGATTCTATCTATGGTTGAAGAAAGAGAATGATCACCTGTTTTGTAGTACTTGGAGATCCTGGATTTCTTTCTGGCCCAAGAAGGGAGATTAGGCAACAAGGGCATTAAAAGGTCTTCTTGTTGTTGTCGCTAAGTCATGTCCAACTCTTTGTGATCCCATGAACTGCAGCGAGTCAGCTCCTCTGTCCTTCACTGTCTCTTGGAGTTTGCTCAAACTCATGTCCATTGAGTCACTGATGCTATCCAACCGTCTCACCCTCTGTTGCCCACTTCTCCTCTTGCCCTCAATCTTTCCCAACATCAGGGTCTTTTCTAATGAGCTGGCTCTTCACATCAGGTGGCCAAAGTATTGGAGCTTCAGGATCAGTCCTTCCAATGAGTATTCAGGGTTGGTTTCCTTTAGGATTCACTGGTTGGATCTCCTTGCAGTCCAAGGGACTCTCAACAGTCTTCTCTAGCACCACAATTCGAAAGTATCAATTCTTTGGCACTCAGGCTTCTTTATGACCCATCTCTCACATCTGTACATGACAACTGGAAAACCATAGCTTTGACTAGAACTGAATCTGTGAGAAGTCAGCCTTCTGGTTTTGTAAGTTAAATCTGAGTTTGAACCAATGTCAGCCCAATTTGGTGCAATATGCATATCAACATCAGCCATAGGCTTCTGAGTTATTTTTAAACCTTGATCGTGTTGCTTGACAGCTCTTTGAGTGTGGTTAAGTAATTTCTCTGTGCCTCAATTTTCTTCTTGAAAAAATAGCATAATAGTATCTACCTCATTGGGATGTGTTTTTAGGATTAAATACACTCATTTAAAGCTACCGGCACCGTACCTGACATATAGCAAGCAACTAACAAATTGTGGTTTTAAACACTAATGTAATAAGAACAAAAATGACTGATAATGTGTGAGGGGCTTCCCTGGTGGCCCAGTGGTAAAAGACTCTGCCTGCCAACGCAGGAGACACAAGAGATTCGGGTTCAATCCCTGGGTCGGGATGATTCCCTGGAGGAGGAAATGGCAACCCACTCCAGTATTCTTGCCTGGACAGAGGAGCCTGGAGGGCTGCAGTCCATGGAGACTCAAAGAGTCAGACCTGACTGAGCACAAGATGAGTGTGTGTTCATAGCTTTCCCTCTTCTACTGAAGAAAAACTTGGTCAACATTTCCTCCTGCCCCTCTCCACACTCTCTTCCATTCTTGGGGCTTACTAGGGAAATCTGGCTCATCAGTGTGAAAAGAACCAGAAAAATGCAGGTGAGAATTTATAATGGAAAACGGCTAAACAGAACAAAACCAAAATCAAGTAAACAATAAAGAAGAAAGAGAGAGAGAAAGGGAGGGAAAGGGAGAGAGGTGGGGAGAGGGGAGAGGAGGGGAGAATTGGGCTTGGACAGTTAAGAGTATTTGTCAAAATTTTGAAAAGTATAGAAAAATAAGAGAGTGAGAGATTTTGGAGTTGCTGTATAGTGTGAGAGAGGTGGCAACTGAGATCCATCAAGGAAGGGATTGAATTTTATTGATTGGTACATAATTGGTGGTGCTGGTTTAGTCACTAAGTCGTATCTGACTCTTGCAACTCCATGGACTGTGGCCTGCCAGGCTCTTCTGTCCATGGGATTCTCCAGGCAATACTGGAGTGGGCTGCCATTTCCTTCTCCAGGGGATCTTCCAGACCCTCGGATTGAATCCGGGTCTCCTGCATTGCAGGCAGATTCTTTACCAACTGAGCTATGAGGGCAGCCTTGGTACATAATTATCTCAAAATTTGGCAGCACAACACAAAAATGTTTTATCATCTCCCTATTTCTATGGGTCAAGAATTTGGTAGATGCTTAGCTGGGCTATTCTGACAAGGTCTCCAGTAGGATGCTGTGAAGATGTGAGCCAGGGCTGAAGTCCTCTGAAGGCTTTTTATTTTATCTGGCTGCTCCAGGACTCAGTTGCCGTGTGCAGGATCTAGTCCTCTGACCAGGGATTGAACCTGGGTCCCCTGCATTCAGAGCATGAAGCCTTAACCATTGGACCACCATGGAAGCTCCTCCTCTGAAGGCTTGATGGACTGGAAAGCCCTCTTTCAAGACAGCTCATTCATATTGCTGTGGGCGGGAGGCCTCAGTTTCTCACAAGGGCTCTCCCAAGGGCTGCCTGAGCATCTTCACAACAGGGCAGCTGGCCTCCCCAGGGTAGTCCAGGAGAGAGATCAAGGAGGAATCTGTAAGGCCTTTCACAACCCAGCCTTGGAAATCAGGCACCATCCCTCCACCATAATCCAATCATTAGAAGTGAGTCATGGAGGCCAGCTCACACTGTCAGTTCAGTCAGTTCAGTCGCTCAGTCATGTCCGACTCGTTGTGACTCCATGAAATCGCAGCATGCCAGGCCTCCCTGTCCATCACCAACCCCCGGAGTTCACTCAGACTCACATCCATCGAGTCAGTGATGCCATCCAGCCATCTCATCCTCCGTCGTCCCCTTCTCCTCCTGCCCCCAATCCCTCCCAGCATCAGAGTCTTTTCCAATGAGTCAACTCTTCGCATGAGGTAGCCAAAGTATTGGAGTTTCAGCCTCAGCATCAGTCCTTCCAAAGAAATCCCAGGGCTGATCTCCTTCAGAATGGACTGGTTGGATCTCCTTGCAGTCCAAGGGACTCTCAAGAGTCTTCTCCAACACCACAGTTCAAAAGTATCAATTCTTTAGTGTTCAGCTTTCCTCACAGTCCAACTCTCACATCCATACATGACCACAGGAAAAACCATAGCCTTAACTAGACAGACCTTTGTTGGCAAAGAAATGTCTCTGCTTTTGAATATGCTATCTAGGTTGGTCATAACTTTCCTTCCAAGGAGTAAGCATCATTTAATTCATGGCTGCAATCACCATCTGCAGTGATTTTGGAGCCCAGAAAAATAAAGTCTGACACTGTTTCCATTGTTTCCCCATCTGTTTCCCATGAAGTGATGGGACCAGATGCCATGATCTTCGTTTTCTGAATGTTGAGCTTTAAGCCAACTTTTTCACTCTCCTCTTTCACTTTCATCAAGAGGCTTTTTAGTTCCTCTTCACTTTCGGTCATAAGGGTGGTGTCATCTGCATGTCTGAGGTTATTGATATTTCTCCCGGCAATCTTGATTCCAGCTTGTGCTTCTTCCAGCCCAGCGTTTCTCATGATGTACTCTGCATATAAGTTAAATAAGCAGGGTGACAATATACAGCCTTGACATACTCCTTTTCCTATTTGGAACCAGTCTGTTGTTCCATGTTCAGTTCTAACTGTTGCTTCCTGACCTGCATACAAATTTCTCAAGAGGCAGGTCAGGTGGTCTGGTATTCCCATCTCTTTGAGAATTTTCCACAGTTTATTGTGATCCACACAGTCAAAGGCTTTGGCATAGTCAATAAAGCAGAAAAAGATGTTTTTCTGGAACTCTCTTGCTTTTTTGATGATACAGCGGATGTTGGCAATTTGGTCTCTGGTTTCTCTGCCTTTTCTAAAACCAGCTTGAACATCTGGAAGTTCAAGGTTCATGTATTGCTGAAGCCTGGCTTGGAGAATTTTGAGCATTACTTTACTATATGCAGAGTTCATCATGAGAAACGCTGGACTGGAAGAAACACAAACTGGAATCAAGATTGCTGAGAGAAATATCAATAACCTCAGATATGCAGATGACGCCACCCTTATGGCAGAAAGTGAAGAGGAACTCAAAAGCCTCTTGATGAAAGTGAAAGTGGAGAGTGAAAAAGTTGGCTTAAAGCTCAACATTCAGAAAACGAAGATCATGGCGTCCGGTCCCATCACTTCTCGGGAAATAGATGGGGAAAGAGTGGAAACAGTGTCAGACTTTATTTTTCTGGGCTCCAAAATCACTACAGATGGTGACTGCAGCCATGAAATTAAAAGACGCTTACTCCTTGGAAGGAAAGTTATGACCAACCTAGATAGCATATTCAAAAGTAGAGACATTACTTTGCCAACAAAGGTCCATCTAGTCAAGGCTATGGTTTTTCCTGTGGTCATGTACAGATGTGAGAGTTGGACTGTGAAGAAAGCTGAGCGCCCAAGAATTGATGCTTTTGAACTGTGGTGTTGGAGAAGACTCTTGAGAGTCCCTTGGACTGCAAGGAGATCCAACCAGTCCATTCTGAAGGAGATCAGCCCTGGGATTTCTTTGGAAGGAATGATGCTAAAGGTGAAACTCCAGTACTTTGGCCATCTCATGCGAAGAGTTGACTCATTGGAAAACA
>NW_011494867.1:7033489-7033982 GCF_000754665.1 Bison bison bison
TGGCTGGATGGCATCACTGACTCGATGGATGTGAGTGAGTGAACTCCGGGAGTTGGTGATGGACAGGGAGGCCTGGCGTGCTGCAATTCATGGGGTCTCAAAGAGTCGGACACGACTGAGCGACTGATTTGATCTGATCTGATCTGAGATGAGTGCAATTGTGTGGTAGTTTGAGCATTCTTTGGCATTGCCTTTCTTTGGGATTGGAATGAAAACTGACCTCTTCCAGTCCTGTGGCCACTGCTGAGTTTTCCAAATTTGCTGGCATATTCAGTGCAGCACTTTCACAGCATCATCTTTCAGGATTTGAAACAGCTCAACTGGAATTCCATCACCTCCACTAGCTTTGTTCGTAGTGATGCTTTCTAAGGCCCACTTGACTTCACATTCCAGGATGTCTGGCTCTAGGTGAGTGATCACACCATCGTGATTATCTGGGTTGTGAAGATCTTTTTTGTACAGTTCTTCTGTGTATTCTTGCCACCTCTTCTTA
>NW_011494867.1:7034082-7038919 GCF_000754665.1 Bison bison bison
TTTGGCTTCTCTTCTTTTCACAGCTATTTGTAAGGCCTCCCCAGACAGCCATTTTGCTTTTTTGCATTTCTTTTCCATGGAGATGGTCTTGATCCCTGTCTCCTGTACAACGTCATGAACCTCATTCCATAGTTCATCAGGCACTCTATCTATCAGATCTAGGCCCTTAAATCTATTTCTCACTTCCACTGTATAATCATAAGTTCACACTCAAGGAGGAGAGAACTGACCTCCATCTTTTGAAAGAAGGAGTATCAGAGAATTTATGGACATATTTTAAAGCCACCAAAAGGATTTAAGAGTGTCACTGTGGACTGTGATTTTAATTCCCTTGAATACTATTGGGGGACTGCTTTTTTTTTTTTTTCTCCCTCTGACTACACAAGTTTTGTTGTTTTGGTTGCTTTAATATGACATGGTCCCTGGATTGGTCTGTATATTTGTTTCATTTTCTTTATGCCTGAATGACATCCCTTGGCATTTTTTGTAATACAAGTGTGCTGGAGGTGAACCCTCTCAGCCTCCTCCTTCTGGGACTCTAATTGCACATAGATAAGATTATTTGATATTGTCCCACAAGTCCCTGAAGCTCAGTTCATTTTTGAAAATCTCTTCACTCTTTTTTCTCTTCAGCTTTAAAAAAAATCTCTGCAATAATGATTGAATCATTATTACTCATCTGCCTTCTAGTTTCCTGACTGTGTCTTCTGCTATCTCAAATCTGCTGTTAAATACATTCAGGTATTATTCATTCCAGTTTTTACTTTCACTTGTAGAATTTCCATTTGTTCTTTTTTATAGTCTTTACTTCCTTGCCAAGATTATCAGTTTGCTCTAATTTTCTGATATTTGTAATAGCTGCTTTAAAGCTTTCATTTTCTAAGTCCAATATCTGGGCTACCTTGGGTTTAGTTTTTAGTGCCCGCTTTTTTTTCTTCTAGACTAGAAATCACATTTTTCTATTTCCTTGTATGTCTAGTATTTCTGGACCAAAAATCAGACATTGTGACTAATACATAGTAGGGTATATATTGTAGACTTTTTTATTATCTCCTGAAAGGTGTGGCTTCTGCTGTTCAGTTACTGGCAAACCATTACTTGTTCAAAAAAAACTTGAACTAGTGCAGGTTTAGTTTTACGATGTTAGTGTGGATCTGTGGAAAGCCCAGCCCCTCCAACTCAGTAGGACTCAACTCACATACTCTGCCTTCCAGACTGCAAATCTTGTCAGGACATTATTTTGGGTTTTGTTAGGAAAAGTACAAATTAGATCTTACCCTAGGGCAGTGTTCTCAACTAGGATTCTGCCCCAGGGGACGCTTGGCAACCTCTGGAGACATTTCTGGTTCTCACCAGGTGGTGGAGCACTCCTGGCATCTACTGGGTAGAGGCCAGGGATGATGCTTACACACCGGACATGCACTGGATAATCCCACACAAGAAAGAACTAAGGTCAATAATACCAGTGTTGAGAAACCCTGCTCTAAGTCTTTACTCCTAAGGCCTGACCTTTCTAACATCTCAGCTGAATGCCAGGGTATTCACAAGCCATTAATGAAATCTCTGTTCTGGCAGGACTAACATTCGATGATCCCCAGCACTCTTTATCCTCTAGTACCTATTTGTTGCTTGTCGTTGCTAAGTCACTTCAGTCGTCTCCGACTCTGCGACCCCAGAGACGGCAGCCCACCAGGCTCCCCCGTCCCTGGGATTCTCCAGGCAAGAACACTGGAGTGGGTTGCCATTTCCTTCTCCAATGCATGAAAGTGAAAAGTGAAAGTGAAGTCGCTCAGTCGTGTCCGACTCCTAGCGATCCCATGGACTGCAGCCTACCAGGCTTCTCCGTCCATGGGATTTCCCAGGCAAGAGTACTGGAGTGGGGTGCCATTGCCTTCTCCGTCTAGTACCTATATTCTCTAAACCCTGCGGCTGCTGTTCTCTGTGAGCATCAGGTGGACTTGTTTGCACATGTGTTTCTCAACCACAGATTCAAAGGGGAAGCCCCCACACCCAGCTCTCCCTGTATGGCGCCCTCCTCTGCAACATCCTGCCCCGTGGATTCCACTTCTTCAGTTGCCCTGAACTCTGATCTCTGCTTCCTTAAGTCAGTGGGACCCCTGTGCTCTGGTCAAATTCCAGTTCTTCATGCCACAGTCAGAATAACGTCCCCAGGCAGAGTGCTAGATGATTATGGGACTCAATCCTCGAGTTTCTCAGTTCCTGTCAATTCCTGTCTCTCAGGGATCACGTGATTGCTATATGTGTTGCCCACTGTCTGACAGAGGTTGCCTCATACGTTTTTGTGTTTGCTTGTGGGGGCAGGTTTAATCCACACCAGTTACTCTGTGACGGCTAGAAGCCCAGTCTGTTTACCTTGGCCTTTCTATTTCCACCTGAAGCCCTGTAGAAACTGATGAACTGAAGACCTATGGTAATACACCCATGCTGTAGGTGTTCTTCACTGGCCGCTCACTGAAGACACCCACAGTTCAGATTCTCATGCGACAGACATGTCCTGAGCCCCGACTATGCGCAAGGTTCTCTTGCAGAGGACAAATCAATCTATCCTCATAACAACCCTGAGCAGTGAAAGTCGCTCAGTCATGTCCAACTCTTTGCGACCCCATGGACTACACAGTCCATGGAATTCTCCAGGCCAAGGCAGAATACTGGAGTGGGTAGCCTTTCCCTTCTCCAGGGGATCTTCCCAACCCAGGGATGGAACCCAGGTCTCCCACATTACAGGCAGATTCTTTGCCGCCTAAGCCACAAGGGAAGCCCAAGAATACTGGAGTGGGTAGCCTATCCCTTCTCCAAACAATTCCTGGTCGATTCCTGGGGTTGAACCAGGGTCTCCTGCATTGCAAGCGGATTTTTTTTTACCAACTGAGCTATCAGGGAAGCCCAAACCCTGAGAGGTATGCATCATCATCCCCATTTTTTATAAAATAAAATTGTATTGGGAAGTGCAACTTTCCTAAGATTAAGGGGAAGATGAAACAGATCCAGGGACAGGATATTACTTCCGCAAGATCATATGGGAACATGTCAGTAGTGCAAATCAGGTCCGTCTGATTCCAAGTTCAAGGTCCTTTCCTTCCTTTCCAACATCCACAGCTGTCTTTCGGGGACTTATCATCTCTCAGAGGAGATCAAATGGTCTCAAAACGTGACTAGCTTGTCCCTTCTCACGCTCATCTGTGGTCTGCTAATTTTATTCACACTTTTCCTTTCTGGGTAACCTGTGTGTGGTGCCGGGTTTCTTTGCTCACATTTGTCCTGGGACGTTATCTGAGGCGGGACACCGTTTGTCTTCCAGGGAGCCAGGAATTTACAGTGTCAAGAATGTGTTGTCCAACATATATATCATGCAACTTCATTTCCTCTGTTAAAATCTTTAAAACAAAAAAACAAAAAACCAACTCTCAAATGTTAACCTAAGCAGTTACCTAACTTGGATGAGAGAAGATTTAATACTTTCTATAGAGCACCAGTAACTACTGATCTATTTATTCCTATGTTTTATGAATCAGGAACCACTTTTTAGGTTGCAGATAAAACCATGTCATCTGTTTGCTCTGTAAAATCCCAACAAACAGGGTTGAATGTTGGCACACACAAAAAAACCTATGCCTATGTCCTTACTCCCCAAACCTGTGAATGTAATTTTATCTGGGAAATGTGTCTTTGCAGATGTAATTCAGTTAAAGATCTCAAGATGAGACCATCCTGAATATCCAGCTGCCCCAAACCCGGTGACAACTGTCCTCATGAGAAACAGAAGAGGAGACACAGAGACCCAAGGAGGAGACTGTGAAGATAGAGGCACAGACCAGAATGATGCCAGCAGCCGCCAGAAGCTGGGAGAGCCAAGGAACAGAGCCTCCCCCTAGAGTCTTTGGAAGGAACGCAGCCCTGCCAGCATTTTTATTTCAGATATCTGGCCCCCAAAAGTGAGAGAGAATAAATTCTGTTGTTTTAAGACACCCAGTTTGTAGTAATTTGTTACAGCAGACACAGGGAACTAATACACATGTTCTCAAAAAAAAGAAAAAAAGACAATCACGATCACACCGTGATTTTCCATTAATATTTGGTTTCCTTCTTGTTCATGGGTTTTCTCAGTGGCTAACCTCGCTACTACTACAAATGTTTATAGTACAAATAGGAGAAAAGCTTAAAACTGAGTAAATTAAGAAACACTTAACTTTCCTGATTAGGGAACGATTGCCGTGTGCTTCCATAGCAACCTGTGTGGCACAGAGAGAATGCTTTCAGTGCAGCTCAAACCTCAAGAACATTTACTGGCTCCCATTCTGGAAAAGCAGAAGTGGGACGGGCTTCAGAGCCACTGTGATAGTCAAAGGATTTAATCATCTCTCCACTCTGCCGTTTACAGAGGTGGTTGCTTTTTAAGGCTGTTCCTCTCACTGTTGGAGGAGGGCCGCCCCAGCAAGCAGGACTATGTGCTTCTTCTCTGGGGTCCAGGAAGAGAGTCAGAGAATGACAGAGAGGCTTCCGTAGCCCTCTCCTTAGAGACGGTGCTCCCCAGAAGACTTCAGCAAACCTTGCCGAGTTTAACTGAACACAGCTGGACCACAGGCCCTTTTCTAAACCAACTGGTGGCTAACAGTGATGAGTCCTTTAATGAGTCCATGCCCCACAAACCTGAAGGTGGGTCAGCTTTCCGGAGGCCCCCATAGGATGTGTAAAGGGAGAGTAGATCCCTAAGTAAAGTGGAGGTTTCGTCAGGAAGGACAGAGGGGAACAGAAGATGGGTGGGCATTAAAGATAAATAATAACAGAATACCGAAGTGGCCACCATCCCATCCGCCTT
>NW_011494867.1:7039194-7043392 GCF_000754665.1 Bison bison bison
TGTGTTTTTAAACTTAATACAGGGAATTCCCTCAGGGTCCAGTAGTTGGGACTCCACTTTCTATGCCAGGGGCAGGGGTTCCATCCCTGGTCGGGGAACTAAGATCCCGGTGTGGCCAATAATAAAATAAACTTAATACAAACGGGATCATACTGTACATACTATTCCGTAACGTGCTTTTATTATTCATGATCAGATTAGGGAGACACATCTACAGGCATATGTGAAGTTTCAGCTCACACATTTTCACAGATGTATCCCAACACATGATGAACGTACTCCTTCACCCTCCTGTTCACCACTTCCGATGCTTTTCTTTTCCTTTCACCACTGCAGAGAAAGCTGCTGTGAACATGCCATTGATACCTGACTGGGTGTATTCCTAGGAGGGTTTCTTTGGGGTGCATGAGCAGGAGTGGCGTCACTGACTCATAAGGTACATGCATCTCCAGCTTTCGCTATTCTCAGCAGAGGTCGTACTGAGCTGTATCTCCACCAGCTGTGCACGACGATTCGGTCCCTCCACACTCTTGCCAACCACACGTCAGATCCAACTTTGAAATGAGTTGGCCCTATAAATCTTTTTTCAATGGCCTGTCGCTCCTGCTGGTCTCCAAACTCTGTGTAGGCCAAGGCAGTGTTTCCGTCATTCACTCCCAGCCCCCAGACAACACGTGGCACTTGGTAGGTTTCATGAGGGAGAGCTGGGCTAGATGCTGAGTTTTTTGAGGGCAGGGTCCCGGCCTTCTTCTTCTTCTCAGTGTAAATCCTTTGCTCTGTTGTTCACAGAAAGGGGGGAGGGTGGGAGGGTACAGTCTGGTGATCGGGATAATCTTGCTGTGGGCTGCATCAGCACACACTCCAGGGATCTGGAGGATGGGGAGAGGATGTCTTTACCTGTGCCCTCAGGCTGCTCATCAGCCTTATGGAGGAGTCCTCCTACTCGCTCCCCCCACCATCCACGGTGCTCAGGGTCACCTAGCCCCTCACTGTGCCTCTTCAGGCTCCCCCTCTGCCTCTGGCTTAGGCTCAGTCACTCAGGCCCATCAGGTGTCCCCTTTGATGGAGACAGGGAACAGGGTAGTGGGTGGGAGACCGTGGAGAGGAGGTGAAGGAAAAGGAAGAAAGCGGCTTCCTGGTCCCCACCTCAGCAGTAGCATCTAAGGCAGCAACTTCTCAGATAAAGGGATTTGCTTTTCCCTCTGCTTTTTAAATTCCACCATCTACTGTCCTAACTTACAATGGGCCAAACTCCTAGAAAGGAAGACAAGTGTGCACCACACCCAAGACGTACATCTGAACTTTCTCTGCTTTGTTCCAAATCCATCTTCCTTGCAGCGGTTCTCAACCAGGGGCAGCAGCGCCCTCTGGAGGCAAATGGAAACGTGCCGTGAAATTTTTAGCTGTCTCCCTGCTAGGAATTTAGTGGGTCAGGGCCAGGGATGCTGAAGGCTCTTTATGAGCAGCACAGACCCGCAGAGAGGAACTATCTGGCCTAAAATGCCCGTAGCACTCTCGTTGAAAACTCTGTGGGCTCTGGGAGGCTGAGGACAAGTGTGTCCCCAACACTTGGCCTGGGGCCTGGCCTAGTGGGAGCCCCATAAATGCCTGTTAAGAAGGTACTTGTGATCCCAGTATTCTATGGCACTGGTCCACAGAACTCAAGAGCCTACCACAAGCACACTTGGGAAACCAGAGTGTTAACTCATCAGTCAGAACCAGACAGGAATCTGAAGGAAAAATGCCCTCCCTGTCAGGAAGCCGGAAGTCAGTGAGATTTTCTTTAGGTGTGGGAAAAGACTGTGTTCCCTGTCCTTGGGAAACTATTAGCCCTATTATAGGACTACATGAGGACTAAATGAGATAATTCAAGTAAAGCATGCTGCCTGATACTTAAGAAATACCTCATCATTATTGGTGAATGGGAAGTAAGAAAGCCGCTGACCACCTGAGGGAACAGAACAGATGCTTGTCCACTGATTTAATCCAAGGACTTAAGCAAACCAAAAGAACTTTGTGTTCTTGAGACACAAATGAAGTGATTTTATTCCGCCTCTAAGTCATTTTGTTCCTTTTTGAATAATACAATGTTGTGACTCATGTTAAATGATAATTGTGTTTCTCTATCTCTGTGATGATAAATATTTCACTTTTAGGCCTCTTATGCAAAAAAAAAAAGAAAGAAAGAAAGAAAATGAAGGTCTTTCAGCCAACTTACTCTTCCTTCAAACTTCACAAATTCATTTTTCTTCTTCTCCTCTCCATCTTTTCCCCACCCCAGGGCATTGTTGGCATCTTGCTGTTTCAAGGAGGATGCTGCTGCTGCTGCTAAGTCGCTTCAGTCGTGTCTGACTCTGTGCGACCCCACAGACGGCAGCCCACCAGGCTCCCCCGTCCCTGGGATTCTCCAGGCAAGAACACTGGAGTGGGTTGCCATTTCCTTCTCCAATGCATGAAAGTGAAAAGCCAAAGTGAAGTCGCTTAGTCGTGTCCGACTCTTAGCGACCTCATGGACTGCAGCCTACCAGGCTCCTCTGTCCATGGGATTTTCCAGACAAGAGTACATCTGTGGTTTATTTCAATAACTTTGAACATTGATAATACTAAAAACACTTGGCATCTGTTCTCTGTTGAAATGTGAAAGCTTCAGAGCAATATTTACAAAACCAACTTCCCCAACCACTGCTCTCAGATTTGATTAAGTAACAGTAAAACATGATGTCCCAAATCAGTTACAAGCTGTTCCTGGTCTGTGTTAGGGCCAATCCTTTATATTTTCAAATTTATGAGTATGCCACTAGAGAAACATCACTCACCCAGCTCATCCAACAAGCGTTCTCTCCTCTCACCCCGTACAATACACTCTGGGTCTTCTTGACTCGAATTCCTGTCAAAGCCCCCTGCCACACAATTTGGAGGCTGCCGGTGATGTGGGCATTGCTTCAATATTGGTAGTATAAGAACCGGGGCATATGCATGAGTCAGTCAATCTTTTAGTACAGTTGTTCTGGCATAAACAAATCAAGGTGGGAGCAGGAAAGTGTGTTTCATACCGAACTCAAGTCCCTATTCTGAAAGCTGGGACAATTTCCCCTGGAGAGCATGTGGGCAGGTGGTAACGCTCATGCATCCAGTTATAAGGCTGCGTTATTTTGATTGGAAGCTAACCCAAATTATTAAATAGTACTGTGTGTTAGGCTGAAGAGCAGCCCCCAGAGACATTGGGTCCTAATACACGAATGTTGCCTCATATGGAAAAAGAGTCTTTGAGAATGATTAAATTCAGGATCTTGAGATAGGGGGATTACCCTGGATTGTCTGGTGGGCCCCAAGGCAGAGTGAGATCCAAACACAGAAGATAAGGACATGTGGCCAGGGAGGCAGAGCTTGGAGTGATGCAGCTACCAGCCAAGGAGTGTCGGCAGCCACCAGGAGCTGATTTTTCCCTCAAGCCCTCCCCTCGAGTCTCGAGACTGTGTGGGAACACAGTCCTTGCTGACACCATGATTTCAACACAATGAAACCAACCTTGGAATTCTGGCCTCCCAAAACTAAGAAAATAAACTTCTCCTGTTTTAAACCCCTATGTCCATGGCATTTAGTTACAGAGGTGATGGCACAGTAATAAACCACGCGAATAAAAAGCCAATCACAAGAGAGTCCAGAATTTAGCAATGAAAGAATTTAATCCAATCCTTCTGTTCTTGTTTTATAGATGAGGAAGTTCAACAGAGAGGAGGCCAAGTACCACAACCAATCCACACACAGTGGGAGGCAGAGCTAAAATCAGGTCTTCTGAGTGATACAGCTCTTTCTTAAGGGAAATCAAACCTTTGGTGTGCATGGGTACCGTTCTAACTTTCTCAGAATGCTTCCAGCGCTGTATAATACTGTCCAATATGGTAGTCACTGGCCACCTGTGGCTATTCAAATTAATTAAAATTAAATTTAAAATTCAGTCCCTCAATCACACAAACCACATTTCAAGAGTCGAAATATCAATAACCTCAGATATGCTGATGACACCACCCTTATGGCAGAAAGTGAAGAGGAACTCAAAAGCCTCTTGATGAAAGTGAAAGTGGAGAGTGAAAAAGTTGGCTTAAAGCTCAACATTCAGAAAACGAAGATCATGGCATCCGGTCCCATCACTTCATGGGAAATAGATGGGGAAACAGTGGAAACAGTGTCAGACTTT
>NW_011494867.1:7043625-7072146 GCF_000754665.1 Bison bison bison
GAAGACTCTTGAGAGTCCCTTGGACTGCAAGGAGATCCAACCAGTCCATTCTGAAGGAGATCAGCCCTGGGATTTCTTTGGAAGGAATGATGCTCAAGCTGAAACTCCAGTACTTTGGCCACCTCATGTGAAGAGTTGACTCATTGGAAAAGACTCTGATGCTGGGAGGGATTGGGGGCAGGAGGAGAAGGGGACGACAAAGAATGAGATGGCTGGATGGCATCACTGACTCAATGGACGTGAGTCTGGGTGAACTCCGGGAGTTGGTGATGGACAGGGAGGCCTGGAGTGCTGTGATTCATGGGGTCGCAAAGAGTCAGACACGACTGAGCGACTGATCTGATCTGATGCTCACATGGGGTAAGGGGCTACTGAGTTGCATGGCACGCATGCTGCATACTCAGTCATGCCCGACTCTTGGACCTCATGGACTGTAGCCCCCAGACTCCTCTGTCCATGGTAATTCTCCAGGCAAAGACACTGGAGTGGGTTGCCATGCCCTCCTCCAGGGGATCGTCTTGACTCGGAGATCAAAACCATGTCTCCTGCATTGGCAGGCGAATTCTTTACCACTGAGACACCAGGGAAGCCCAGATACATAAATATTTCCATTATTATAGAAAGTTTTACTGGACAGTGCTGGGCCAGGCACATGGAAGACCTAGTGGACTGCTCATTGAACTTACAACCTCCACGTCTGTTGGTTCATGCTATGTTCCCAGCACTTTGCACACTGGCCGGCATGCCCTGGAGATCCCATTATGTTCTATATGAAGGTGCAGAGTGACCCTAGGGACTGTGACCCCTCATTCCTTGTCCTTCTGAGTAGGGGTTTCCTGGATGCTCTGAGGACACTGCAACTTGGACCAAGGACCACATCCTGGGCAGCTCCCTTGTCTGGGCCCAGGAGCAGTACAAGGAGGCTGAGAACCAGACAGTGGGGCTAGACTCTGCTTCAGACCCTCCCTAGGCCCAGCTCGCGCTCCAGCAGTCCCTGCTTGTTCTGATGCCGTTGGGATGCCAACAGAAGCTGGACACTCTCTCGAAAATATCAGTGAGCGTATGCATGGCACTGTGTAGTTCAAAAGCAATGCCACTGTCTTTGATCCGCCCAACAATGGGCGACGTAGAGAACTCCACTTTATAACTGAGAAAATTGGGGTTCAAAGGACAGAAGAGATGACTTGCCAAAGATATGCAAGAAAGCCAAGATTCAGTGAAACCTTGACTCTAAAACTTGCCTTTCACACCACCTTCCTTCTTCTCTCAACACACAGACACACGTTTGAGGCCCTGAGGACACAGGCTGGGCCTTGCTCATCTGTGTAGCCCAGGCAGTATCTAGCAGTGCCCTCCTCAATCAAGAAAATGGTCTTTAAGCTTAGTTTTCACATCTCACTCTCTTCCCCTGGGGGAATTTGAGAAGACAAGTCCAAACGAAATGAGACAAACAAACATGTGGAACTGCACTTCTGAGTTGTCAGCTCCAGAAAGAGGAAATTTGTACAAATGCACTTCAGAGGAGTCAATGCCTTACAGTGACACAAGAAGTTATGTGTTGCAAGTGAGATGGAGTTCTACAGACAGACAGGAGGCATCTGTCTCCAAAGGGCCGTGTTCCTGAGTTTCTAGATTTCTAACACATAGAAACAAGCTAGGATTCTATGGACACTCACAGCATTCCAAGAACATGATCATTTAAACTCTCCACATGGGAGATACAGTCATTTAATTCTCACTACAACTCTATGAGGTAGGTCCTGTTTGACAGTTGAAGAAATCAAGGTTCTGAGAATTTAAGTAAAATTTCCCTTTATCACCACAGTTCATAGGTGGCAGAGCTGGGGTTTGAATATAGGTGTGTCTGATTCCAAACTCCTGATCATGGCAGTATTCTAATAACTCAACAAAGTCTGAAATACACATTTTGGGATTATGGGAATTTGTCACGGAAAATAAAGCCCTGGGGAGAAAAAAAAGCCTTCAGAATAGTTATGAGTAGGTTTCTGTGTGGGCATATATAACACTATGTGAACACATTTCTATTTCACTCCTAGCATTTCCATGGTCAACATTTGTCTTTCTTGAAAGGCTGTCCTTTGTTTTCAGCAGAAAAACCCAGAACCTTTCAGAGTCAAAAAATTTAAGATAAATCTTAAGCATTTAGGAAGAAAAGAACCAATGATACTGAGTCCTTTTCTCAGAAAAGCACATATTTATGACAAATCATACTTCTTGCTGAAATTGCTTCTTGACTCTAAAAATCTAGGACTCTTAAAAACATTTTTTTATTATGGAAATTTTCAAGCATTCATTAAAGAAGAGAGAAAAGTATAACACAATCTTATGAATCTACCATTCAGTTTCAATAGTTAGACTCATGATCAATCTCATTTTTACCTAATACCCTCAAACTCACTTTGTTAACTGGTATTTTAAAGTAAATCCCACACAACCATCACTCCCACTATGAACACTTCCAAAACCCATGTTTGACTGAAAAGGACACTTTTTAAAATATAATCACAATGTCATTATCACACTTAACAAAATTACAGTAATCTCTTAACATCATCTGAAATCCAGTCATACTCAAGAGTTCTCCAACTATCCCCCCAAATGGCTTTTTTTTTTCAGTTGGCTTGTTCCCATCAGAATCCAAGCATGACTCATACTTTACATTTGGTTCTTATGTTTCTTAAGTCCCTTAATCTTACACCACTCACAAATACACATTCAAAATGAATTAAAACCTTAAACATAAGACCTGAAACTGTAAAGTTCCTAGCCAGAGGGGTGGGGGGCAGGGAGAAACAAAAGCTGCTTGAAACCGTTTTCAAAAAATTGAAACAATTTTTTGCATACAGTATCGAAAGCATAAACAAAAGCAAAAATAAACGAATGGGACTACACTGAACTAAAAATCTCTGCACAGCAGAGGAAACAATCAGTAAAATGAAAAAACAATCAGAATGAGAAAAAACATTTGCAAACCATATATCTGATAAGAGGTTAATATCTAAAATGTAAATACATAAGAAACTCCTGTAACTCAAAAGCTAAAAACAAGCAACTTAAAAATGGGCAAAAGAACTGAATATACCTTTACCCAAAGACATATGGATGGACAAGTATACAAAAAGATGCTCAACAACAGTAATCATCAGAGAAACACAAACCAAAAAAGCCATAGGGTATCACCTCACATTTGTCTGAATGGTATCAAAAAGACAGGAGACAGTACATGTTGGTGAGCATGTAGAGCAAAAGGAGCAAATTATGAATCCTCCATGTGCAGAGCAAACACACCAGTGAAAGATAAAAGCTCTCTATACAGCTCTAAAGCCTTCTATACAGAACGCTCCACTTTCTCAATTCTCTACCCTGCAGAGTTGAGTAGAAAGCAAGTACCCTGAGAATTTCACAACGGCTTTGCTCCAGCATTAAGATTTTGCTGTCATAGTCAATATGACAGTCTGTCACATTAACACTTCCTCAATATATCACCAATAGGAATGTTCTCAAAAACCTCAATACAAACGTCATTTCAGGAAAGTGTTTAAAAATTAACTGGAGAAAAAGATAAAGCCAGAGAAGTGGTCAACAGGAGTGGAAGAAGGTTTTTGATCTCAAAAAAATAGCCATTTTATGGAAGGTAATTAGATCAGAAATAGTCTAAGTCAAATTTGTATGTGCACACAAATCACCTGGACATTTTTATTAAAATGCGGAGTCTCAGGAATTCCTTTGTGGTCCAGTGGTTGGGACTCTGCTCTTCCAATGCAGAGGGCATGGATGGGTTCAATCCCCAGTCAGGGAACTAAGATCATGCTGCACGGTGTGGCAAAAAAGAAAGTAAAAATAAAAATACAGATTCTAACTTGGTAGGTCTGGAATGGAGCCTAAGGCTCCGTATTTCTAACAAACCTCCCAGGTGATGCTGAAACTGATCATTATGGACCAGTTAGGCAGCAAGAGTCCAAACATCAATGAAGGCACCTGGAAAAGAAGGCTCTCTTACAATTCCTCTCTTCGCCATGCTCTTCTCACTTTTCCTTTCCTTCCAACTCCTTACTCTCTCGACTCACCCTCTAGGAAAAATTAAAATTTTATGTGTGGGATATCAGTTCTGATAACATGGCTGATTATATCATCTGAAAACCTTCCCACTAAAAAGCTATTATAAAATACCAGAAAAGAGGGAATTCCCTAGTGGTCTGGTGGTTGGAACTCTGTGCTTCCACTGTGGGGAGTCCTGGTTTGATCTCTGGTTGGGGAACTAAGGTCTCACAAGCTGATCAGCATGAACAACAAAAAAAAAACAACAGAGAATATATTTCATTGGGAAGTGGGTTCTTTACCACTCACGCCACCTGGGAAGCCCCAGAGAACATATTTCAGATGAGGTTTTTAAGTATAGTTGAGCTCACAATAAAATAAAGAAAATTCTTGGGGGTTGAAAGCATTGTTAAACTGGAAAGATAAGAGCATCAGAAGATGCTGTGTATCCTGGACCAGTTCCACTAACCTAGAAATAGGTTTTCATTCATACATAAAAAAAGATGGAAGACACTGGGTCTGTATGAGGAGTGGTGTAAGAAGTAAGAATACCGTATTGTACCAGGACCACCAAAAGGGCACTCACCTCTAAGAAAAGGAAACTAGAATACATTCACTCAGCCGCAGAGGGAGATAGGGGTAAACCCTGACATATCTTGGGTTCTGAGCAGAAAAATTTCACCTAGAATTCATAACACTGAGTCTAAACCTGAACAATTTTCACTACTCAAGTGACCCAGAATTCCCGACCAGAAAAGTTAGCCTCTCAGTCAGTAATACCTCTGGGGCACCTAGTAGAAGCAAATACAGTAGACTATAACCTCAAGTTACACTGTACAAGTTCAGTTAAATGAACCCTGCTAAAGATATGCAGGAGGAGACGGGGACGACAGAGGGTGAGACAGCTGGATGGGATCACCCACTCGATGGACGTGTGAGTGAACTCCGGGAGTTGGTGATGGACAGGGAGGCCTGACGTGCTGCGATTCATGGGGTTGCAAAGAGTCGGACATGACTGCGCGACTGAACTGAACTGAACTGAAAGATATGCTAACAATAATGAAATTAAAAACACACAAAGAAACAATCAACCATGAGGAAGAGATAGCAAACAGACAAAAACTTCAAATAATTGAACTACTGGATAAAAACTATTAAAATAAAACTATTTAAAATAAAAGAATTGAAAAGATAAGAACTATGTTTATGAAAACAGAATGAGTAAACCTGAAAATATATCAAATAAAACTTCTAGAAAGGGAAAATCAGTCACTGAAATAAAAAACTTGATGGATTGTTTGAACAGTGGAGAAGACAAAGCAGAAGAGAGAATTCATAAACTGGAAAACAGATTTAAGAAAATTACCAAGTAGGCAGGACAGAGAGGTTCGATGATAAAAAAAATTTGAAACAGTAAGTCAGAAGATAGTAAGAAAAGTTCTTGAAAATGATGAGAGAAAATGATAACCTAGAATTCTATACCCAGCCAAAATACCATCCAAGGTGAGCACAGAATTAATACATTCTCAGACAAACTCTGAAAGAGTTTACAACTAGCAGACACTGACTAAAAGAGCCTCAGAGGTTTGTTTTTCAGAAGGAAAGTAATTAAAGTTAGAAGCAGTGGGATAGAAGATGGAATGACAAGCAACCCATGGCAAACCTAAACACACACTGAAGTCAAAAACCAAAACAATCACCACTTTAAGGGCTAAAAAAGCTAGAGACATCTCTACATAGAAAGTAACGGTAAGGTTAAAGTACATTCTACTCAGGAGATACTGATTAATTCTAGCCTTTGTTAATCAGGTGTACATGATGGGTAATGACAGGAAATTCTGGAAAGATGGTGGTGGCTGTGGA
Organism: Bison bison bison; assembly: GCF_000754665.1. Taxonomy (NCBI): domain Eukaryota; kingdom Metazoa; phylum Chordata; class Mammalia; order Artiodactyla; family Bovidae; genus Bison; species Bison bison. The sequence continues at coordinate 7,049,548 of NW_011494867.1, forward strand.
GCAAATTTTTTGTAGATCCTTCCAAACCCCCACATAAAAACAGAGAAACTAGATAAGAATACCAAAACAAATAAACAAAAAGGCCCATGAACAATATTTACAACAAAACTAGATAAACAGGTCACCCACAAAAACAGAAGACAAATCAAGTTCCAGAGTGCTGTGAGGTACCAGCATCTACTACATGGTAAGAAGCACAGAGAGGCAATAGGGCATCTGAAGCACCCAAAACAGTCAACGAATATTCATGGAGAAGCTTGACAAGCCAATCTGAGACTGCTAGTGCAGTGAGTTTTCGCCTACTTCAATAGTGGGTGAGTTAAAAGGGGCCCATGTGATTCATGTTGATGGTCGGTAGAAACCAACACAATACTGTAAAGCAATTATCCTTCAATTAAAAACAATTTTTTTTTAAAAAAAGGGTCCATGGATAGTGTGAAAAGGGGTGGAGCAGTTTAGCCTCTGTGGACTTTCAAAACCCATCCTCCAGGGTTTCTTTCCAGGGTAAGATCCCACCCTGGGGAGGAAATGCAGGAAGCAGGATAAAAGCTGAGCACGATAGAATAACAGAGACATGGAAAAGTGAGGGCTCAGATAAAAATGGAAGAAGAAAGCCAAGGAATCTCAGAAGGCATAGTATTTGTTTAATATTATGCAAAGGCAATGAAGACTTCATACTAAGTCAGAAAAACCATTCGAATCAAGACTCCTTCTTTAACAGTACAGACAAACTGTTATCATCATGCCAAAACCTGGGGAGTACTGTTTCCATGAGACCTTCTTGAGGAATCTGCAAGAACATGCTTCAGACAACAAAAATAACTAGAAATGTATTAATAGGTAAGACTAGCAGTGAGCATAAAACACATAACTTATATAATAAGTACATTAAAAAGGATAGAGGGTAGTATGTGATGGCAGAAAAGGATTTACTACAAGGAAGGTATTAAGTAACACTACTTAGCTATTGAAGGAGATGAAGAAAACTCCCTCCTCTCTCCCTTGCTCACTGTGTGCCAGCTCCAGAGCATTTTTCCCTTCACAAACTCCCTTCCTAGAAGGAGCTGGAAAACTAGAAAGGGTTCATATGGCCAAGGCCTTACGTGTGCATGTTACTGTACAGAAATTAGGAACAGCTGGAATATTCAGGGCAGGACATGAAAAGCACTTCACCAGCAGTAGAAAGAAGGTTGGTTGTTTAGAGGGAAGTCAGACCAGAGCAAGGAGAGGAGTTCTGAGCGGTATTTGTGACCCTCGATTTAGCCTCCATACTCTTGAGGGATATGACTTAGTCCCATGAGTAAAAGTGGTGCCTTATAGCAGTCAGAAAGAGAAATGAAGGTAGGAAGCTGAGATCTAGATGGGATGGAACTTTAAAGGGAAAACGACACAAAGCAGCAAAAACACCCTGGCTAAATTTCCCCTCACAGTCATAGCATTTTTTTAAATTACAAAACAAAGTTTTCTCCCACTGATTACTTGTGCTTTGTCGGCTTGACGTAAACAGTACCGTACACTAGTCTGAGAACCTCGTTTTAAAATTAAGAGCTGAAATTCAGGCTGAGCACTGCTTGAGAAGTCACACAGCCAGGAAGATCCCCAAAGTCCTTGAGATGGCTATCACGGTGTGATTATGGAGAGGAGGGCTGAGGGCAGGAGGCATCTGAGCTCCTGGACTCCGTTCCTGGGACACAAACCCAACCCTCAGGGTACAGACGGGTCTCATTTCCTTCCTGATTCACCTGGCAAATGGTTATTCATTCCTCTACAAAACGGCATGCCCCGGACACTCTGGATTCCAGGAGTCCTGGACTGAAGTTACCCTGCCGCAGAAGTCACAACACTCTTGCTTCAGCGTACACCTCAGTTACAGGTACTTTCAACTCGCCAAACACTGGAGGTGGGAAAGGTGACAAGCAGGGGGCAATCAAGGGTGATTCCTTCTGTGGAGCAGTGGATGTTGTGGGGGTGGGGGTCAGCTCAGGAGGGACCCCCGTGCGCACCTCTCTTCCCTACGCCACCTTCAGCTAGGTCAACTGGGTACCTTAAAATCTGCCATGGCAGGACTTTACACCATGGAAAATGGCAAAAGCTACAAATGAGTGGTTTCACTTGTTTGTTTTTTCCTGAGAGTCAGTTATGAAACGTTTACCAGCTTATCACTGGCGACCATGTTAGTGTGTCTGAGCTTCTGGTGCTCAGAAAGAACCTCTTAATTCTCTGTAGAAGAAACAGCACTGCATCCTGCATAAATAGGTATTTATTGCTCTGTGAAAGGAATACTTATCATTTCCTATAGTGCTTCAAGTTTTCAAAGTTTCTAATTTGCCTTCTGGAAAAAAATATTATCACTGTCAGCCTGAGCCCTGAACCTCATTCATTTTCACAGCCTCAAAGAACTTTACTCCACAAATGAATCCTTCTTTTCTGGCATTCTTTCAACATATATCCATTCCCAAGTGCCACTCCCCACCTTCTTCTGATTTTTTTGAAGACCATCTTTCAATACAACACTGCCCTTCTCTTCAGAGCCAAGACTTTTCAAAGGTGCTTGAATCCTCAGCTCCACCTAGGCTTCCACCCACTTCTCCCCACTCCACACTACACTGTTCTAAGGTCACACAAGACAGAGGAACCAAATCAACTGGCACCTCAGCCCTACTTTGATTCAATGAAACTCCCTCCTCCATAACGCCCTTGACAATCTGAGGCACATTTTCCTATGGTTTATCTTCTAACTCTATGCCTACTCCTTCTCCGCACACAGGGCTTCTCCTGACCTATCTATGTAAATGTATAGAGGAAACTCACCCAACTGACAGCTACAGAGACGTCTGGGGCGTCAAGTAATATTGGGGTATAAAGGAGGATGCCTACCTTTTACTCTGTAAAACTTACAAATTGCTTGAATGCTCCATAGAAAGCTGCTACTTATACACGTTTTAAAAAATTAAGTGACCCCAAGGTTTCATTCTGCTCTATAAACATTCACAGTTCACTACGGACACTGGCCAACGGAGCATTAGCTGCCACCTGCATGCTGCCATCTCCCCATTCTGCTCTAGTCTGTGATCCTAATAAGCTCTAGGTTCTAACACTCAGAAGTCTAAAAGCATACATCTCCACCTGGATCCTACACACACATACTGCAAACTCAGCGCTGTACACCACACCTCTGTTGAACTCCCTCCCACGCAGCGCAGGGACCATCAGGATGAAACATAAATCAAATGCTGAGGCTGCCCTGGACTCTTCTTAAACTGTCCACCTAGTCAGAAATGCTGATTCTAGGTCCAAATTTCCCTCAAAGCCCTGATCCCCAAACCCTTAACTCAAGCCCTAATTTCTCATTTATGTTGGGGCAAAACCCAAATTGGTCTTCCTGGGTACAATCTCCCATCTCTTTCAATTTATGTCCCAAACCATAACCAAAATATTACTGAAGTACAGAGTTAAAACACATCATCCTTCCAACTAAGGCCCCCCATAAATCCCTAATCATCATTTCTAAACCCCCACGTGGTTATCAGAGCACTGAAGATAAAATTGCAACAGAATTCAAAGCTGTCTGTGGTCTTCCTTTACTAATAGTTCTCGTATTCTGTTCAGGTTAAACAACTTTAAGTTCCTGAGAATGTATTTCATTTTCACTGTTTGCCAAAGGTTATCTTTGCTAAGTAGCTTTCTTAGAATGGCTTCTTCCTAAAGGCTGGGCATGGATGCCCTGTGTTTCCATGACACCTGACTAATCATAGTACTTACTATACTACTGTAATAGTTAACTTGTCAGCTTACTACAACCATCTGAAGATACAACGTCTCACTTCTGTACCTGTACTTGGTCTCAGGGAGGCTGGGAGGAGAAGGGGTGATTGAATAAATACTCATAAATCTGAACCTTAAAAGGGACTTCAGAATTCTGCTTCTTCCTCCATATCTTCATTGAATCTGTTACCCTGTTTAACTCCCTTGCTAAATGAATGTCCAGCCTTTTCAATGCCTCTTGCGATGGGGAAATCACTAGTAAACACTGATGCTCAACAAGGCCTCCTACCATACATGTACACAGAGTTCACTACAAGGAACTCAAGGCTCACAGTCTGCTGAAACCTTATCCAACAGGAAGTTCAAGCCCCTGCTGTGGCCATGACTGGAAGCTGGCTTCCAGATTCACAGGTCTCAGAAACACTGCATGGCCAAAGGAACACTGGCAGGATGGCTGCTAGAAAATGAATCTGGGAAGAAGAACCCTGCCCCCAACAAAAAGGAAGCACACAGGCCCAGGAAATAACTGGCACCCAGGGTGGGCCCTTCAACCAAATGGAGAAGCTAAGTCTGCTCAGACTTAAATCCTAGCCAGAAGCAATTTTATCAGTGTTAAACATGTAACCTTTTGGAAAACAGCAGTTTAAAAACAATCAAGTTAGAACATTTTCATAGAGTTAACACAGCTAGGATTTCCCCAAACTCTTGCTGTGCTTTCAATGTTTAGGCTCCAGAACTGCCACACTGCAAAAAGAGAAGTCTAATGGCACCATTCAGCCCTAATTCCAAGACAGTCTAAAAGAACAGAGGAAATATGATCAGAATCAATAGTTTTATTGAAGGTTAAGGTACTCAAATGTTAACAGGTCATAGGCAAAGGGAAAAAACAGAAGTCTCAGATGCGTTGGCAGAGGAGGGAGGGTACAAACAGCTCTGCCCGACAAACATTCCAGATCCAGGGTTTCCATACTTCTCCAAGGCTTGATTTCTCATGGGTCACTTTCCATGCAAAAGATTTTAGAGACCAAATGCAACAGGATTCCTTCAGTTACCAACCAAGAGTCTTTGGGTCTTCTCTCAGGCAAGGCATCCAGTGAAAATAAGATCTAGTTTCCAGATTCCTCTGGAGGATTAAAAAGTCTCTTTCGCATTGCGTTGCCAAGCTCCCTGCTCTTGTTCCTCTTTTCCACGTACTAGAAAATAAAAGGAAGGGGAGAGAAAAGAGACAGCAGATTATGTTACTATTTACATACTAAGCTTAGAATATATACACCAATAAAGATATATTTTAAAGGTGCAAGAGGGGTTCTTAGGTAGAGTGGGAAAAAAGTAAAAGCAGATTCAAGTTGAAAAAACTGAGTATGTGTAAACAGCTGGACATTAAAATCTTTCAGTCATCAGGTATAGAAAGAAGCCAAAAAAACAAAAGATCAGTGGCAGAGCGCTGACCAGGAACTCCAGCTCCCGTCCCCTGAGCCTGACATTCACATCTTTGAGGTACTTACTTGATTTTCTGGGCCAGTTAACCTCAAATATAAGGAGTTGGGCTGGATAATCTTTAAGAAGTTTTCTAAGTCTAAAGTTTTGACTCAAGAGTTCTAACATATCTTCTAGAATAGTAGCAATTTTCAAACTTCTTTTTTTCCTCATCAAAGGGCCACTTCAAATAACAGATGAAGCACCAGGTCTCTTTAACAAAAGCATTCGTTTTATCTGTCCTACATTAATTTTCCTCATAGACTGCTAGGGGGAGAAGGGCATTTTACTGCTTTAAAAGGTTAAAGAAGAAAATTCTAGAACATGGAGGGATACCTGCTCTGAGAAAAATATTTGATATCTCTCTTCATATCATAGGAAGCCTCTAAAATCAGTTTGGAAAGAGGATTCTAAAGGTAAGTCTTCAGAAGACAGTATTTTGTAGCCAATAAAATAAGTCATAGAGCAAATTGAGACAGAGCTTATATTAAAATATATGTTATAAAATCTCCAAAAGGAGTCAAGATGGCCCCTGAATAAAAAAAAAAAAAGATACAAAGGGTGACTATTATGTTATTCACAAAATGCCACCAAACAATGCAGAAACCAAACCAAACAAGTAACAGGAACAAAAGAGGACACTGCAAAAGTAGTATTAGTGATTATTTCAATAAAAAGGACAAAAGCAGCAACACAGCAGCAAAGAGAGGGTCAGAAAGAACTGGCCAGATCCTTTTTCTAGTTAAAAGCTTCAAAGAATGAAGTACTTAAATGACACATGAAGGAAATGGTAGGAGAGCATTAGGAGCAGTAAATGGGAAACTGGGAAGCATTAAAAGCAGAGAGGAAATAAATGAGCACAGGTTTGGAGAACTGGAGGATGAAAGAACAGATAGAAAACAATCTATAAATCAGGAAATGAAGCAACATAAAAACCACAGAGAGGATTAGAAAGTAGTCAAGGAGAAAATCTGAAATTTATACAAAAACAAACTGGGACAAAATAAGAATTTAAAATTTAAAGGATTAAATCTACCAACATTCTTCTACCAAATAGTTCCTGACAGTTCAGGACCACCTGGGCGGGAAATTTTCATATGAAGATATAATCACCAAACCAATGACAAAAATCACTGAACTGTGAGGATAAAAAAATCTAAACTTAGGAAAAAGGCTATCTTACACAACTGAAAGCACGTAAGAAATAAATACCTATACCAAATAAAACAGTACGGGCTTATTTTTCCATAATCTGATTAAAAAAGGAAGACAGCCCTAGGTTTAGTTTCCATACAAAATACCCTTTACATATAAAGAAAAAGTGTTTCAAAAATCAGTTTAAAACATATACCCATTTGTGCACATGAAGAAAATTATCAGAACTCCAGGAAGTTCTTCAAACAGTAAAGATGCTGTAAAGGGATTCCAGGAAGGAAGGAGGAAAAAAGCCCCAAAGTAGAAACCAGGAAAAAATGATTAAAGATAGATGCTGAATGTCTTCAAATATCTAATACCTTTTGATATGAGGCTCATGTGGGGAGAAAATTCAAAAGTACAGAAAATGAAAATTGGAAGGCAGATTTTTAGTAGTTACATATTTTTAAAGGTTCTGGACAAAAAATTTCTGATGAATAAAACAGAAATGGAATTAAATTTCTTTTCAAAGATTTAAAATGCACTCTGTTCAGTCTGCGGTACCTACAAAAAGACAATAAACTTTGGCTATTTGCCCAAGTCCAAGTCATAGCCTAAAGCTGTGTTCAGGAAATGAGTCTTTCCAAACAAGTCAAACTAGATCCCTATGGGCTGTATATACTATAATTATAAAGAAATTCCAAGTTTTAAGGCTGGAAAGAGCCTAAATCTAGCCTCCTCACGTTATACAAGGAAATTGAGGCCCAGAGAGTTTTAGTTACCTGCTAGAGCTAAAAGCTGATCAACAATTCTTTCTGCTGTACAGATTCAACTTCTCAAACCTTAAAATTTATCCAGAGGAGTTACAGTAATTATTTTAAGATAGTTGCTTTCATTTATGTGCATGTAAAAAAATCAGCAGTGTTCCAAAAGATTGTCCCCAGAAGACGCTTTCATTTCTCCTCTTGACTTTAGGGGAAGACATACCTATAAAGTCAAGTTTTGGTGTTATATGTAAACTTGCCAAAAAAAAAAAATTAATAATGGTAGTAATAAATAATATTGCTCCAAAATAGTCTTTTCCACTGCTCAACCATTTCCATCCTTTAATGTTTTCCTTACCTCATTCTTCAAGCATTTTCTCATCTCCCGATCAAGATCATTGCAATGACCAAAAAATTTCAGAATGCTGTGCTAAAAGGAAGAAAAGGGGTAAAATATTTCATCCCATAATATGCTAATGTCTCTGGCTCAGAATTGAAATATTTAATGTGTCACCTTGTCAATAAGCAAATGGCTAATAGTTAATCAAACAGTTAACCCACAAGTACAAAATATACAAATAAATGGGCTTACCCTAGCATTCCTACAAAAAAGGAAGAAATGTTCTATAGGTAGAAATGAAAAATAAAAAAGACTTTTCTTTGATAAAAGAGAAGCTTATTAACCTGCCAAAGCCTCATAATGCCCTAGTGAAAAGCATTTTATTACCTAATATCTTTTCTTTAGGGGCATGTTATCCATCCTCTATTACAGAGTGATGTCCAAATGCAGTGTAGCCATATTGACAGTAACTTCCTTCATGAGCAAACACTCCTGTCCCATAGAAGAGTTACCTATGAAACGCTTGGTGCCAAAGCCATTTTTCATTTGCCTCTATGTCATCAAAATAAATTAAAAACACATTAACACTAATATTACACAGCCTGTATGGGCCATATAAACAAGTCACTAATTCACAATAAAAGGAAATCAATGCTTAATATTCAAAGTCTGCTCTGCTTTGCCATTAGTGTGTTTGCACATCGCCATTTTCAAGGCCAGGTCAGAGAGCATGGTGATCTCCTTTAATGACATGCCATAAATGCTGAACTTGTAACAATAAGCACTTTTTCCCTTTTCTTTCTAATTAAGGCTTTCATGGAAACCAGACAACACATAACTAGTAATAGTCATGCTATTAGTAATAGTCATGCTATTTCTTTTTTCCCTATTTCTTTACCACTTTAAATGTACTTTTCTTGTCCACACTGAGTAAATGACCAGAGTTTTTCTGACAAGGATTTAAGGTTTCCTAGTGATTACCTAATGACCTTTTCAGGATAAATAATTCCTGTGCATAAATTACCTCCTTGACAATACAAAGGGACAATGCTTTTTCATACACCTTCTGGCCAAACAGAAACAATAGACAGGATTAAATTTTTAGAATGTAACACAATATTTCATATTTTACTTTATATTTATTGATATCATCCCATATTCATACATCTTATTTTAAAAATTCAAGACAACAAAAAAATTTTTAAAAAAATTCAAGACAAAAGCTAATTTATACTCTCACTTTCACCTCAACATTAAGCCCAAATGAGAATAATACTCTGTGATGTTACATGAAAAACAAACCCACAAATGCCCCAGTGGCATTGATAAAAGAAATATCCATGAATTTGGAGGAAAATGGATACATGTATATGTATGGCTGAGCCTCTTTGCTGTCTACCTGAAACTATCACAATATTGTTAATTGGCTATATTCCAATATAAAATAAAAAGTTGAAATGTAAAAGAAATGCTCTTGGACTGTACCTCTCTTGTATACCCATGGCATGAGCCTCCAGTGCCTGGTGTCTATTTCTAGAGAGCAAACTGGCAGAGCTACTGATTGGATAAGTGAATCAACCAGGGTCTGGAGGACAGTGTCCCAGCCACTAGGGACACAATAGTGAGCATGGTGGGCCTGGGCCCCACTCTCACAGCTCAGAGTCAGAAGGAAGAGACAAAATATGAAGTGATCACCATACAGCAGCAGCTCTCAAAGTGCAGTCCCAGGACTACTCAAAACCTTTTCAGAAGGTAAAATCCATCTTCCTAATAACTGATGATCTTATTTGTTTTGTTCACTTTCATTCTCTCACAAGGGTACAGTAGATTTTTCCAGAGGCTACATAACCTGTAATATCAGCACAGATTGAGCAAAGTGGCAGATATGAGAATCCAGCTGTATTCTATTAAACCAAACATTAAAAAGAACTGCAAAATTGTAAAAGCAATGTCATTCTTTTCACCCTTTTATTGTTTTGGAAAATAAGGTCTTTTTTTTATGAAAAATAACTATTAATGTGTAATGGTTTATTATTGTCATTTTAAAATAAATTAATATTTTTCAACTTCTCAGTTTTAACTTCTAATTCAACAAATATTGATAGATACAGCCCACATAAACAAAAGTTCTTTGGGGTCCTCAATAACTCTGAAGAATGTAAAGGAGTTCTGAGACTAAAAAGTGTGAGAGTAACTGCCATAAAGTTGGAAATAATACATAAAGTATTACTGAAATATAGAGTAATTATACCAAGGGAATCCAGGCCAAGAAAGAAAAGGAAGAGGAAATGACAAATTAAGCAGAATAAAGCCTGGAGGATGATAAAACCTTATCAAGCAAGTGAGAAGTGGAGACAGTGAGAAAACCTTTAAGTTAAGCAAAGGGAAAAAACAAGTAAAAAAGCCTAGAAGCCAGAAACATGCTCCAGTACCACTGCAGACAGAGTGAGCAGGAAGGATGCAGGGCAGGAGGGTGGTCAAGCCCAAGTGTAAGTAGGGGCCAGTACATGAAGGCCTCAAAATACAAAGAAATGTAGAATTTATTCTACAGGCAAAGGGAGCCATTAAAGGGGAACAATGATTAAACTTAGGACTGAGAGATCGGTCTACATGCAGTGCAAGTGAATTAAGACAGAGAAGAGGGCAAAACAGTCATGGGATCAGGTGGCCCCAGTAAGATAATATCAAAATCAACTGTGTTAAGAATAAACATATAAATCAGTGGAACAGACTAGAGAGCCCAGAAATAGGCCCATTCACATATGGGCAATTGACTTTTGACAAAAGCACCAAGGTAATTTAGTGGGGAAAGAAAGTTCTCCAACAAGTGGTGCTGGAATAACTGGGTATCCAGAGGGAGAGAAATAAACCTTGACTCATACCTCACAACATACACAAAAATTAATTTGAATCACAGACCTAAATTTAAAAAACTAAAACTATAAAATTTCCAGAAGAAAAAAATAGGAGAGAACTCTTTGTGACCAGGAAATTGACAAAGATCCCTAGAACAAAAAAAAAAACAAACATAAACAATGAATGAAAAACCTAGTAAACTATTACTTATAAGCTCTTTGTAACACATCTTTAAGAAAATAAAAAAGGACGCCACAGACTGGGAGAAAATATTCACAACACACTTTGTATGCTGAATGATAAAAAGAATTCTTACAACTCAATAACAAGACAAACACCCCATTTTTAAATATGGGCAAAAGACATTATGTTAATGGCCAATAAGTACATGAAAAGATGCCTAAAGTCATCAGCCCGAGGTAAACACAATTTAAAACCAAATAATATATTATTACACATCCACAGAATGGCTAAAGTTAAAAAGACTTACAATATCAATTCTTAATCTAGATGTATGGCGGAAATAGTTTGTTGAAAGTGTATTGTCATCAACAACATTCTTTGAAACAATATAAATATCAGACTTCACAGGTCATCAACATTCCTTACTACCTCACTTTTAGTCTTAAAATTTTACTCATTTAAATAAGAATCTGATATATCTACAGTTTATGAAGAACATGAAGGAAATAATGCATCATACAAAGTTAAAGAAAAACACAAATGCTTCTTATAACTGTCTCATACACCAAATATATTAAAAAAAAAAAAACTTTGACATCTGTGAAAGCATCAAATTTAATGCATTGCAAAAGTGGGCTTATTTTCTATTTTGGTTTTAAAAATGGAATTTTATTTCCATTCCACTAACCAGGAGGGCATGGCAACCTACTCCAGTATTCTTGCCTGGAGAATCCCCATGGGCAGGGTAGGCTGGCTGGCTACAGTCCATGGGGTCACAAAGAATCGGACAGGACTCAGTGACTAAGTACACAGCAACCATTAAGTAAACCTGCTAAATGAGGCCAGTCATAATTTAAATCTAGTTAACAGGTAATTGTAAAAAATGTTTCAACTTCCTTTAAGCACATAATGATAGATGTCAAGGAAGATAGACTGTAACTACTATGTATCACTTCAGAAGCTCCCTAATAAAACTACCAGGCTTGATTTCTACTCATCATAAAAAGGAAGTAGTTTCTAAAAACAAATCACAAGCATCAACTGTTAATCTTTACTAAGCTAAGACCCATAACTAGGAATTATCATTTCCTTCTATTAATGGAGATAACGTTTTACATTAGTGTATTGTATCTAGGTTTCACTGTTGTTTCAGGGTTATTTTCTGAACTCTTACATTTTTGTGACATTCCTTAAGCAAGTTAATCAAGACGTTGCATTCTTCAGTGTGCAAGTGTGGAGATAAGTCAGGATGCATCTTTAGGAGGAGATGGAACACAGCAGAGCAACCTGTGGATACAAGAGTGTCTTGAATATGTGTGACTGTATTTGTTAATGCAACCTAAAATTATTTTCTGTAAGAAACTTCAGTGACCTTTATCAGAAAAGAAAGGTGACCTTAGGCAAATTAAACCTGAGCCTCACCTTCCTATCCAACAACTTAGATTCCGTGGGTTATCAGGAGTATTTAGAGAACATGCAGGTTCAGAAAAAAGCAGACTCAAGAGACCCGATCCTCAAAATAGGTGCTTAACCAGAAACAGCTTGCCTATGTTAACAAGCCTGACTTCAATTATTTTTCCCATACTCCTGAAATAGATTACAACCCATTTTATTCAGGTAAAATCCTACCAATGAAGAGAACTGGCCTATTAATCCTTTTTAAATGTATAAGGGTTAAAGGGCCATTAGTCAGTCTCACATTAGTGTGAATTAATATAGACTGCTTTCTTCCTAAGTAACATCTGGCTGAGAAAAATCTATCTAAATCATGAAGAGAAACAAGAAGCAGATGTGGATTTTTTTTTTCAAATTTAGCAGATCTATCCATAAAATGTAATTATTACAATGAAAACAAGAAGCTAAAAATCCCTGAAATTAGGTTTAATTGGTTCATTCACAAAAAAGAAAATTAGCATCCAAGGTCTAAGATAAAATATTATTTTGAGGTATTTGCTATAGTTACATTCACCTATTTCTCTATTCACCCATTTCTCTCTTAAACCAATTCTTTATGACCCAGAAGAGATTACCAAAGGAAAGAACCAATTAACTACTTTAGTCTTTTAAAAGTTCCAAGAAAGAAAACCTAGGAGAAATCACGACAGTAGGTTGAGCAAAAGTGAGTGAAATAAAGTTGCTCAGTCGCGTCCGACTCTTTGCAAGCCCATGGAGTGTACCCTACCAGGCTCCCCCGTCCATGGGGTCTTCCAGGCAAGAGTACTGGAGTGGGTTGCCCTTTCCTTCTCCAGAGGATATTCCCGACCCAGGGATCAGGGGACCCAGGTCTCCCACACTGTAGGCAGACGCTTTACCATCTGAGCCACCAGGGAAATCCATTAGGTTGGGCAAAGATACATTAAAATTCATAAAAGAATAAATTGGTTAAAACTTATCAAAATTAAAATTTTCCATTTTCAAAATTAAGAAAATGAAAAGACAAGTCACCCTCTGGGTGATGACATGTCAATGCAGGGCTCATCAATTGTAATTAACATACCACTCTTAGAGGATATTGACTGTGGGAGAGAGGCAGGGTGTGTGTGGGCAGAGGGGGCCTAGGGGGTCTCTCTGTACTTCCTGCTCAAATTTGCTATGAAACTAGCTCTAAAAAATAGCTAAAAAATAAAACTCCTAAAACTGCTCTAAAAAATAAAAGTGTGTAGCTCCTCTACAAGCTACACACTAAAGGAAAATATTTGCAAATCATATATGACAAAGGATTTGCACCTAACACATATAAAGAAAGTTTACAAACAATCCAGTGTTTAAAATATACCCCCAAAATAAGCAAAAGATTTAAATAGATATTTCACCGAAGAGGATATAGGAATGGTTAATTAAGCACATGAAAAGATGCTGAACATCACTAGTCACTAGGGAAACAGAAATTTAAACCACAATGAGACACTACTATACATCCACCAGAATAGCTATAATCAAAAAATGAGACAATAGCAAGCACTGCTTACAATGTGGTGGAAAGGGATCTCATACAACGCTACTGGGAAGGTTAAGTAGTACGGACACTTTAGAAAACTATTTAGTAGTTTCTTAAGTTAAACACAAACTTAACATATGACCTAGAAATTTCTCTCTTAAGAACACATCCAAGAGAAATGAAAGCATATATCCCCACAAAGATTTATATACGAATGGTCATAGCATTATTCATAGTAGTCAATACTGGAAACAATCCAAATGTCTAACAACCAAGTACTGGATAAACAAATTTGTGTATTTATTCAATGGGACACTATTTAGCACTAAAAAGGAATAAACTTATATATGTGCCAACATGGAGGAATCTCAAAAGCACTAAGCTAAATGAAATAAAGCAGACTCAAAAGACAGTACTGTATGATTCTATTTACATGCAATGTCTAGAAGAGGCAAATTTGTTGAGGCAAAAGCTGATCAATGTGGAGGTCCAAAGGTGAGAGTGAGGATTAATCTGCAAATGGCAAAAAGAAAACTTTGGGTGACAAAAATGTTCTAAAATAGGATTGTGGTAATGATTGCATAATTGTATAAGTTTACTAAAATCACTTAATTCACTTAGAATGGGCAAATTTTACAGTATGTAAATTATGCCTTAATAAAGCTGTGAAAAAAGTTTCAAGAAATTCAAACAGCCTGTCCACGTTCTACTCCTGACAAACAAAATCCTTAAAAATGACTAAACAAATAATTACAGAGAATTATACCTACTACTTCAGATTTCAATTTATAAAAGTATCAAATCACTGTTCCACTGAGTGACTAATAACCTCAACCCCACCCCCTGCCACACACACAAACATACCACAGCTAAAGATCACAAATCAGGCCATTGTGCCAAGTGAAAACACTTGAGTATTTGAAACGGAAACTGAAAACGCAGCCAAGTTCAAGTTTTGTTTGCCTGTCACTGACTACAATCTTTTTAAATGATATAAAAATTCTGCCTCAGAAAAAAGAGGTCTCATACAGTACAGCAATGTAAGTCATCTAATATTATACCAATATTATACACCTACACTTATATATAGTAAAGGTTATCTGGCTTCTGCCTTGCTTATTTTTTCTGAAGAAGACGTACACTGGTTTTAGTCATCTAGAAAATGTCTTTAATAATTTTATTTTGTAAGTATATTTAACAAAATATTTTTGCATATATCTATGAACCAGCCCTCAAATGTGTGCTTTTACAGTTCAGAAACAAACTTCTGAGGTACTGAAAAGCCCTCTCTAATTGGCAAAGTAAACACTTAAGAAAACACTTGGGTACTGAGAAAAACACACATATGCACATTGTGTATAAGCAAAAATATATACCGTGGTACATGTTTTTCTTTCCTTCCTTAAAAGTTTACTTCAAATATGTATGCTACTCTACACACAGCCATGGTGTACTTCTATCTACTTACCTTCCCTTCTACCTACTTATCCTAGATGATTATACCAAATAAGAAAATGGTTTCATATATAGGAGTTTCCTTTTCTTGTTCTTAGTGAAAGCTACTATTTAACTTAAAGCTCTAAACACTTATCTTATCCCTTACCTAACAAATTCCTCGTTTTATCAATCATTCCCCTCTTGCCTCTACCCCATTTTTTAGTTAGATATTCTCTTCCTCCCCCTTCCTTCCATCCACCAGCTTCGGCTAACTGTTGGTGCATACGCATATGTACTGGGGTACTCCTGGGTATAATATACAAAGTATAACTATAAAATAATAACATTGTTCTTAGAGCACATTTAAATGAGTGCTGACACCTTTCAGAGTCATCTTTAACAGCCTATTCTAATAACACTATTATAACTCAAGTAACATTTTATGAAATGAACAAAAGTCAAATATATATTCCATATTCTTATTTTCAAAATTTGTTCAAAGCCATAACAATATATTATTACAATAGAAATAATTTGTTGAATACTTACCATGTGCAGGCACAAGTCTCATAATTCTTCCAATAACTGTAGGAAGCAGGTACCTTTTTAAATTCAGTTAAACCATAAGAAATTGCTTTTTTGTAGGTCAAAATATGTTACTCATATTTTCATAGCAAAACTAAGCCCCAGGTCACACAGTAAATAACAGAGTTACTACCCAATGTAATCTCTCACTGTGACAGATTTCTCCCACTTTCAAAATAAGAAAGATATGCCTTCCCAGCAGTTTGTGAATGAAATAAATTCAGATAGAAAAAACTACTCCCCAAAGAACCTCTGATTAGCTACAAGTTCAACAGGGACTAATTGCAGGCTGAGGTTCAAAGAAGTCAATTTAATACTATCCTGTATTACTAGAAACAAGAGTATCTGTCTACATCAAGAAAAAGAAAAGTATTGTGCTTGTCCTGATCAGCCATGTCCAGAACACTGACAATTTGAATATCCCTGGGACGAATGCTCAGGAAGGAGATGGCTCTGACATTAGGTTTAAACAGGAAGCCATTCATGAAATTGGGAACATTTACTAACTAAGGGAAACCCACAACAGAGAAAATAGATAAAAGGAACAGCCAGGTTAAGTAGGACAAGTAATGGATTTGAAGGGAGAAGATGTGGGTCTGAAGGTAAAAACTGTGGACACAGCTATTCACAAGTTATATCGTTTTAGCTACTTAATCTGAAACATAAGTCTCTTCTTCCATAAAACAGAATTAGCTCTAGATCTATATCAAGAGTAAGTGTGACAAATGTAGTATCATTAGTATATCTGAAGTGTTCTGTCACCTGATGGGAAAGGCTGAACCGAACTGACTCTGAGATGTGTCCGAAGACAGGACTGGAAATCAAAGTGGAAGTTACAGGGGCAGATGTCATTTTCCTGGAGCTGTCCAACATTGAAACAAGCTGCTGTGTGAACTCATTTATCTGGCCTCCTGTGCCCAAGAGACTGACTAAGTAAGGATGTCACACAGTATATTCTTACATTGCACCCTTAAGTTTTTTTCTCAAATCTAAGTTCACAATTAAATTTAAGCCATTTCGCAAAATAAAATTTGCACTCAAAGGATAAATACTTGTTACTGTTAAGAATACAGAAAACAGTTTCAAAAGGTAGCACCAAGATAATTACAGACAGACTGTATTAAAAAAAAAGTGAAGGAAACATTCATTTGTGGTAAGATTTAGTGTAAGGGTGTTCTAATGAGAAAGAGAGGGATAACTCTATTCAAACAGTTATTATTTAGTTAAACACAAAACTTCAGTTCCATTTGTACACTGGCATTTAGAAACCATCAGAACAGTTTACTTCTCACAATTACAACTCCTCTCTCCCCATGCCAATCCCATCCACTTCCTCAGGTATGCACAGATTGATACCAAAACAGTCTGCCTGAACTCTTAAAAATGTTCATCTGTGACATCTGATATTTTTATAACTGTCTAATAGGTCCCTGCAAAGCAATCGTAACTTTTACTTGGGGGTGAGCTGGGAGGGTCTAAGCAATAGGGAGCTCTTGCTAAAGATAACAAAATTTATAGTTTTATTTTATTCACTGCTTCACCTTATTCTACCAAGACTCTGAGGTAAAATCTAACAAGTAGTCTATGATAGATTTCAACCACCAGGTGGCACAATTTTAGAAGAAAAAAAAGACAGCACAAGCAATATATGAACACTAGTGTAGAAAAGAGAGGAAACATTCTAATAACACACTTCAGCAGATCTATAATCGCAAGAGGGAAACCCTATATTTTAATGCCACTAAGGCTTTCTTTAGAGACATTTTGCTATTGTGTGACTTCACCAGAAAGAAATTCACAATACAGTTACAATTTCTAATGTCATTTTAAAACAAGGCCAGAAAAGTCTCTTGTTCAGAGCCTAAAGAATCTGTTCTCCAGGAAAAAACTGCTCTCTAAAACATATATTTTTTAAAAGTCTAATTTCAGAAAGCTCTGGAATTAGTTAAATTAGTATCCTCTACTTCACAACTCACTGTATTGAGCAGAAGTAGCAGACATAGCAGGGGACGACCTTCCTCACCCACTTTTACTTATCACAGCTGCAAAATGACCAAATCTAAACAGAGGCTTCTGATTAGGTGACAAGTGCTCGAAGTACAGACCATGCCCCTACTGCTACTGAGAGCAACCTCACGTCATTTCTTAAGGCATGGGCCCAGTTGTAGCGTTCCCTGAACTAGGATTTATCACCACTTTCTTGGTGCTGAGCCCTCTGTCAAATCACGTGAAGTTCAGAGCAAAAAAAAAAAAAAAAATTAGTCCATAACCATCAAACACCACACAGGCTAGTAGGGGAAGAGATATTCTCCTAAATGCACATAGTATATGGCCAATAAATGTTTCCTGAATGCAGTACCATCACAGATTTGAGCACTGATTCAGACCTTAATATAGTTTTTCTTTTTTAAAAAAGGTGGGAAATGAGGGTCGTTTTAAATCAACCAGACATGTGCAGCAGCCTGTATGAACAGGAAAGAAGACACAACGAGTGTCTTACAACAGAATTCCTTTGTCATTGCACACTTCCTTTATGCATTTAAATCAGTACTAGGATTTACTTAACTCTTCATAAACTACTTACGTGAAACAAGCTCGGTCATCTTTAAACCCGATAAAAGGGATCTGCCTGTCACTTTCCTTGAAAAGTCTACATGAGGATCTTACTGGATTCTCGCATCGCAGGACGGACTGGTGGAAAATTTCACTGCAGCTGAGAGGCGCCCTAACAGGCTCCCACAAGCAAACCCTGAACGCCTGGATCCCCAAGAGCAGTAACAAGCATACACCGTACGGAGCGCTCACCGCGTCGGACACGTAGTTAAGCGCTTCTCACAACCTAGGCGCTGGATTACACCCATTTCTCAGGCGAGGAAACCGAGGAGGGAGGAGCCTGCCCAAGGTCACCAGCTCGAGAGTTGTGGGGCAGAAAGCGAAGGTCTACCCCCATCCTGCGCTCAACTACCAGCGCATCCTCAGAGAATGCAACCGGACTGAGTTTAGCCTATCCCGCCCCGGGAAACCCAGTGCGGCGGTGCCGACCCTGAGGGACCTCAGGGGGGTGCCGGTGGGTGTCCCGCGGCCTCCCCGCACTACGCGGCCAGGAAGAGCGCGCGCCTCCGAACGGCCCGGACCCCCGGGACTCACCCGACTCGCGGCCACACCCGGAAGGTGGAAGCGGTATTCCCCGGCGAAGACGCTGCGCCTGCAAACGCGCGGTCTGGGCGCCGGAGCCGGGCCAGCTCCGGGTGGCGAAGGCACGGCGCCCTCCACGGCTGACACCGCTTGGCCGGCCCCCGCCGCTCGCCACCTCAGGCGCCTGCGCCGCCTTGCCTGGACGGGCCCATTTTCAGGCGCTGTGAGGGGAGGGAGAGCAAGTCCGCCGAGGCGCCGCAGAGCCTGAACTTGAAGGGGAACCGACAAGCCAGATTTTGTGGCTGGGGTTAAGGCACTCAAAAAATATTCTCTGCTGAGAAGAGTGAGGCGGGGGGCTCGGCGCGTTTCACTTCTGTCGCTCTCCTCACGCGGTCCCCTGTGCCGAGGGTACAGTCCAGAGTTGGCGCCCCCCGGTGGGCGGGGCTCCAGGACGGCGGGACCTGCAATTGGTGGTTTTGAAGGTGCAGCGGGCGGGAACAGTCGATGAGGAGAGAGCCGGCCGGCGATGTGGGTACGAGAACCCGGCGGCGTGGGATCCGGCGGGATGTGGCGGGAGCCTAGAAGAAGCCACGTCCCACGACTCTGAGGCGACTCTCTTGTGACTGCCACGGGTCCCAAGGTGAGGGACTGGTCCTTGGTCTCGGGCCTGAGGCGGGGAACTTCGGTTGAGGCTGAGGCGAAGAGGGCGGAGACGCTGGGTCGTGACGTCACATCCGCCCTGGTGGGGCGGGGTCTTACGTAGGGCCTGCGTCGCGCTGGCGGCCGCCCAGAGCTGTCAAGGGCTAAACAGTCTTCGGTTGCTCCTTCCTTCAGAATTTGGTGTTTTGATTTTGGGATAACCTTGGCGTCCGTCCTTTTTAGTCTCGCATTACTCCTGCTCCTTGTGGCAGCTCTTCGGCGGTGTATATTTACAGGGACCTTTTTGGTCATGCTTTCATTCAGCTGTTGTATCTCGTGTACGTACTATATGCCAGACACTGTGCCACGCGCAGCGAAGTAGAGAGAAGTTGGATAATCACAGGGAATCAGAAGAGTTTATTCAAGGGTTTCCAGTTTTATTGATGAGGTTGCATTCCCTCCATTCCCTCTTTCTACCAGAATTCTTTAGAATGACATTCCCATACTTTAGCCTGAATTAAGACTCTAATTGTAAAAATGCAGAAATCTCAAGCACTTCCCCAGCATTCCCCTCCCCTAGTTTAAATCATTGGGCCCAGGAGTCTGCGTTTTGACAACCACCCCCACCTCCAGTGTTTTTGATGGGGGACGTTGGTTTGATATTGTCACTGGCCAATCCTTCCCAGGTTGTTTATCTCCTCAGGCACGGCTTCTTAGGGAGAGTATCTAATACTTTGAGGCTTCCTATTCAACAAGTATTTCCACTAAGACAGTTCTTGGGCTGAAATTGTTCTAGATCCTAGGAAGGCAGATGTGAATAAGACAAACATAGTTCCTGCCCTGCTGCCGCTGCTGCTAAGTCGCTTCAGTCGTGTCCGACTCTGTGCGACCCCATAGACGGCAGCCCACCAGGCTTCCCCATCCCTGGGATTCTCCTGGCAAGAACACTGGAGTGGGTTGCCATTTCCTTCTCCAATGCATGAAAGTGAAAAGTCAAAGAGAAGTCGCTCAGTCGTGTCTGACACCAGCGGCCCCATGGACTGCAGCCCACCAGGCTCCTCCGTCCATGGGATTTTCCAGGCAAGAGTACTGGAGTGGGGTGCCATTGTGGAGCTTAATCATATATAATCATATAATATAATCATATGCCATTCAACAAACATTTAAATGGTAGAAATAATTCATAGCCACGATCCTTTTAGGGGAATCTCTTCTGTTTGTCCTTGTGTATCCTGTAGTCTTGGTGGAAGCGGATGAGATTGACAGACTGACTTCTGCTTCTTGTCATAAACACGGCCCTCCTCACCTCCTCCTCTGTGCCTTTTCACTCTCCTCTCTGGCCTGTCTGGAGGCCTCCTTCTCCCCTTGATGGCTGCAAGGCTTTTGTGCTTGCAGTTCCGTCTGCCTGGAGAGCTCCTCCAACAACCAGCCACATGGCTCACTCTTCCTCCCCCGAGAATTGGCTGGAATGCCGCCTTCTCTCAGGCCTGCTCTCCATTCCCCTCTTCCCCCACCCATTCCCAGCCTGCTCCATATTCACTGCTACTAGCTTCCTAACATTGCTCCCTTTTCTCCTCAGCGCTTACCAGTTTTAACATTTTTTGTGATTTTCCTGTTACCTGTCTCTCCCAGCTAGGAAGGACACTTCCTACTGGCAGGAATTTTTGTCATTTTTGGTTAAAGCTCTATCCCCTGTGCCTAAAAAAGTGCCTGGCACTCATGGGTGCTTAGTAATTTGATACATGAATAAGTAAATGAGTGAATGATTCACTTACTATTGCTATCAAAAGATCAAAATACTCTAGCCAAGAAAGGAGAGAGAATACTAATTTTTAAAAACCTTAAAACATGTTTAAATGTACACTTAAGAGAAAATCCTCTTGTTGAAATACTCCGCAGAATGGCTGAAAAATTTGGGTGTTTGACATACAAATCATAATTCTGGCTAAAATTATGATGCTGAAAATTCACTAACTTGTACTTTTGTGTTTGCTTAATACTTTGTTGTACTGTTTTTATTTTTATTAAAGTGCCAAAGAGATGGATGAAACTCTTGCCGAGTTTTTCAGGAGGACCATCTTGAAAATCCCAATGACTGAAATGATGACAATCCTAAAAACCTGGAATTTTTTGTCTGAAAATCAACTGCAGACCGTAAACTTTCGGCAGAGAAAGGAATCTATTGTTCAGGACTTGGTTCTGCTTTGTGAGGTAACAGTGTTCAAAGTGATTAACCTTGAATATCACGCTACCCTTTGGTTTTCCTCTCTCTTTCCTTTCCTTAGTCCAAAAGAGATTTACGTAGCTCTAGGCTGTGACTGAGGAGGGCTCTGTCCCACTATAGTGGAAAAGGTGCTAATTTTTAATTGGATTTTTCAACTTACAAAGAATGCTTACAAACTAGTGAGAAGAAAAAAAGTGAATACCAAGGAAGAAGAAACAAAGAAGTTAAAATAACGAGCAGTATTCTTTTTTTAAACTCTCAGATTGTCAAAGATGAAAAGATAATACTCAAATATGTTGATCAAGTTATGCAGAAAGAGACACTCTCTTTCACATGTATTTATTTACTTATTTGCTTTTTATTTTAAAGTGATTTCAGGCTTTCAGAAAAGTTGCAAGTATAGTACAAAGAATTTTACTATACCCTTATATACCCAGTATACCCTTCCCTCATTCATTTTTAAATAAATATACTTTATGACCCAGCAGTTCCACTTCTGGATATTTAAATATATAGAAAACATAAAAAACAAGGAGGTATATATGATATTATAATTGATAAACATTTATATATCTAGTTATATATAAATGGTTACATATAAATAAAGATGTTAACTAGCATTATTTACACACAAAAAATTGGAACTAACTATACTTAGGAGATGAGATAAAAAATGTTGCATCCACTTAACAAAATATTCTTCGATCATTAAAAAGAATAAACTAGATCTTTATGTATAACATTAAAAGAAACTATATACTATGTGAACATACAAATGTGTATGTATACAGTAGTAGTTCTCAGCTGAGATGGTTTTGCTCCCAGAAGACATGACATCTGGAGATGTTTCTGGTTGTTAAAACTGGGAGTGGGCGCTGCTGGCTTCCAGGGGATAGAGGCCAGGAATGTTCCTTTACATTCTAGGACAGCTTCCACAAGACAGATGTATCTGACTCAAAATGTCACTCAAGCCTGGTTGAGAAATGCTGGTATAGAGGAGGTGTGGAAGGATACCATTGATTGAAAAAACCAAACAGAAAGTTAAAAGTGATCAATGAAGAGTAGACGGTGGGAGAACAGTT
Source organism: Bison bison bison (assembly GCF_000754665.1). Classification (NCBI taxonomy): domain Eukaryota; kingdom Metazoa; phylum Chordata; class Mammalia; order Artiodactyla; family Bovidae; genus Bison; species Bison bison. Next base: position 7,072,106 of record NW_011494867.1, read on the forward strand.
GTGAGAGCCCGTACTGGGACATGAATCGGAAGCCATATTTG
>NW_011494867.1:7072246-7090034 GCF_000754665.1 Bison bison bison
CTTAACAGAAGAGCATAGTTGGGAGACACGTTGTCAGTACAGTATGGAGAGGGCCCTCGTAGTTTGTCCTTAGCAACCCTAAAATGTGCTAAAATGTAGCCTTATGTACCCTAAAATGTAGGGTAGCCTTAGCAACCCTAAAATGTAGATGGAGTGGAACCAAACCTGTCACCATAATTACTAAAAGTATTATTATAATCTCTTTCAGGAGAACCGTGCGAGTCTCAATGACGCAGCCCATTTAGACATCATTTGTAAGTCTTGGTGATTTGTATTTACACTTAACCAGTCCAGTTTCATCAGAGAGGCAGTTTTGTATGTGATGGCTCAGATTTTAAAGTGAAGCTGACCTGGTTTCATATTTCAGCTCTGTCACGTACCACTCTGTGTCCTTTGCCAAGTCATGTCACCTTTTTCTAAGCTTCAGACTTTTCCTAAATCAAATGGACATAATAACAACCTGTATTTCACAGGATCGTTGTGAGGGTTAAGTAAGATAAGACTTGAAAAGTTCTTATCACAATAATTGGCACATAGTAAATATTTGCTAGGCTTTGTATTATTGCTAACAGAATTTGAAAATATATTTCTGAGAATTTGTTATAATTACAGTGCCGCTTGTAAGGATAAAACTGACTGGACTTGCACGTGGTGTGGTCAAGGGGGTACTGAGTGAGAGAGGCAGGCACGGCTCCGGGGTCTGCATGTGCCACTAGAAAGAAAGTGGACCCCTGACTAAGACAGTGGACACTAGAAGTGGACCAAGCTTGTCACAAAGATCATGGGTTAGTCTCAGATATGTACTATTCAAGGAAATGTCAGCATTTGTACTTAATTCTTTGCCATTTATCATGAACTTCTGCATGGTGTTTAAAAGAATCATTATCAACAAAAAATGATTCATCTCCATTATTAATATAACAACCTTATTCAGAGATCATTTAGCAGGCCATCTGAATTCTGAAACACAGAACCAAGGAAGAATATACTAGAAAGAAACAAAACCCTTTGGATGCTGTCTTTAAGGGCAGACATCACATTGTACCTGATTACACCTGTTTTAGACAAAACTAGATAATGAAGATTTCTCAGGCCATCACCATAAACAGACTGGATAGGGAGAGAACACTAAGGCACCAAAAAAGAAAAAAAAAAAAGACACAGGGCAAGAAAAATAATAGTTCAAAGGCACAGCAGGTTGGTGTCCTTGAGTGTTGGAGCCCACAGTCCCTCTTTTTGGGGTGCAGAGCACCTTGGTCCTAGGTCCAAAGACACGGATGCAGATGGGGGTCAGCACAGGGACGGAGTAAAGCCAGGATGATGATGTGCTAGGACTGAGCTCAATAACTTACTGGATCCATTTTTAATCCAAGATACTCTTAAGTTTGTAACTCCTAAAGGGTGCCTTCTGTATCATACATTCATCCATTCATTCAGTCAGTCATCAAGTACATATATTTAATGCCAGCCAGTACTCTTGCCTGGAAAATCCCATGGACAGAGGAGCCTGGTAGACTGCAGTCCATGCGGTCATGAAGAGTCAGAGACGACTGAGCCACTTCCCTTTCATTTTTCACTTTTCACTTTCATGCATTGGAGAAGGAAATGGCAACCCACTCCAGTGTTCTTGCCTGGAGAATCCCAGGGACGGGGAGCCTGGTGGGCTGCCGTCCATGGGGTCACACAGAGTTGGACACGACTGAAGTGACTTAGCAGCAGCAGCAGCAGTGGCTAGACACTGGGAATAAGATGAACAAGACTAAGTCCAGTATGAACAAGACTAAGTCCAGTATCCCATGTGTACAAGCAAGTGTACAAATGAACATCTAAATATATGCTGTAATGTCAGGTAGTGATAAGTGCCAAGAAGGAAACTAGAGCAGGGCAGAATGTTGTTATTGTTGTTCCGTTGCTAAGTCACGTCCGACTCTTTGTGACCCCATGAACTGCAGCACACCCGGCTTCCCTGTGCTTCACCATCTCCCAGAGCTTGCTCAAACTCAGGTCCATTGAGTCGGTGATGCCATCCAACCATCTCATCCTCTGTCGTCCCCTTCTCTTCCTGCCTTCAATCTTTCCCAGCATCAGGGTCTTTTCTAATGAGTTGATTGTTCGCATCAGGTGGCCAAAGTATTAGAGTTCCAGCTAAAGCATCAGTCCTTCCAATGAGTATTCAGGGTTGATTTCCTTTAGGATTGACTGGTTTGATCTCTTGAAGTCCAAGGGACTCTCCAGCGTCTCCTCCAGCAGCACAGTTCGAAAGCATCAATTCTTTGGTGCTCAGCCTTCTTTATGGTCCAGCTCTCACATCCATACATGACTACTGGAAAAACCATAGTGGGATGGGGGCTTCAATTTGGGTAGAGTGCTCAGGGAGGCCTTTTTGCATGGTGGCGTTTTAGTAGAGACCATAATGAGGTGCCTAAGGAGCTAGGAGAAGAGCGCAAAATAAGCAAAGTCGATGGAAACACCAGTGCCGGGAACATGTCATCGCTGGCTTGCTGGAGAGATGCAGCACTCTGTGGAGTAGACCTGTATGGACAGAATAAATGGTCTAAGAATAAAGGCTAAATCTCTACTGTGTTGAGTAATTCATTATAACTTATTTTATTGGAGTAAATTTAACCCATTGAAAATTTATATTTCAAAGAAAAATCTGCATAACTTAATTTGTAAATTATTGTTATTTTCTCCACTTTCACATTATTAAAAATATGTACTTATAAGCCCGTTGCTTGAAAGTTTTCTGACATGCAGTAATAAGCTGTTTCTTCTTCCCTCAGATACTCAGTTTCATCGGCACCAGAAAATTTGGGATGTTTTTCAGATGAGTAAAGCACCAGGTGATGTTTCTCATTTTAAACCAAACACTTGTATTTGATATTTGGGCAATTTAAAAAGGAACAGCAGCATATTCCTCTTAAGTCTCTTCTTTCCAAATGAAGTGATTATTACTCATGTATAGAAAAGTGAGAACTATATTTGGTGATGCTGAGTCAGAGATACTGGCAGTGTTTGTGTGATTCGATCATTATTGTTCTTACCTTCAGGGTCTTTGCAAATGTATTGAAGACAGTGTAGCTCCCCTGATTTTTCTTGATTTTTCTTTTCACTTTGACAGGTGACGACATTGATCTTTTTGATATGGAACAATTCAAAAGTTCATTCAAGAAAATTCTTCAGAGAGCATTAAAAAATGTAAGAATAGAATTTATCTGAATTTCCATGAGATTCAATTTCACGGCACCCATGCACTTAAAATTCATCACTACCTTGTTTTTTTAATTTGCGAGAATTTCAGTTAGTAATATTCCATACTATTCTACTCAATATCAAAGACAAACTCTGCTCATTGTAAAAACTTTCTGCTCGCCTTAGCTTTCAGTTCAGGGGTTCTGCTTCTTTCTCAAGAGCAGCACTGCCCAGTAGGACTCTGCATTGATGGCAGTGTTCTAGATCAGAGATGTCTAGCACCAGCCAAGCAGCTATATGTGGCTGCCAAGAACCTGAAGTGTGGCTGGTTTGACTGAGAATCTAAAAATGATCATCTTATTTAACAATAATGAATTTTACTTAAATGGCCCTGGGTGGTTCATGGCTGCGGTTTGGTCATTGTAGCTCGAGAGCCAAGCACCACTTCAACATCTTGTCATAGGCTGAGGTGATAGCCTTCTCACAGCCTCCCCTGCTTCATTCCCTTCCCACCTGACTCTGCCTTAGTCCTCCTTGCATAGAGGAAGACTAGCAAATGCCCCAAATTCTGTCCTATCCACCTCACTATGCCCATCCTCTGGCACATTGGTGTTCCCTTTTGGAGCATATTTTGATTCTCAAACTCCTTGACTTGTCTCTCCATCCCCTTTAGTCCAGTTTAGTCACTCAGTCATGTCCAACTCTTTGCGACCCCATGGACTGCAGCACAACCAGGCTTCCCTGTCCTTCACCAACTTCTGGAGCTTACTCAAACTCATCCATCGATTCGGTGATGCCATCCAACCATCTCATCCTCTCTAGTTCCCTTCTCCTCCTGACTTCAATCTTCCTGGCATCAGGGTCTTTTCCAATGAGTCCTTTGCGTCAGGTGGCCAAAGTATTGGAGTTTCAGCTTCAACATCAGTCCTTCCAATGAATATTCAGGGTTGATTTCCTTTAGGATGGACTTGTTTGATCTTGCAGTCCAAGTTACTCTCCAGAGACTTCAACACCACAGTTCAAAAGCATCAATTCTTCGGCGCTCAAATTTCTGCATGGTCCAGCTATCACATCTATACATGACTAATGGAAAATCACAGCTTTGACTAGATGGACCTTTGTTGGTAAAATAATGTCTCTGCTTTTTAATATGCTGTCTAAGTTGGTCATAGCTTTTCTTTCAGGGAGCAAGCGTCTTTTAATTTCATGGCTGCAATCACTATCTGCAGTGATTTTGGAGCCCAAGAAAATAAAGTCTGTCACTGTTTCCATTGTGTCCCCATCTATTTGCCATGGAGTGATGGGACCAGATGCCATGATCTTGGTTTTCTGAATGTTGAGCTTTAAGGTTTTTCACTGTCCTCTTTCACCTTCATCAAGAGGCTCTTCAGTTCCTCTTTGCCTTCTGCCGTAAAGGTGATGTCACCTCCATCCCCTTTCCTCATCCTTTAGTCTGGAACTGGTCCTGCTCTCTACTTATCCACCTGTCACCGAACATGTGCCCTCATCTCCTTTCTTACAAGGACCCTTCTGTGTGCTCTGCATTCATCTCCTGCATCCTCATCCGATTTTTCTGCTCTATTTTTCTCTGTTCTCTTTTGTATCCTTACTCCCTTCCCTCATCTGCTTCCTACTCTACTGCTTAGAAACATGCTTAATTCTCAGAGAAAATACATCCTTTCCCCAGGCTTATCCTCAAGCCCTGCTTTTTCTGCCACAAGACTCTTGGAGGGAAATATTTCTTCTTGTTCCTGCTGTGCCCCCCACATGGAAGGAATCCCACCGGCCCCTCCCCATTGCCCCCTTCACTTGTCTCCAGCAGGAGCACAAGCTTAGCCTGAGTTAGCAGCTGCCTGCAGAAAGCACCTACTCTGGTCTACTCCTCCAGGGGCCAGCTCTGCCCTAGCAGGGAGACCACTCACAGTGGTCCTGCCAGTGACCGTGTAGGCAACTCTTCCTGCTTCTGGTTTTGGTATCAGGGGGATCACTTGCTTGGAGCAAACTCCCCATTCCATTAATCATTAGTTTTTAAAACATTTTCATAACCTGTAAGACAAGTCAACCCTACCCCTACCCCCAATTATTTTTCTTTGTCAAAAATGTGCTAACCTTTCCTCCAAATGAATCTTAGAATCATTTTATGAGGTTTACAAAACAAAATCTTCAGCCTTTTGAGGGGGAACGTATTTATAAATTAATTCAAAGAAAACTGTAAACCAAAACAAGATTTCTCTTTTTTTATTATTATTATTTAAATTTTGTGAATAAGTTGTTATTTTGGATTATATTATTTGAAAACTTGTTACCATGAAATTGTGAACTCTGCAGAGGTTATAGGAGAGTCCCATCTGGACTGTGGGTATACTGCATGCACCTGCTTTTTTTTTTTTTTTTTTTTAAAAAAAAAAAAAAAAACAAAGAGCCTCATAATTACAGAATCCCTGGCCAGTTCTCCAGGAATGTTGTAGATATATGGTCTGGACCCTTCTGGAAGCAGCCTTCTCATGAAGCTCAAACTGACTGGCTGACTCCTCTTGCAAAACTGCAGCCAGCACACCCACCCTACTTCACCCAAAACAAGAAAGCTAGAAAGCGTCTCCTCTCTCGGGTCCAGTTCAGAGTTTATGTGCATCTTCCTTCCCAGCACCTTCACTTGACGCCTTCACTTCACTCCCAGCTCCTCACTTGACGGCCTTTCCTGTTCCTCTTTTGGGCAGCAGGGATTTCTGTTCTCTGAACCCCAGGCCACCCCTACCATGCAAGGGGAAAAAGCATCTGAAACACACATTTACTCCTACTTTGATGCCCTTGTATTTCAGTTGTTAGATCTCTTCTTATCTCTACCATGGTCCGAAAGGTTTTGCCTCGTGAATGAATTTCAGGCACGCTAGCAGGGGCTGGTGGAGAAGGAAATGGCAACCCAGCCCAGTGTTCTTGCCTGGAGAACCCCACGGAGCCTGGCATGCCATAGTCCACGGGGTCACGAAGAGTCAGACATGACTTAGAACAGCAGCAACAGCATGGCGCTGGGGCAACAAAGGGGCTTTTTTACTGGTCACATCTGTCCTGCTTGAAAGGCCAGCTGGAGAGTGACATGCTGTGTGCGCTGCAGGTTTTAGATGAGGATAAACAGGTAAAGGCCTTGTGTCTTCTCTGTCTGCCCTGTCCCTTTACTCTGAGCTGACCAGCACGTCCTCATCCCTTTCCTCAACCAGCTGAGGTCTCCTGGCTTATCTTTACCTTCCTCTGCATAACTTAACTAGTGGCTAGTTAACCCCACTTTCCCAAAGGCTGATGATGGCGACATCATGCCAAGTAGTATCTCCCGGTGCCCAGGACTGAAGAGTGACTCAGTGGCTGCTCTAGGACAGGTGTCTTAACCTTTTTGTGGCAACGATGCTTTCGCTGTTAGTGAAGCTTATGGACCACTTCTCAGAAGTGTGTTTTTAAATGCTGTAAAATAAAATCTACAGAATCACAGGGGAAACAAATGATAGCTACTGTAAAGGCATTAAGATGGCAAACTGATACAGTAATGCATGTGCTTCTTTATTAACACAATAAATAATCTCATAATGGGTCTAAAAACAACTAGCTTCAAAGTGCTAATAAGTGTAAATGATATTCTTAAGGCTCATGCAACAATTGTAATGTGATAAAAATACTTGAGATTTCTGTGGACAATAAAATAACATCCTAAAATTCTACTGTCTTGATGCCTACTTTCACTCCCTACTTGAAGGGAGATGCTAAATTTCACTTACGAATAAGGGATTGAACCCAGGTGGCCTACATTGTAGGCAGATTCTTTATTGTCTGAGCCATCAGGGAGGCCCACAAGTAAAGATGAAATAACTCCCCCCGCCCCCACCAAGTCCAGAGATGCCCTGAATTCTAACCATTGACTTCAGGTTAAGAACTCCTTCCTGGAACCATGGGGGAGAGAAGCTGGTATGAGAGGGCACAGGAAGCGTAACTGGGGAGTGCTGGGTGGAGTGTGTGTGTGTGTGCGCGTGTGTGCGTGTATGTGAGAGAGAGAGGATTAACTGCACATCTTATCAGATAAAACTCTTCAAAATAGAAAGTTCTTGGGAAAACTTACAAAGAGACAAACTAAAAACTATGTTTTCCAGTTATTAAAGGTAGCCCATTTTCTGTCCCTTTCTACTATTTTTTTCAGGACAAAGCCCAAGAAATTATTGAAAATTTGTGATGTCATACACTGATTGTGGGATTTAAATTCTTTTTTTTTCCTTCCAAAAGACTTTGCAAGGCATGGATGTATCTTTACAAAGCAACCATAAAACACTTATCCAGAGATTTCCCAAATCACTGTAATGAGAAGTAAGAGAAAAACTGCCAGATTTCAGCCAGACAGTGACATCCTTCACCCCTAAAAAGCATCAGTTGTTGGTACAATATGATATGTTAATTAGGGAACTTATGTCTTTTTTTTTTTTTAAGGTGACAGTCAGCTTCAGAGACGCCGAGGAGAACTCGGTATGGATTCGAATTGCCTGGGGAACACAGTATAAAAAGCCAAACCAGTACAAACCTGCTTACGTGGTATACTATTCCCAAACTCCATATGCCTTCACTTCGTCCTCCCGACTGAAGAGCAATCTACCCCTTCTGGGTCAGGTATGGAACCAACCACTATAAGCGGTATTGTTGTTGTTCAGTTGGTAAGTTGTGTCCGGCTCTTGGCAGCCCCACGGACTGCAGCACGCCAGGCTTCCCTGTCCTCCACTATCCTGGGGTTTGCTCAAGTGCATGTCCATTGAGTCGGCGATGATGCTATCTACCCATCTCATCCTCTGCTGCCCTCTTCTTTTGCCTTCAGTCTTTCCCAGCATCAGGGTCTTTTCCAATTGAGTCAGCTCTTGCATTATCCTTATCTCAGGGCCATGTAGGTTTAAACTCCTCAATATCATTTGATGTAAAATACCACCCATAATTCTTGATCTCCTAAAATAAGGAGCAGGAAGTACTATTATTCTGCAAGTGAGAGCACGGCATCAGCATTGGTTTAGAACTCTTCATTAGTGTCTCGAAATCGAGAAGTAATGCACAATTGAGGTAAAAATCCAACCAACGAAGTCTCTAAACAATCTTTTAAGACTTCATACCCCTTTTCCCAATCCCACTCACCCAAAGTAACTGCTTTTAATTGTTTTGCTGGTTCCTTTCGGAAGATGTTTTATTACAGAAACCAGAGTGGTACATAGGGTCTATAATTTGCTTTTTCTATTTGCATTTTTGCATGGCAGTGTCATTGTAGTATTAACAACTAATCATCAAAAATGGTAACATTTGCATATTCATCCTTTATTCTTTTTTTTTTTTTTTAAAGTGTCCGATCTTCGTGGTTCAACCTTCCTGGGTGCTTTTCTGAATCCACATTTTTGCTGAATAAAAAAGTTAAACCCACAATCTCTTTTTCAATGTCACCCCCTCATCCTTTATTCTTAACTCTCACCTTAATTTATCACAATTCCTAACTTTAAACAGGATCATTCTGGGACTTCCCTGGCAGTCCAGTGGTTAAGACTCTGTACTTCCACTGCAGGGGGCATGGGTTCAGGCTTTGGTTGGGGAACTGATATCCTGCCTGCTGTGTAGTTTGACCAAAAAAAAAAAAATAGGATCTGTTTTCTAAAAATGGTACAAAAGATCTTGCCTTTCTGAGGATCTTAATGCCACTAGCCACTGTTTTTGTTTTTCAAGCTGAGTAACAGACCATGAGATTTAATTATTCTGGATTTCTTTTCACTTTTAAGTAAAAATTATTCACTGATTACAACTCCTACATTTTGTCTGAACAAGTATTATAAATAAAGAGATAGACACAGTAATGTTATTAATAATCTTGCTAATTTTCACTTCAAGGCACTGACAGTTGCTAGCAAACACCATCAGATTGTGAAAATGGACCTCAGAAGCCGGTATCTGGACTCTCTTAAGGCTATTGTTTTTAAACAGTATAATCAGGTGAGCCCATCTTTGACTCTATTTAAACCTGAGTCTCCATTTTCTCTTTCATGCGTAATTTAGAAGTTAAGCAGGTAGGAAAGTCTACCTCCAACAACAGGAGATCACATTAGATGTCCCTGAAGTGGAGAAAGATTTCAGCAAACATGATAGGAAATAAGATGATTCCTCACTTTCATCTTTTCATAACTGTATTGTTTATACTGCCCATTGGTCATTGGAGTGTATGTTATAGGGCCCCTGTTTCCTAATCAGCTATTCCAATCAGAATTTATTTTCTCTTCAGAGTAACTTGACATTATCTTTTGAAGCTGATTATATTATTCTTTTATGCAAGAGAGAAGCAGAATTTTTTGTCCCACTAGTCAAGTAAGTGATATAGGAATTAAAAGAGGAAGCATTGGTTTATGAATTCCCACAGTTTATTTGTCAAAATTATTTGAGTGTATTGACAGAAAACAACAAAATCCTGTAAAGCAATTATCCTTCAATAAAAAAAATAAAAAAAGTTTTATTAACACCTTTCAGCTATTTACTTTTCACTTGGCAAACATGAAACATTTTCAATACTGAATTTTACTGAGAGCAAATTAATGGTAATTTGTTCAACTGAGTTTCAATAAAATGAGCTTTGCATTTGAATGTTAAAAAAAAAATTATTTGAGTGTGGAACTTCCCTAGCAGTTCAGTGGTTAAGACTTCACTTCCAAAGCAATGGGCATGGGTTCAATCCCTGGTCAGGAAGCTAAGATCCCACGTGCCATGCTGTGTAAGTCAAAAAAAGAAAAAATGTTCTGGTCAAATGTCAAGGCATATTATCCTGGGCCAATCTGGTACAAAGGGTATAACCATAATTCCTCATAACTTCATGAGGTGTGTCTAGTGTACTAGGAGTAAAACAAACAAACAAAAAAACCTATGAAGAAAAAAAATTATTTGAATGTATTTTTTCCTTTTAATGATAATGGATCTGGCCTTGCTCCAAGGCTCAGGGTTGTTGTGTTTTTTTTCCCCCCTCTGCATGGCATCTGTGTGCTCATATGTTCAGACTCCTATAGAATTGTTAAGACTGTATATCTTCGAGCCCCTAGGTATGTTCTACTTATGTATTTTCATCTGTTCTAAGTAGAAAGAAGTGATGGCTTCCTGCAAGCTACTCTTTAAAGAAAACAAGCTTAACATTAAGAAGTTGCATACATATACGTTCCCATATGTAAAACAGATAGCCAGTGGGAATTTGCTGTTATGATGCAGGTAGCTCACACCTGGTGCTCTGTGTCAACCTGGAGGGGTGGGATGGGAGGGAGGTGGGAGGGAGGGTCAGGAGAGAAGGGACATATGTATACCCATGGCTGATTCATGTTCATGTATGGCAGAAACCAACACAATACTGTAAAGCAATTATCCTCCAATTAAAAATATTTTTAAAAAAAGTTAGATAATGATTTTCCCCCATAGCACCTTCCCTCTTACCTACCTGCCTCCTACCAAATTGCTATTAATATCAACAGTTCTGCTATGATTAGGTGCATTTCTAGAAAAACTCATCAAATACTTGATTATAAAAACAGTGCTTTCAGTGGGGGAAAGTGAGTGAAGGAGTCTGGGAGATTTAGACTTACAGCAGGAAAGTTATTTTTCTGTAAGCAATGTCAGTGAGGTTTTTTTCCACAGTTATAAAGACATAAAGCTGCAGCATCACATTGTAAAGGCTGCCTTTGATTTCTCTAGCTTTTGGCTCAGCAGCTATAGTTCTTCCAGATACACTTTTATGTTAACAAGGTACAGAGTTCCTCAAACAAAGCAGCCTTGTTGCTGGCCCCGGCAGCCTCTGTCAATATCGCTCTAGGAGAAATGCTCAACTCAGTCTGCATAGGGCCTCAAATATCTGTGTTGGGAAAAACGAAAGATAAGATTCGCCATACTTTTGTGCACTAAAACCAATTAATATCTATACTTTGAGGTGATAAAATTAAGAAAGCATTTACTTTTTTCTGTTTTCTTTTTCCTAGAGCTTTGAAACTCACAACTGTACTACATCTCTACAAGAAGGAAGCCTTGGGCTAGATATAAATAGTATGTGTATTTTAAGATAAAAACTGAAATTTGGAAGGACATTCCTTTTCAGATTTCTCTCACCCAGTAAAACATTTCTGTACCAGGATTGTGATTCAAAAGTATCTCCTGTTTTCAGAAAACTGAAAAGTAAATTTCTGTTGAAGTGGGGAAGCTAAGCTAATATAGGTCTCCTTTAGAATTTGCTAGAATGGCATCTAATCATAATCACAACCAAAACAAACAATTAAATAATTTAACTGAGCATTTCTTCTGTGCCAGGCACCATACTAAGGTGTTTATATGTATCATTTCCTTAATCTTCACAGCAGTCCCATGAACAAGCTCTTTTCATGAGAAAAGAGGGGTAGAAAACTGGGTTTCAGAGAGGTTTAGTAACTTGCTGAGCAGAATCACATAACTAGGAATCAGCAAAGCCAGAAGAAAAACCGAATCTGAGCCTGGAGCCCAGGATCTTAATGCATTGGGTAAATTGCTTCCCAAGTACTTTATTGCACTTCGTGGGTATTTCGCTTTTTACACATTGAAGGTTTGTGGCCACCCTGTATTGAGCAAATCTGTGGGCACCATTTTCCCAGTAGCACTGGCTCAGGTCGTGTCTCTGTCACAGTTTCTCGCAGTGTTTCAGACTTTTTCATTTTTGTTACGGTGATCAGTGATCTTTGATGTTACTATTGTAAAAGATTACAACTTGCTGAAGGCTCAGATGATGGTCAGCATTTTTTAGCAATAAAGTACTTTCTAATTAAGCCATGTATATTGTCCTCTTAGACATAATACTGTTGCACATGTAATAGACCACAGTACGATATAAACATAACTTTCATATGCACTGGGAAACCAAAAAACTCATGTGAGTCACTTCATTGCAGTGGTATAGAACTGCACCCACTTATTTCTGAGGTGTGCCTGTAATCAGAGTCGTGACCATATCACCATTCATAGTTGACACGAGTCCATCCATAGAAAACCCAAGAAAATAGAATATGAAACTACTAATGCAGATCAGAAAGTTCGAAAAAAGTGGTGGGGTATAATATACTATAAAAATGGAAATGTTCCTCTTTCTTGGCAGTGACTTAGCAGTAAAATGAAATGGTGCAGCCATTATGAAGTAAACCATGCCTTTCCAATGGCATAGGAACTGCTATTGATTTCATGTTAAGTAAAGAAAGCAGGCTACAAAATTGTGTATATTTTATAAACCCAGCCTTAAAAATACATATCTTGATTCACTGAAAAAAAGGGTTAGACAAATGTATTAAAATGTTAACAGTATTTATCTTTGTGTGGTAGGATTATGGGTGATTTTTATCTTCTTTCTTATCAACCTATATTTCTAACTTTCTACTTTATAAGAAATGATTACAATCAAGTGAAAAGGCAGTAAATGTTACTTCAAAATTATATGAGCAAGTTGAAAGATTAGGAATGAAAGGATGATACTTTGTGGATGAAATACATTCCTAACAGCTGGTTTCTCTTAAAATCTTCCATCTATAGTGGATTCAAGGATCATTCATGAAAACAAAGTTGAAAAAGAAAGAGTGCAGAGAGTGACTCAAGAAATTTTTGGAGACTATCCTCAACCAAGACTAGAATTTGCACAATATAAGGTAGGATGTTGCTATAAACTAACTACAAGCTATCAATATTTTTTAAAAAGAACTAAAATTTCAAGTGGAAAACAATTCAAAGAAACTTATGTCATTCGTCACTTTAATTTTGTATAATCTATGAGTTAAAATAGACTTCTTTATCGTATTTAGTAAGTTCCTCTGTTGCAAAGGACAACCTTTGGAAATTTTGAATCTGCTTTTTCATTTCACCTTTTATATTAATCCAGTTATGTGTAACCAGCTGTGATCTATATTTTTGAGGGAAAAACAGATTGTATCCTTCTAGCCCATCCACACCTAGAATAGTGTTTGTGCATGGTCAGTGCTCATAAATACTCATTGGACAAAAGATTGAAGAAATCAGTCATTATATAGCCCAGTTGGCATCACATAGGGAAAAAAACAGTAGCCTGCAAACCTGGCTCATTCCAGGAGTGAGTCACTGCCCACCAGGAAAGCCAGGTGGGGGGCAAGCCCTTGGCCACCATTAGCAAAATTCAAGATTTATATCATGACCACTCTAATCTAATAGTCATATTCATATTCATAACACTCTCCTCCCTTCAAACCTTCCAATAACATTCTTCCTGCTTAGAATTTTCTGCAGCTACAGGCCACACTTGAAGTCCACCAGTGATCTGCTTAGTCAGGCCCAACACCTGTTTGGTTTGGTTTGTTTTTAGTGGGAAAAGTTGATTTGACACCTTTCAAGTTAAGTTCCCTGAATGGCGGGTTTTAACCCAGTTCTTTTAAATATACCCTAAGACAGTCATTCTCCAAGTGTGGTCTCTGGGTCAGCAGCATCACCATCACCTGGGAATGGGTAAGAAATGCAGGTTCTTGGCCCCCCATAATCCTACTGGATAGGGGACTCTGGAGGTGGGTCCCAACCATCTGTTTTCACAAGCCCTCAAGCTGATTCTGCATAGAGAACTGCTGATCTAGGACACATAAGATTTAATCCACAAAACTTTGCTTTATACACATCTGAGAATGTGTCTATTCTATAAGTCAAGGTACGCATTTATTCATACCCGCTACTAAATTTCCCCTACCTCTTCTATTTTGAAAAATGCCAAACCTTCAGGAAACATGCACGAATACTTCAGTAAGCATCCATTTCCCCTTTGCTTCAAAATGCGCTCGTTGTTACCATTTAGCCACATTTGCTTTCTTTTCTCTTTCTTTGTTCTGAGCCATCTGAATTAGCGGCAGACATTACTCACCCTCTGCACTGCTTCATGCATGAGTGCTTTAGCATTCTGCCTCTAAATTTTAAGAATCATTTTAAGCAAAAAGTTGAAGTTAGAGTCTAAGAGCCAAGTACCTATTGAAGTAGCAATACTTGGATATTTGATGATATGAGGAACTGTTAGTAATTTTCTTAGGTGTGCTAATGTGGAGGTGAAGTTTAGAAAAAATCCTTTTTAGGTATATATGGATATTACAAGCAGGATACTATGGTGTCTTGGATTTGCTTCAAAATAATCCAGTGGATATGGGCAGTAGGGAACAGGAGGTGGGGTAATAGATGGAACAAGACTGGTGATTGTTTCAGCTGAGTGATATGTATGGGGGACTCCTTACACTGTGCTCCTTCTATATGTTTCTTAAATTTTCTATAATAAGTTAAATTGTGGTAGTGACCCAAAACACATGAAATTTTTTTACATTGAAATGACAGATTACAAAAAATAGTGCTCATTTTCCATTAAGAATGTAAACCTAATGCTCAAGTAAAGGACATCCTGAGGGCAGGATCTCCTGCATGTCAGGCACTGTGCACCCTCGGCATTTTGTGTGCGATATTGCTGATATCCTGGTTTCCCCCAGTGTTTGCAATTAGCAATTTAAATGGTCCCACTCCCATTCATCCCTGTGTTTCTTGATAACAAGAATTAGTGAAACACATAATCCTGTCTCTTTATATTTTGCCATTGCAATTGATGTATTTAATAGTCATTTATAAATATATCTGATGACAGCTTGAAACGAAATTCAAAAGTGACTTAAACGGGGGCATCCTGGCTGAGAGAGAAGAGCCCCTCCGGTGCCTGGTAAAGTTCTCTAGCCCGCATCTTCTGGAAGCGCTGAAATCCCTGGCCCCAGCCGGTAAGTGGTCAGCTTATTTCACCAGTGGGAATTAACAACACACTACATTTGACCCTCTCTGTGCTGACTAATTGCCTCTCAACTTTCTCATGGCTCCAGCCTGCTATTCCGTCATGCCTCGTTTTGAAAATATTCTGTTTCATTTAACGAGGGTCCATGATCCACCCTCTAATCTTGGCCATTTTTAAACTGATGTTTCATTTTCTTTTCTTTTTTTTTTAATTTTAGGTATTGCAGATGCACCACTTTCTCCACTGCTCACTTGCATACCCAATAAGGGAAAGAATTATTTTAAAATTAGAGATAAATAAGCTATATGTGGTTTTTGTTAAGTACAGCATCCTTGACTGTATTGCATATGAATTTTAGTTAATGACTAGCTGGAGAGCTTCTATCTACAAAACCTGTTTTAGAAATTCATCCTTGATATTGAAGATTTGGAAATGTTCAATGTAATTCTTGGGACTGATTCTTTCCTCCTGCCGCAAAGCATAGCAGTTGCGGGACTAAGATGTGACAGGATGTCTTTTCTTTCACTCCTGTCTCTCCTCAATCCCAGAGAGGTCTGGTTCCATTGGGATTTTCTCTTAAGACTTGGATCACAGAAAGAAGCACCAAGAAACTACACCGAACTCAAAATTTTCTAAGAGAAGCATAAAATTGGTCCATTCAAAGGGCACATTTGGGCCCATTAAGTTATTATTGCAAGAGGTAGCCTACTAGGTGATTCAGTTATACAAAATAATGATTTCATTGTAAATATGATATTTCTCATAATCTATTTTATCACACATATGGCATTCAAACTGACTGGTAATATACCAATTTGTAAATAAAGATATTTAAAAACTGGTACATGAGTCACTTTTAGTGAAAATCCTTCAGTGATCATCACTAAATCACATGTCCTTTTATAATAACACTTTAAAACACAGTACCTATCTTGATCCACAAAGGATTTGGTGTTAAAACAACATATGTTACAATTATGATAGAATTAAAAGTGAGGAAATCTGGGCAAATGAAGGTCAGAAAAAGAAACAGGAGGACAAAATAAAACCAGAGGTAAGATTACCATTGGGCTTCCCTGGTGGCTCAGTGGTAAAGAATCTGCCTGCAATGCAGGGGACCTGGGTTTGATCCCTGGGTCAGGAAGATCCCCTGGAGAAGGAAATGGCAACCCACTCCAGTATTCGTTCCTGGAGAATTCCATGGACAGAGAAGCCTGGCAGGGTACAGTCCATGGGGTCACAAAGAGTCAGACACAACTGAGCGACTAACACTAACTAACTAACCCAGGCAGTCAGACTCAAGTCTGCCCTCTTGGACACCGAGCTGGAAGAAAGAAAAGCCTTATGGATGCTGTCTCACACGTGGGTTTTTTTTTTTTTTTGGCACACAATACTTTTAAAATCAGAATTAGTTACTCTGGTGGGCAAAACAGTACCCTTCTCAAAGATGTCCACATCCTAGTCCCTGGAATATATAAACCTGTTAACTTTGCAGATGGGGAAGTTATCCCAGGTTTCCTGGAAGGACCCAATGTAATCACTAGGTCCTCAAAAGTTGGAATAGAAGAGAGCAGAGGGAGATGTGAGTACTGAAGAAATCAGAGTGATGTGAAGAGGGCGCGACTCACCATAAATGACTGAGAAGCTGGACAAGGCAAGTAAACAAGATTCTTCCGTAGAGCCTCCAGAAAAAAATGCAGCCAGGCCCACACCTTCATCTTCACCTAGTAGACTTATTTCAGACTTCTGACCTCCACAACTGTGAATAACAAACTGTTTCAGATCACCAGGTGTGTGTGGTAACTTGTTACTGCAGCAGTAGAAAACAAGCAGAGCTGCTAATATATTAAAAAGTTGGGAGTTGTCACATAAAAATCCTGAAAAATAAACATGGCAATACCAAAGACTGGTAGCAGCTGCTCCAGTTAGGCTAGATCTCATTTCCCTGGGGTCCTCACCCCTCCCTTTTAGGTACGCCTGGCCTTCTACACTCATTTACTTGACCTATCTGGTCCCTCTTCCTACTTCGTTTTTGGAGCCCGGCCCTGAGTTACACTGTCTCCCAAAGAGTAATCAGATTTCACCAGTTAAAATACAGGCAAGTAAATCTACCGTCTCTAAAATTATTAACTCTGTCAATTATAACAGTTCTTTTGTTTGTATAATGTGACCTCAGGCTAGTTACTTGCCTCTCTGCAGATGAGGAAGAACTCATAGTATGTACCCGCGAGGGCTGTTTTGAGGACAAAATGAGATACTGGATGAAAAGTGCATTCCCCATGTGTGGTAAACAGATCATTCATTGTAATTAACAAGGTTCGGCCTCTGCTGCTCTTGAACACCTGGTTTATTTCTAATCTTTGGGAAGTAAAGTTCCCGAACGCATTGCTTTTTCTTGTATCCAACTTTTGCCCGAGGTTCAGATTTCTAGGAAGGCGAATGAGGCTCAGAGGGACCTACACGTCTTACCTGTTCCCAGGACCCCCTGTGAAGTTTTACACCCCGCCCGCCTCACCTGGCTGCGCTCCGCCGCAGACGTGCCCTCCGCCTCCGGCAGGGGGCGCCGCCGCCCGGGCCCCGCCGGATGCTAATAAGGCCCCGCCCCCTGCCGGAAGTCGCTGCGGCGGGAGGCGGAGCCGGCTGGCTTGGTCCGTCCCGCGGCGCGAGACGCCCATGGCGGCATCTAGAGGCGGCGGCGGCGGAGTCCCGCGGCTCTCGCCTCGGGCGCCCCCGGCCGTCCCGGCGGCCGCGAGGGGAGCCGCCGCCGCCTCGGGCCCGTGGGTGCCC
>NW_011494867.1:7090409-7093981 GCF_000754665.1 Bison bison bison
TCGGGCTCCGACCCGCGGGACCACCGGCGCGCACGCGGCGGCGGCCCGGGCGTTTCTCACGGTCGTGTCGTGAGCTCTCAGGGCACCTCCGTCCTGTTGCAGAGAAACCGGTGACGCTGCCCGCGTAGTGCTGGGCTTTAAACGAGGGCTCGGCTCTATGCCGGCGTTCTTTGCACCACACCCACAAGCACCTCCTTCGGGCCTTTGGGTGCTGCCCAGTCATTAGCAGGGAGCTGCAGATTTGGCAACAAGTTCCACCGCTTTGGTAATATCAGCTTTGCTCAGGAATGAGAGCTAAGGGAAGTCTCCCTCTAGGATCTTAAGAGGGGACATTATATATAATTACGGGACAATAATCCTGAACGTCCATTCCACCTTACATAAAATGGGGAGGTGATTCTTTTTTCAACCCGAAGTGGCCGTCTGTGGAAAGCTTATTAAAAACCCAGAGGTGCAGCCCCACCCAATACCTCTTAAATCATAATTTCTCAATCATTACAATAGGACATTTCCTTCCACCACTTCTTAAAGTCTTTCTAAGCCAACAGTGGCTTATAACGTAATTTTAAAGTGTGCCATTGAAAGCTACGTTGTGAGTATGTAGCTTTTGATGGTCTGACTTGATTGAGAAGCAAGTTTAAGTCACCTCGTCTCTTGCATGGTATGTCTGCCCTTCAGGTAAAGCTTCCTCAGGAATGTTGTTAGACTCAGACTTCTGATAAGAATTTAACAGAAAGTTTGAGGTTGTCTTCTGTAGTAGGGTAGATACGATGACCATGAAGAGCTGTCCACTTCCAACTCCAGCTGATTAGAGAGGCAACAGGATTCTTAGGAAGATGAGGGAGCCCAATCTGGAAATGTACTGTGGAAGTAAGCTGAGGTGGGTCTGTATTTTCCCTGCAGGGGGAACTGCAGTATTCCATGATAGTTCTGGGTTGCTTCCACACACAAGTGCAGTGACTCTGGAAATGGTTGTTCTCCTGTTTCCTCCTTCATACTAAATTTTAATTAAGCACTTCCCTTCCTTAATCATATTTTAACTTGAGTGGATGAACTATATATTTGTAGGAATTCTGCAGCCTAATTGCTGTGTTCTCTTCAGCTCATATGTAACAGCCATCACCCACCTTCAGATCATCCCCTCACTGATTACTAAGGCAGACATTACATCTCTAAGCACAACGGAAGCGGCCAGTCTGACGAGGACTGTCTTTACCTTGTTGGCCTGAACGTCATTCTGGCAAGCACCTTTTAACACTTTATATTGTTTTTTGTGGAACTGCTGTCAGGAGCTATATCTCTCCAGATCTTGTGAAGAATCCGTTAAGCAAAAAGATACCATTTATCAGTACTTCTCAGGATTGGTTTGATAGTATACAATTGTTGTTCATTCCCTTTGTCGTGTCTGACTTTTTGCAACCCCGTGAACTGCAGTGCTCCAGGCTTCACTGTCCTTCGCTATCTCCCTGAGTTTGCTCAAACTCATGTCCATTGAGTCAGCGATACCATTCAGCCATCTCATCCTATGTCATCCCCTTCTCTAGCCCTCAATCTTATCCAGCATCAAGGTCTTTGCCAGTTAGTTGGCTCCTTGCATCAGATGGCTGAAGTACTGAAACTTCAGCTTCAGCACCAGCCCTTCCAATGAATATTCAGGATTGATTTCCTTTTGGATTGATTGGTTTGATCTCCTTGTGTGCAAGGGGCTCTCGAGAGTCTTCTCCAACACCACAGTTCAAAAGCATCAATTCTTCGGCGCTCAGGCTTCTTTATGGACCAACTCTCACACCCATATATGACTACTAGACAGACCATTGCCTTGCCTAGACAGACCTTTGTTGGCAAAGTAATGTCTCTGCTTTTTAATATGCTGTCTAGCTTGGTCATAACTTTTCTCCCAAGGAGTAAGCGTCTTAATTTCATGGCTGCAGTCACCATCTGCAGTGATTTTGGAGCCCAAGAAAATGAAATCTGACACTGTCTCCATTGTTTCCCCATCTATTTGCCATGAAGTGATGGGACTGGATGCCATGATCTTCATTTTTTGAATGTTGAGTTTTAAGCCAGCTTTTTCACTCTCCTCTTTCACCTTCATCAAGAGGCTCTTTAGTTCCTCTTCACTTTCTGCCACTAAAGTGTGTCATCTGCATATCTGAGGTTGTTGATATTTCTCCCAACAGTCTTGATTCTAGCTTGTGATTCATCCAGCCCAGCATTTCTCATGATGTTCTCTGCACGTAAGTTAAATAAGCAGGGTGACAATATGTAGCCTTGACGTACTCCTTTCCCAGTTTGGAACTAGGCCATTGTTCCATGTCTGGTTCTAACTGTTGCTTCTTGTTCTGCATGCAGGTTTCTCAGGAGGCAGGTAATGTGATCTGGTATTCCCATCTCATTAAGAATATTCCACAATTTGTTGTAACCCATACAGTCAAAGGCTTTAGTGTATTCAGTGAATCAGAAGTAGATTTTTTTTTTTTTTAATTCCCTTGCCTTTACTATGATACAGCGTATGTTGGCAGTTTGATCCCTGATTCCTCTGCCTTTTCTAAATCCAGCTTGTTCATCTGGAAGTTCTCAGTTCACGTACTGCTGAAGCCTAGCTTGAATAAGTTTATTTCTAATTGTGTTTTTAAAATATATAAAGTTCAGGAATTCTGAAGCATACAGTAGACTAAGAAGCAGGAATGTGTTTGAGGCAAGTGCAGATTTTGACAGTCAGGTCTTTACTTGAACTTTAGCCCAGCTGAGTATCAGTAGCCTCTCCTGCTTAGAATCTGTGTGAAGCCATTCTTCCAGTTCTAGTCATTTCTCAGATTTCTCTTGTCTGAAGACAGCACAGTGCATTCAAGATCTCTTTCTGAACTGAAAATTGAACAACCCCAAAATGGACTCTCCTGAGTTGCCTTCCTAGGTCACTAGAGAGACCTGTTTCAGGGGAAATTTGAGAAACCTCACCCTGAACCATCGTTGTTTTTTTCTTATCAAACAGGCTCACTTTGCTTCCTTGTTCTGTCTTTCTAACCATGTGGCCCCTGAACATCTGCCCTCTTGGTGTTTTAAAATAAAGGTGGCCTATGTGACAAAACAGCCATATCTGCATAGTGTTGCCCAGTGTGGTGAATCTACACTTAGTCTGGAGCCAAAGAAGCAGGCTCTTGAGTTCACACACTACTCTTGGACACGATGTTCTCCACGTGTCCAAAAGAGGCCTCAGCACAGGAGCTGATGGGGAGCTCTCTGTGGCCTTGAAAGGGTTCTGTGTTGGACCAGAGACTCCAGTGTGCTCCTTCTGGCCCTGAACCTGAGTATGTCCGCTTGGAGATGTGCATAGTATTCCATGGAGATTTTCCCTTTCTTCTGTTGATTAGAGCTACTTACGTAATTCTAGTTTCTTTCCTAGTTTTTTTTTTTTTTTTTTTTTTCTATAGTTTTTTTCTTCCCTAGTTTGTTTTTTTTCTCCTAGATTATGATAATCTTTTCTTCCCTTCCCCATTGGTTGCTGAGATGTTCTTTATTTTATTCTAATCTTTGCTCAGAAGGTATCCTGCCCTCACTGAACTATTCCCTTA
>NW_011494867.1:7094081-7119752 GCF_000754665.1 Bison bison bison
TTTTTTTTTTTTTTTTCTTTCCTATAGTTTTTTTCTTCCCTAGTTTGTTTTTTTTCTCCTAGATTATGATAATCTTTTCTTCCCTTCCCCATTGGTTGCTGAGATGTTCTTTATTTTATTCTAATCTTTGCTCAGAAGGTATCCTGCCCTCACTGAACTATTCCCTTAAAATTAACAAGTTCTTCTGAATGATGATGGATAA
Source organism: Bison bison bison (assembly GCF_000754665.1). Classification (NCBI taxonomy): domain Eukaryota; kingdom Metazoa; phylum Chordata; class Mammalia; order Artiodactyla; family Bovidae; genus Bison; species Bison bison. The sequence goes on from NW_011494867.1 coordinate 7,094,284, forward strand.
AAGTGGAGATAAAAGAGTTGTAAGTTGCAAGGTACATACCTTGTGATTTTATGTGGGTTCCTGGTGATTCAGGGGGAAAGAAGAGTAGGAGTAGATGAGCATTTCTTGATTCTTTTATCCCTCGTGTTTGAAAATAGTGAAAGGGACAGGAGGACCATTAAAGAACACCTTATCCAGCAACACACATTTTTAAAGCATGGCTTAGTGGATAAGTCTGCTAAGTTTTATTCTAGAATGTATATAGCACTTAAGAACGAAAATACCACTTTTTACTGCAGTTCATGTTTTACTGTGCCATCACCGTTTCTTTTCTCCCCTGTTCTCAGCTCAGAGCTTATTGTCTCTAAACAGAGTTGGGAAGAAGGTCAGGAACTGGGTAGAGAGGTGGTGTTGGGATGGGCCGAGGAATTGGCCCTAAGAAGGCGGGAAAGTGAACAGCGTCAGGTTGTTGCCACACCTGTAATGACAACACCAAGATGTTGACATCAGCATGGCTGCCTTTAGTGTCTCATCCTGGTGTGTGATACAACTTTGACTTAGGTGACCATAAACATTTACTCTTCAAAAAGATTCCTAAGTGCAACAAATATATATTCCTCCTCTTGAAAACTTTTGGGGAATGTTAAGTAGTTCCATTAGATAACAGGGAAATGACAGAAAAGAAGTGTAGTTTGAAGCTGTTTAGTACAGGACTTTGGATGTCCCAGTGGCTAGAAGAATTTGGAGTGCTCTCGAACATGTTTGAGTGAGGTAATGTTATAATCAGAGCTATATTTTAGAAGGGTGAATCTGGCAACATGTGAATGAAAAGAAAATTGAACGTTTAGAAATTAGGCTAGTGACAAAGTCCAAACAAAGTCAGGAATACTTGAACTGTTGATGGTAGCAGTGGAAAAGGAAAGATGAGCAGGTGGTAGGAGACAGTATAAAAGAGTAGCTAGCAAAACTTGGAAGCAACCGAGATGTCCTTCCAGAGGTGAATCAGTAGGGAACAGTGATACATCCAGACAGTGGAGTGTCAGCCCTGAAAAGAGATGAGCGGTCAGTCAGTGGTTGTCCGTGCTTACAGAGAAAGGTGTCATGAATAGGCGGAGCACAGCTTTTTAGGGAAGTGAATACACTCTGTGTGATATTGTAATAATGGATAACCGTCATTATCGTTTGGCAAAAGCCATAGAATGTGCAGCACCAATAGTGAATTCTAATATAATCTATAGACTTGGGGTCATAATGATGTGTCAGTGTAGTTTCATCAATTGTAAACAAATGTACCATTCTGCTGAGAGATGTTAATAGTGAAACAGGCTATATTGGAGTGGGTTGGGGGGGCTGCATATGGTGTATGGCAACTCTGTACTTTCCACTCAGTTTTGCTATGGAATAAAACTCTTAAAAATAAATTTTATTAATTTTTCAAAAAGGGAAGTGAACAGGTATATGAGAACATGATAGGGAGTTTGAAAAGGGGTAATAAAAGGATTTCTAAGCAAATTGAGAATGTTTTAGAAATAAGCATGAATTTCGTGGTGACCCTGTAAGCAGAGTTTTATAGAACATTTGACAGGCTAAAACACAGAAGAGGGCCGTCTCCTTGGTTGTAACTAAGAAGAATTTGGTCATGGTCAAGTGAATTAAGGCTTTTAGGGTCTTTCTTAATATCTTGTCCACATTTCATTTTTTCTTGCATATTATACACTGCTGCTGCTGCTAAGTCGCTTCAGTCGTGTCCGACTCTGTGCGACCCCAGAGATGACAGCCCCCCAGGCTCCCCCGTCCCTGGGATTCTCCAGGCAAGAACACTGGAGTGGGGTGCCATTTCCTTCTCCAATGCATGAAAGTGAAAAGTCAAAAGTGAAGTCGCTCAGTCGTGTCCGACTCTTAGTGACCTCATGGACTGCAGCCTACCAGGCTCCTCCGTCCATGGGATTTTCCAGGCAAGAGTACTGGAGTGGGGTGCCATTGCCTTCTCCTATTATACACTAGAAGGAAGATAATATAAGTTTAAAAAGTATTTCCTTTAAAAAAGATAAATTGGTGAATGGGATGAGTTTGATGACAGTGTTATTGTCATGTGAGCCTAGCAGATGTCCTTGTTTTAACAAAAGGAGCATTCCAATCATACTTTCACAAGTATAATATTTTCTTTAAGATGAGTCCATAGATTTTCTTTTTTAAATCGAAGTATAGTTGATTTACAATGTTATGTTCACAGCAAAGTGATTTAGTTTTACATACATATACTTTCTTTTTTATATATTTTTTTCTGTTATGGTTTATCACCGGGTGTTGAGTATAGTTCCCTATAGTATACAGTAGAACCTTGTTGTCTGTATATTCTGTATATAGTAGTTAGAATCTGCTAACCTGACTCTCAGTCTGTCCCTCCTCCTTGGCTACCACAAGTCTGTTCTCTATACCTGTGAGTCCACTTCTGCTTCATAGATAAATTATTTTGTGTCATATTTCAGATTTCACATATAAGTGATATCATATGGTAGTTGTCTTTCTCTTTTTGACTTACTTCACTTATACGATCATTTCTAGTTCCATCCATGTTGCTGCTAGTGGCGGCATTTCATTCTTTTTATGGCTGAGTTGTACTCTATTGTATGTATATACATCACATCATCTTTGTGCATTCATCTGTTGATGGACTTTTGGGTTGTTTCCACGTCTTGGCTATTGTGAATAGTGCTGTTAGGAATGTAACGGTGCATGTATCTTTTTGAGTTATAGTTTTATCTGGATACATGCCCAGGAGTGGGATTGCTGGATCATATGGCAGTTCTATTTTTAGTTTTCTGAGGAACCTCATACTGTTTTCCATAGTGGCTGCACCAACTTACATTCCCAGCAACAGTGTGGGAGGGTTCCCTTTTCTCCACACCTCTTCAGCGTTATTGTTTGTAGACTTTAATGATGGCCATTCTGACTGATGTGGAGTGGTAGCTCACTGTAGTTTGGATTAGCATTTCTCTAATAATTAGCGATGTTGAGTAATGTTTCATGTGCTTGTTGGCCGTATGTATGTCTTCTTCGGAGAAATGTCTATTTAGTTCTTCCACCTGTTTTTTGAATGGGTCGTTTGTTTTTTGTTGTTGAGTTATATGAGCTGTTTGTGTATTTTAGAGATTAAGCCCTTCTGTGTTGCATCGTTGCAAATACTTTCTCCCATTCCACAGGTGGTTTTTCCGTTTTCTTGTGGCTTCCTTTGTTGTGCAAAAGCATGGAAGTTTGACTTGGTCTGATGTGTTTACTTTGCTTTTATTTCTGTGCCACAAAACAGTGTTTAATGTATAGGATGAGTTTAGATTAGCTTATTGGCAGAAAGCAAGAGAAGCAACAAAAATCTCCACAGCAGATAACCAGTAGCTGTAATAATGGAGTGATTATGTGATAGCCTTAGTCACTGAGTCATGTCTGACTCTTTGGGACCCATGGACTGTAGCCCACCAGACTCCTTTGTCCATAGGACTTTCCAGGCAAGAATACTGGAGTGGAGTACTTTTCCTCCAGGGAATCTTCCCAACCAAGGATTGATCCTGCATTGCAGGTGGATTCTTCACCTGCTGAGCCATTGGGGGATTATGTGATAAGCTCTCTTTTATAATACTATTAACTATAATGCTACTGAGTCCTCACCACAACCCTGAAAGTGAAAGTGAAGTCTCTCAGTCGTGTCTGACTCTTTGCGACCCCGTGGACTGTAGCCCACCAGGCTCCTCCGTCCATGGGATTCTCCAGGTAAGAATACTGGAGTGGGTTGCCATTTCCTTCTCCAGGGGATCTTCCGGACCCAGGGATCAAACCCAGGTCTCCCACATTGCAGGCAGACGCTTTAACGTCTGAGCCACCAGTCCTCACCACAACCCTGAAGTAGGTTCTATTATCGTGCCTACTTCACAGATAAGGAAACCAAGACAGTTAAGTTTTTCAAGGTTAAAGGAAAGGAGCAATTCAAACTACAGCAGTCCATATTCCAGAATCCATGGGTTTAACCACTGCACCGTGCTTCTTAAGCTCAGCTACACATTAGGATCATCTACGGAGATTGTTAAACCAAAGGGAGTCTTAGCCACATGGTTGTTCATTTCCTCTCTAGGTACACACTGATGGTAGAGGAGGAGGTGGCATGTTCCAAAGGTATTGAATCCTCTCTCATCACAGCACCTAAGGACTCAAACATCTAGGTGCTGCTGCAGGCCTGCACACATGTCTGGTTGTTTCCAGTGGCCCGTAGAGAGGCCCTTCATCACTCCAACCCCCACACACCTTCCTCTGGGGCCAACTAGGAGTGGCCAATTAAGAATTAGACTGGAGGCCAGAGGTGTTTCACTCCTGAGGGCTGTGGATTCCTCAAGGGCAATAAGATAGTACTTCAGGCTAAATTAACTCACCAGTTATTTTAAAAACCCCAGTCAAAATGTCAGTCACATACTTAATAACAAAGGATTACTCGGATGAGTTCATATATATATGAGGTGCTTACAGCAGTGCCTGGCACAGTAGTAAGTGCTGTGTTAGCGCTGGCCATTATAATGATTACTAAATTTCAGATTAGAGCATGGTGCCTGTATTCATGCTGCCGTAGAAGAGCTGTGTCAGCTCGCTTTAGCTCTGTTAGGGGGCATAGTGGTGATCAGAGAAAGTCACTGTGCTCTTTATCAAGAAGACTTTGATCATAGTCAAAGGAGGTTTCTTTCAGAGGCTCACCCTGATTCAGTGGGGGTGAGATAAAAAAGAAGGGAAGACTTAAGGATGACACTAAGTCTTGAGCCTGAGAAACTCTTACAATTAAAGACATTGGATTAAGGACAGAGATTTTTAAATCTAGAAGGAATCTTAAAGGAATGGATAGAAGGTTTTTAAACAACATAGTTGTTTTTTGTTTATGTTGTTTTGAAAAATTGTAACATATTAAGTTATAGTTTATGCGCGATAAAATTTACCCATTTTAAGTGAATAATTCAGTTATTTTTAAGTAGATGCACAGTTCTGCAACCACCACTGCAATCCCAAACTTCAGAACATTTTCATCACTCTATAAAGATCTCTTGTGCCCATCTTTAGTCGTTCCTTATTATCACCCCCAACTCGCTCTGATGGTTTGTAAAGATCATTATTTCATTTTTCTTTTGCAGGATGGCATAGTAAATCCAACAGTAAGAAAAGATTTGAAAACTGTACCGAAATTCTACTGTTGTCCAATTGAAGGATGCCCTAGAGGCCCTGACAGACCATTTTCTCAATTTTCTCTTGTAAAACAGGTATTTTACTTGTCTTAACTATATACTTCTCTAGGGATGAAATGCAGATGTCATAAACCCAATGTATTGTAATTACTTGCCAATCATACAAGAGAATTGAGCAGAAAGCTGCTTATAAGGACAGACACCCAAGTCTCTCACTTGGGGAAAAATGAGTGGGTGTGAGCAAAGGCTGGCTGGTTCTCGGGGGGAAGATGTCCAGAGTGGATTTGGAGAGAAGACCAGGTCAGCAAAGTATGATAAATTGGGTGTGCTTCCAGATCTCTGGTGTGAATCTTTCAAGGTCAGAGGAGCAGAGGCATAGGGAGATGTTCTCCCAGGGAGGAAGAAACTGTAGGAAAAGAATTTCAGAAGCAGCTCCTCTAGAGAGGAGCGAGGGACCCAGTCAGTGGGGAAGGTGGTGATTCTGGACTGGAAGACACTGAAACACTTCCCTGAGGGTTTGCTGGAGGGGGTCCTGAGAACAGCACTCCAAGACTTGTTCTGCTTGCAGCACTTATTTGTAAATCAGAAGTAGGGGTGGATACCATGGATTGTTTCCAAAACAGTCTCAACTTTTCACAAAGATGAGGCATATGTTAAAGGGCAGCTGCCCTGCTTTTACATTCTTTTGATTTGCACTGCTATATTTTGTCATGTAAAATCATTGTTATTTTATGTTGATGACTTTTGAAAGGTTTTGAGCAGTTGCAGATTTTCACTTGGGTCCTTTTGTGTTCTTCCTAGCACTTTATGAAAATGCATGCTGAAAAGAAGCATAAATGTAGTAAGTGCAGCAATTCGTATGGCACCGAGTGGGACTTGAAAAGACATGCAGAGGATTGTGGCAAGACCTTCCAGTGCACGTGTGGGTGTCCCTATGCCAGCCGGACTGCGTTACAGTCCCACATCTACCGAACTGGCCATGAGATCCCTGCAGAACACAGGTAAGGGGGGAGGGGGGTGGGGTGGCCCAAAAGCCAGCAGCTGTGGGGAGAGCTTCAGGCGAAACTTCCTGGAGAGCCGTTAGGCTGAGGAGAGAGGAGGAATGGTAGAGAAAAGATGAGACATGAAGAAGGGACCTTTTGGAAATGGCAGCAGTACTAGTAAATAACCCACATCTACTTGACCCAGTTGTGCTCCTTACGCATTCACCAACTCCTTTTAAAGGTCCCTTATTATTCCGAATTGAAAACTTACTGGGATTTCTTTTTTTTTTTAAGATTTCTGTATTTATTTGTGGCTGATCTGGGTCTTGATGGCTTCGTGGGCTTCCTCCAGTTGCAGTGCGCGGGGGCTGCCCTTGTGTGCGATGCCAGGGCTTCTCACTGGAGGCTTCCCTTGCTGCGGCGCACAGGCTGCAGTAGTTACGGCACAGGCATTCAGTAGTTGCGGTGCACGGCTTGGTTGGTCTGCCAGAGGCAGGATCTACTCGGACCAGGGATCAAATCTGTGTCACTTGCATTGAAGGTGGATTCTTGACCACTGGACTACCAGGGAAGTGCCTATTGAGTTTTCAGTTCTTCCAAAACTTTCATCGTTTTCTATTAGAGGGATACTGGATTGTTGAAGAGTTGTTTAAATCATGAAATCGCTTCATTTGAAAGGTCAAATTTATATTTGGATTAATAGCTCCCTATTTTAGACATGATAATCACTGCATTGTATAATATGTTAGCTTCCTGATGCTTGCGGATCTAAGCTGAGTTCTAGTGCTTAGAGCTTTACCCAAAGGTGTGCTTCCTCCTTTCCTGTTGGCATGTTTCTGAACTTCTGTGTAATGGGCCAGGTTACAAACGGGATTTCTTTTCACCGGGCTGAATCTGACCCCTGCTGTAGATGTGAGACATAGAGCTTATAAGTGAAGATACAGTGCCAGGGTTGATGAAGAAAGCCGCAGTTTAAAATCACTTTTCTCTTTTTCACTCTGTCGTCGTTTTCAGGGATCCACCTAGTAAGAAAAGGAAAATGGAAGGCTGCCTGCACAGCCAGAAGCTGTCCAGGAAGACCGTTGAATCGCTGAGCAAGCAGCCGATTCCACGGCCAGACGCTCCACAACTAGAGACTTCAGAAATAAAGCTGGTGGCTTCCTTTGAAGACTCTTGCAGCTCTAATGCCAAACAACAGACTCTTCCAGCAGCTCCAAGGTACCCTCAGAAGTTGCTTTTACCAAAGCCCAAAGTGGCTTTGGTTAAACTCCCCGTCATGCAGTTTTCTCCTGTGCCTGTCTTTGTGCCTACAGCCGACTCCTCGGCCCAGCCTGTGGTGTTGGGTGTCGACCATCAGGGCTCTGCCCCCGGTGCCGTGCACTTACTGCCCTTGTCCATTGGAACCCTGATCCTCAGCCTGGATTCGGAAGCCTGCGCTCTCAAGGAGAGCCTCCCTCTTTCAAAAGTTGTAAATCCTGTTGCTGTTGAGCCAATTAGCACAGGTATTCAAGTGAACTTGGGTAAAAGTCCATTTAGCCCGTTACAAGAACTCGGAAACACATGTCAGAAGAACAGCATTTCTTCCATCAATGTGCAGACAGACCTGTCCTACACCACACCGCAGTTCATGCCGACTGCACAGTGGGCCAGCCCTGACTCCTCTGTGTCGTCCTGTTCGCAAACTGATTTGACATTTGGTTCCCAGGTTTCCCTTCCCATTAGTGTTCAAACTCAGACTTTTTTGCCCAGTTCTAAGGTAACCTCATCCATCGCTGCTCAAACTGATGCATTTATAGATGCCAGTTTCCAGCCAGGTGGGATCTCCAGAGAAACTCAGACCAGCGGAATGCAAAGTCCAGCAGATGACCGAGTACAGATGGACCAAGCTGTAATGTGTGGAGACATTTTTGAAAGTGTCCATTCATCATATGGTGTGTCCACAGACAATATTATAAGCAGCAGCTTAGTAGCAGAGTCTGTAACTCATGACTTGTTACCTCAGAACCACGCTAAAACTTTAACTCAAGATATTGAGAAATCCACACCAATAATAAACTTCAGTGCACCAAACAGTATGCTTTCGTCACAGAACATGACAGATAATCAGACCCAAACCATGGATTTACTAAGTGATCTAGAAAACATCTTGTCAAGTAACCTACCTGGTCAGACGCTGGACAATCGTAGTCTTTTGTCTGACACAAATACTGGACCTGACACCCAGCTCCCATCTGGCCCAACCCAGAATCCTGCAATTGATTTTGATATCGAAGAGTTCTTTTCAGCCTCAAATATACAGACACAAACCGAGGAGAGTGAACTTAGCACCATGACCACTGAGCCAGTCTTGGAGTCACTGGACATAGAAACCCAAACTGACTTCTTCCTTGCAGACCCTTCTGCCCAGGCCTACAGTTGTAGGGGGAATTCGAGCTTCTTAGGCCTTGAGATGTTTGACACGCAGACACAGACAGACCTGAACTTCTTTTTAGACAGTAGCCCTCGTCTGCCACTGGGAAGTATCCTGAAACACTCCAGCTTTTCCATGAGTACTGATTCATCTGACACAGAGACCCAGACTGACGGAATCTCCACTGCTAAAAACCTGCCTGCCCTGGAAAGCAAAGTTCAGTTGAACAGTGCCGAAACACAGACCATGAACTCTGGCTTTGAAACTTTGGGGAGCTTATTCTTCACCAGCAATGAAACTCAGACAGCAATGGATGACTTTCTTCTGGCCGACCTGGCCTGGAACACGATGGAATCTCAGTTCAGCTCTGTTGAAACCCAAACGTGTGCAGAACTACACCCAGTCTCCAACTTCTGAAAGCGGAGTCCACATGGGGGATGGATTCACAGTTCCCTTCTGGATTTAGAAGATGAAGAACAGGGACAACAGTATTAACTCTATTGAATGTAGTTGACGATACAGTTACTTCGATTCTTTGAGGTTCTTTGCCTTTTTGTACTTGTAAACATGAAACTTGTGTAAAAATTTGTGAGTGTATTATAAAGTGTAAGATGTTGATCTGAACATGATTGTTTTTGTGTTGCCGACATTTGCCCTTTCAGTGTAGTCTTCCCTTTTTTAAAAAAAAATGTATTTCACACCTTTAAAACCCATCTTGCCATTTAGCTGAAGCCAAGCTCATCAGGACTTAGGGTGCAAACCTCAGATCTTCAAAACATGTTCATCAAAGCATGACTGACTTAAATTTCACCTAAAATACTCTTACCAGTGCTTGTTAAGAGAGTCCTATTCCCTGATAACGTGTAAAGAAGTCTGACGCTGCTCCGTCAGATTTAAACAGCAACAGCTTCGCCTGCTTTGACATCTTACTCTTCCCTAATTTGAAGACACAAAGGAAAACTACTGTTGTCTTTAGCTTCTGAGACAATTTGCTTATAGCCAATGCCATCCCTCTACGTGAACTGTTACTGGTAGGAACGTAAGTGTATAGTACTTTGCTCACAAGACATGTTGCTGTACAATTATTGCTTAAAGTAGTAGCGGCAAGCACTTAGTGTAAATAGTGATCCTTTCAGTCTAAGTGACAGTAAGTCACCCCAACTATGGAAACGCTGGGCTGTAGAATCACACCTGTTAGCTCGTCCTGGAGTGTGTCCTACAAGCCATCCCTCCTGCACCCTACCGAAGGCCAGGGTGGTGCTCCAGAGCTGCTCAAGGTGCACCCCACCCGCTGAGTCTGAGTTTTGTCGCTCTAAATGTTAAAAAAACAATAAAAATAGTAATGTAGGGAGAAAAGGATATTCCCTGTTACATTTCAGTACTTTTCATAAGCTTGCTAGGGCAAGAGTGCAATCAACTACTAAAGTGAGTCTTTTCATCCACCTCTCATTTTTTTCCTTGAATGAGGAAACACATTGGTCTAGCAAGAATAGTGTTTGTGCCTTGAGGATAGCAAGTCTAGAATAGATCCATCTAAAATACGGCATTCTGCATTATGTTGCTTTGTTTGTTTAGAGAGGGTAATACTGAACGGTCTTCAGAGAAAATGAGGTGAAGATCCAGCACTTCAAGAACATAATATGTTTTGAGATGGCTGAACAGTCAGGTACACTTGGAGGGTTTTTTGTATTTAGAAGATCCTGAGTTCTTGATTGTTGGCCAGCTTTCAGGCAAGTAAAAATGCAGTCTGTACATTTTTCTAAGTTTACCCAAAAAAATGCTCTTTTCCTTATGTGGCACATGCTTTATGCTGCTGAAGACTAAACCCTCAAAATACAACCTAAGGAAGGAACTAATAATTCATTAGAGAAAATCATTGGTGTTGCTACTGATTCCTATCCCATAGAAGAATTGGTGGTAATGGATAAATAACATGTCCTGGGCAGATGAACTCAACCTGGTAGATTAAAGTTTGCTTGGGTCACAGTTGCCTATGAATGTGGGTTTCAAAACAAACATAAATAAATAAAGCCTTAACTTAGTATTTCATTATGTTTTAGAATCATCACTGCCTTAACGTTTCAAACATCTATTTCAGTTCTCCTAGTAAGGAGAAGTGCATGTTTGTTTTGGCTTTTTGTAAATATATATGCAGTGATCTATGGCTTTAAAAAAAAAAAATCTGTGTGTCTGTGACAATGTTTGTTAATTCAGCCAACTGAATTATTTACAGAAAATTGAGCATGTAATAGTTCATGTACCAGTAAGAACTGTCCCCCACCCAAACCTTAGTTCCCTGAATTGTTCTAAGATTATTTGTAAAAGCTGAAAACTCAGTGATTAAAGAGAAGTGAGAATTCTACCTTTTGTGTGAATTCTTCAACGTACTCATAATGTGACTTTGTTGCCTTAACTCTTCACAAATTCATCCTCCTCTGAAAGTCACATGATGAAATGACTGTGCCTAGTTATTTCCATTACCTTTGTTCATGAAAATATGCTAACAGTTTTCCCGGTAGAAAAGAGAAAGACATTCCATTACCAAAGCTGCTATTTTGATGTAAAGTTTTTATTTTGATAAAAACTACCATAAGTTTTTGGAAAATTTTTTCAAAGGAAATTACCCATTTTTTTTCATCCAAATGTCACCATTTCATAATGGGGTGTCTTTTATCTTTGTAAGTAATGTGGTTCTAGCTTAAGAGCAAATATGTGAGGGTAAAGCTATATGAGTAGTTCTTTGCTCAGTCACCAGCTGTAGGAAAGCCAAATCAGTGTGTTCGATTAGAGATAAAGGGAAATAAAAGAAGAAATTTTTTAGACTTACCTGAAAGATGCAAAGTTCGAAGCTACTTTTGATTGGAAGAAAACATTGTTTCAGTCTAGTTGTGAAGTTGAATTGTTTTAATAGTGGTAACTGACAGGGTGGTTTTTCATGTAATCCTTTATGATCTCAGTTTTAGAATGCTTATCTTAGTTCCAGTCCAAACTTAACCTAATACTGACACTGAAGAGCGCTTACTACTTGAATATTTATTTTTTGTTATTTATTTTTTTGTGTGTAATAAAGTTTTATTAAAGTATAAAGGACATAGAGAAAGCTTCTGACATAGACATCAGAAGGGGGTAGAAAGAGTACCCCTACTTGAATATTTAAAGTAATGCTTCTCAGATTTGTCTTCAGAAGGCTCTTAAACAAAGACTGGGAGGAATGTGTAACTTAGAAGCATTTAGGAATGATTCCTTTGGTTCAGTTCAGTTCAGTCGCTCAGTCGTGTCCGACTCTTTGTGACTCCATGAAACGCAGCATGCCAGGCCTCCCTGTCCATCACCATCTCCCAGAGTCCACCCAAACCCATGTCCATTGAGTCGGTGATGCCTTTGGAGTCTCAAATATTGTTTTATATCTCATATATGTGTGTGTGCTTATCTTACATACATTAAAGTGTCACTGATTAGATCTGACACTAGGAAAGGACACAGTCTTTTGACTTACTGGTTACTCCCAACACCTAAAAGCCTTAAAACACATGAATGTTAATTAGTTTTTTCAGCAAGATGTAGGCTAATCTAATGTTCTTGATAGTCAAGAAGATAGTCCTTTAAATACCACTGTTTTGCAGTGCCTAAATCCAAAGTTTCTCACAGTTGTGTGAACTGTATTTACTAGACTACATATCCATCAACAGAGGCAGACTAAAGAGCAAATGGAAAGGACTCAGGTTGTTGGTGTCCTCAAATTAACACATTTGGGCTCTTTATTTTAAAACATGCATGTGTGGGGACTTGCCTGGTGATCCAGTGGTTAAGAATCCCCCTGACAGTGCCATGGACACAGGTTTGATCCCTGGTCCAGGAAGATCACACATGCTGCACGGCTAAGCCCATGTGCCACAACTACTGAGCCTGTGCTCCACAGTAAGAGAAGCCACTGCAGTGAGAAGCCCACATGCGGTAAAGGAGACCCAGTGCTGCCAAAAAGAATAAGTAAATAATACATTTTTAAAAATAGGATAAAATATGCATGTTTGAAAGGAGCAAATGAGGGAATAAGAGTATTGTCTATAATACACGGGAAGAGTGCCGGTATTCATTCAGTTCCTTCAACTTGAGGGAGAAACATGTAAATCTATATATTGCCTTACTAATTAATAAGCACATTTGTAACTTTGTTCTAAATCCACAAAATCAGAAATAGCAAAGATTGTCACATGAGAAACTCATTATCAAGGCCCTTCCATTAACTTGGTTCCTTCACCACCTAGCAAGTTAATATTACAGGACATAAAGACTACAAAGAAGAAACAACAGGATTTATAACTTTTAGTTTATCATTGAAACAGTCAAATATTTCAGAAAATAAAAAAATATTTTTTAAAAATTTATCTCCATAAATTCTGAAAGATGTATATATTACCTATGTGAACAAAGACTTTTTTTTTTTTTTTAGCCTAAAGAAGTGAGATTAGCATAGTATGTGTCAATAAGACCTTGTTCCAAGCTTGGCATCTTCTCACTGCTTTTCTTTTTTTTTTTCAAATCTTCTTGCAGCTTTTTACTCTGTTTTCTGATGATCCACTGCTTTTTCCTTGTCCCGGGTGAAATATTTGGTTTTATGATTGCATCTCAAAAATGTTGCTGCTTAGGGCTGAATTTGAAACTGATACTTCTCCTACTTTATCTTCTTTTTCCTGTGCTGTAATGAGAAATTTAGTGACTTCAGAAAATGTAGAGCTTGTGCTGCAATAAAAATTTGGCAGAAGTCAGTGCATCTGAGTTAACTTACCACGAAAGGATATCTAACCTTAAAATGCTCCTTAAAGACTTCCCTATTTAAAAAGTGAGCTCTCAAAACTTAAGATTTTATAGTTTGCTTTTTGAGAAGCCATCCAAACTTTGGCAAATGATATTTTAGGAACTGTTTATATTGTCTTAGTTCAGTTTGTGGTAATAGTTTTTGTTTAGCTATATTTGAGAGTCTAGTACTTATTAATGAGTTGTAGGCTGGTATCTTTTTTTTTTTTTTTTTCACCTTTTCTTTTGGTAAGATATGGTATATTTTAGAACCGTTTAAATCCCGTTTCTCTGATGACATATGTGTCTAAGGAGTAAGTTTTCAGATTTCAAGTTCTCCCATTAGCTACTATAATGGTATCTCCCTAACATTCCATTTTCCTGGGATTACATTAGAAAAGTCCATCATGAGGATTTGGTGAATGGCCACAAAACAGCCCGAGCAGAGTCATGAACAATATCGGGACCAGTGGTTTTTATCTTGTTAGTTAGATTTCTACTTCTCTTCAGAGCACATGCAGATGTTAAATGAAATTGCTAACAGTTCTTTCACATTTTACAGTAAATAGTCCTAACCCTCCTGTGTTGCTGGAAATAAGGCTACTTTATGTTATATCTTCAAGTTAGCACTCCTCAAGTTTAAGTAAGTGAGAAATTGTTTCATTTTAAGATACATAGGGAAGCAAGGCTTGTAGTTTGAGCCAAATGGGAGGAAAAAAGCCATTTTCACATATATAAAGTATCAATTTTCCAGTGGCTATTAAGGAGGGTCATACATACTGGGCTGCCTCTCAGTATTCACACTGATTTAGTGCAGTGAATGTGAGGAGAGTACTGGTTGAAAAGTAGAGAATTCTGAATTATGCCATTAAATGTAAACACATCAATTTAGCATCTTAGAATTTTCTTGAAAACCTTGCCAAAATAATGCACATTCTCCTAAAGAGAATCAGATTATGCCTACAGCTGTCCCTGGCTCTGACTAAATGAGCCCTACTGTTAACTCTGAGAGAAACGGTCCCAGAGAAAAGCAGGCCTGGAGGGAAATGGAGCAGGTGCCCCCAGGAGGCCCTGAGGGACCAGGTCAAAGCCAAGAGCACTCGTGCTGCCCAGGATGAGGCAGGCGGAACTAATCCCACTTGCCCTTTGCCTCTGTGCCAAGGCTTCTGCTCACTCTGGAGCAGAAAGCAGAGCTGTCAGAGAAGCTGCAAACAGGTATTGGATTCTAGATGATTAATTCCCTAAAGCACCTATTCTCACCTGGGCCCTTGTGGCACTTGGCAATGTCTAAAGACATTCTTGATTGTCACAACTGTGAGGGGACCATTGGCATCTAGTGCACAGAGGCCAGAAATGCTGCTGTTTCCCTTTATGCACAAAACAACCCCACACAAAGAACTACTCATCCCTAATGCCAGTAGTGCCAAGGTTGAAAAGTCCTGCCCAAGGGATAGGGCCGGTTGGTGAGGTGGAACTTTAAGCATTGCTGTGGATGCAATGCTTATTTCCAAAGATGCTCGGCCACTGAAATCTTTAAGAAGTGTGTATATTGTAGTGTGATCCCTGGCCTAGGAAGATCCCAGATGCCTCGGGGCAACTAAGCCCATGCGCCACAACTACTGAGCCCGTGTGCAGCAACTACTGAAGCACACCCACCCTAGAGCCCGTGCTCTTCAACAAAAGAAGCCACAGCAATGAGAAGCCCCTACTTGCCGCAACTAGAGAAAGTCCGCACCCAGCAACGAAGACCCAGCATGGTCTAAAATAAAATAAAGCTTGTATGCTGTTTAGAAAGGATGTATTAGAAAAGTTGAGTTCTGGTGGGTGCTTAGTTATATCTCTTTGCAACCCCACGGACTGTAGGCTCCTCTGTCCATGGGATTTCCCAGGCAAGAACACTGGAGTGGGTTGCCATTTCCTCCTCCAGGGGATCTACCCAGGGAGCGAGCCCACATCTCTTGCATCTCCTGCATTAAGGAGGGTTCTTTACCACTGAGCCACCTGGGTCTTACGTAAAAAAAAAAAAAGTCTCTTTTAGGACTTCTACTGTAAGCAACTTTTGAAATGTAGAAATTGAAATTCACTTAGATTTTACACTACAAGAGCCAGCATCCAGAGTCAATCTGATCACAAATCTGACAGAAAGAACTGTTCACATTTTGAGTGTCTAGTAATGTTTACTCGGAGAAGGCAATGGCACCCGACTCCAGTACTCTTGCCTGGAAAACCCATGGATGGAGGAGCCTGGTAGGCTGCAGTCCATGAGGTCGCTAAGAGTCGGACACAACTGAGTGACTTCACTTTGACTTTTCACTTTCATGCATTGGAGAAGGAAATGGCAACCCACTCCAGTATTCTTGCCTGGAGAATCCCAGGGACGGGGGAGCCTGGTGGGCTGTCGTCTCTGGGGTCGCACAGAGTCGGAGATGACTGAAGCAACTTAGCAGTAGCAGCAGTGATGTTTACAGGCAAGTTAACTTCACTAAAATGACAGAATCAGGAAGTACCTTAGGTATTAATTCCCTCAATTTTTCCCCCTGACCAGGAATCGAACCTGAATCCCCTGCACTGGAAGCACAGGGTCTTAACCACTGGAACATCAGGGAAGTCCCTAACCCCTCATTTTATAGGACAGAGTCAATTTAAAAATGTCTAGTTTTCAGCTCCTAGGGAAAAAAAAGATGATGGTGCTAGTTTTAGTTATTGAGTTACTTTAGACTGTGTTCAGGAAGATATACAATAGCTTTGATCTGCTAGATTAAACTTGAGAAGTAAATTTTTTGCTGTAACACCTCAGGATGACACAACATCAGTCTGAGAGACATGGCATAAGTCTGGAGAGCAATCATGTTTAGACTGCTGCGGTGGAAATTCAGGCAAAACAGGATGAGAAGAAGGGCCAGGCAATGAAGATGGCCCATGAACTGATGGACAGGCATCCCAACCAAGGACCCCCAAGTTGACAAGTTAGGGAGGTGAGCTTTTTAAAGAGTCCACGTGACAACTGGCCATGCCCACAGGATTTCTAAATGATTCTGAACAGCCAGGCATTCATTAAAGGGAAATGATCCAGCTATCTGTATTTGATCCGATCACGACATTCTGGAAAACCACAAATCTCTGTGAGCGTTTTACATACATTACCTCCTCGTCTTCACCACATCCTGTGTCTGAAATTATTCCCATCTAACAGGAAGGAAAGACATTCCGAAGTCCTCCTTCCTTGCCCTACACGATTCTTTCCACCCAGCACTCCAGCTATTTCTTCACCTTGGAGATAAGTTGGCACCTTCAGATGCCCAAGCTGCACACCTGAACCCAAACTCTGTTGATGAGTTTCTTCTTGGGTCACAGGAGAAAATGAGCCCTGAGCCTCATGAATTTGCTCAGGATAAAAGGAGGCAATACCCAGAAGAAGCTCTCAACACTTAGAATAGTGCCTTGCCAATTCAAGTGGAATTACTGTGTCACGTGATGGGTTAGTGGTACTCGGGTCAGAGTTTAGCCTGGGCCTCAAGGGCACGGCACAGAACCTCTCCTGGCTCCAGGGCCGCAGTTAGCCTGGCAGACAGTGGGTGAGTGTTGCCTGTGGTATCAGCAAACTCCCTTGTCTGCGCACAGCCACGGGAGCCCCTGTTTCTTCCTCATCTGGCTTCTCAGGAGCCCCTGAACTGCAGCACCAAGGCTGCACTTGAACCCAAGCCCAGACACCCCAAAAAGTCCCAGGTGTGAGGACTCCAATTGTGCAGCTCAGCCTGCTTGGCCAGCCAGGGGAGCCTGCATAGAGATGGGCTGGGGCTCCAGCACTTAGGAGAGGGAGAGATTGAAAGCAAAGTAGATCTAGTCCAGACTAAAAAGAACAAAGCTAAAAATGAGAGGAAGTCTCCTCGAGTAGCCAAAGCTCGCCATACTTGTCCAAACATTGCCGGGTCTTATTCTGACTTAATCTTCCCCTCGCCCTTGTCCCCCCATCACTGTCAGATCTACACTCTCCCAGGTGTCCAATCCCTCCGGCCCGGCACTTGCTCAGCAGCGCTCCCAGAACTCAGTGTGGCCTCCCCTAGGAGGTGAGGCTCTGCAGAGGAGCCCTGTGTTGGGAGTAGCCACACTTCCACTCGGTGATTTTTTAAATTTCCAGAAAAATAGGAGTTTGGAAAGTTTTACTAATGATACAAATTAACAGAATAAAAGATGAAACACAGAGCCCTCCATGTTTGGCTTGAGAATCGATCCCTGGGTCTGGAAGATCCCCTGGAGCAGGGAATGGCAACCCACTCTAGTATTCTCGCTGGAGAATTCCACGGACAGAAGAGCCTGGCAGGCTACAGTTCAGGGGGTGGCAAAGAGTTGGACACAACTGAGCGACTAACAACAACACATAAGAACCAAAACTTAATTTGAGGTCATCACCTGGAGGTAGGAAGAGGGTGATTGGGACTGAATTATAACATGTTGACTCCTTAAAATGGAAGGATTTTTGTTACTGGCCTAGATTTTTGTTATTGCATTCTAGTAAACATTTAGCATTTATCTAGATAGACTAGGATATCAAAGACCAGTTTGAACGTCCTGATTTAATCTGACTAAAAACTGGGACAAGGCCTAAAGTGACTTTGTCCAGAGAAGCAAGCCAAACTTCCTCGGCCAACACAAATAAGATACCAGAGGGACTTTATCAGGTATTTGAATAATTACCTAAAGAAATAGACGCTTTCATAATTTAAAAAAAAACTAGTTGATTAAAAAAAATTTTTAAGATACTAAAACCAACACGGGGTGGCAAAGAGTCGAACATGACTGAACAACAACAAACCTTTAACTAAATCTCAATTCTAAATTATTATATGTTTATCCCCAAAGGTATAGAATATATAACCCTTATCTCAAGAAGTGAGTTTTTCTTAAGAAAAAAAAAATTCTTTCTGTTGTCACTTGTATCAGTTCAAACTGTGGCAAGATCTCAACTGGTAAGTAGCCCTGGGCTGAGCAAGTGCGCTCTGTCCCTCGTTCATACTGGTAGATACTTTTCCCTCCCAAACACTTTGACAGGTGTATACACAGTGAGGTTATTCATTATTCTGCAGCCTACAAAGAAGGACTTGGAAAAAACCACTGACTCAGGTAGGCAGGTTGCCAGAGCTGGACAGTGCTCAAGCAGCACTGGGTCCGACACCCACAGTGTGCAGACACGGGGGGAAATCGGGACCTCTTCTTGGACGTGAATTCAGATGGTTTCTTCATTCAGACGAGAAAGGGTGAGTAGAACCTGAAAAGTGCTTCTAGTCTGTAAAGTGTCCAACCTCAAAAGGCAAAATACACCTTTAAATGACTATTGTACTGTAATCATTCCTGCATTTCTGGTGTTTTGTAAAGACAAACCAACAAAACTAAACTTAAACAGACAAGACATTACAAAGACCAGTTATGGAAAGCAGATGTTTACAAATAGCCATATATTCTGTCTGCCCATCACTTAGGAAATGGAAAGCCTACAGTTCAAGTATAATATACTTTAAGCAAATGCAAACTATATAATTACAGAGCAGCTAAATGGCTTTTCACATTACAAAATTGTTCTTCACAGCATCTCTCTACATAGCATTGTCACTTCACATTTAAAATATAACTTATTTACAAACGTTTAATTTATACACAACTTCAGGAAATGTGCACTGGAGTAAAATGAGGGGGGAGGAAAGATGGAAGAAGGAAGAAAGTCACACCTCCATCCCATAACTCTGTCTGGGGATGTCAAGTTCCCAAATAGTAGATGTAAGACTTGAAGAAGCATGTGTGCTAACAATAATCACAGTGACATTTAAAAAATAATAATTATTCTCAACCTGCCTCTCACGATGAATTTTGTAGAAAGGTAGCCAAAACCTCCCAGACACAGAGACTAACATGAGGCTCTAAGTATATGAAATCTGGGACACATAAGATACAATGGATATGGCACATCCATCCATCCAATATCAATATAAGGATATGCCACCCTGGACACAGGAAATTCATCTGGACACAGGCTGGAATTTTATCTTACAACACTGTTTCAATTAAAGCAGATCTCTGTTGCAAGAGAAAATGTGGTAACTGATAGACCATCTGCCAGGTTCAAAAGATCAGGAAACGATTTGGTCTCAATAAGCCCAGGACGCCTGGCTTGAAGCACTGGGGTTCAGGGGCTGACCTGGGGGCCACCCCAGAGGGAGGCCCTCCAGCTTCCCCACCATCCGCTTGTCTTCCAGGGCACAGATAAGCCAGGCTGAGGCTGAGACTGGCACAACCAGTGTGCGTTTTGTAAATGGCTAAGCAACAGAAGCAGGTAACACCAAAATGTGGAGGTTTTGAGAGTACATCAAAATCCGTACTATGAGGTTCAGCTGTCCCTGATCTACCACCAAAAAAGGACCAGGGGAGAGAGGGAGAGAAGAGTGTGCGAGATGAAGAGGAGAAGGAGAAAGAGAAAGAGACTGGGGTGGGGCAGGAGGGAGACAGGGGAGAGAAGATGAACCATGTTCAGACGCTGCTTGTTCCCAGGGAATTATATTGTAGCAGCTCAAAGGAGTCTGTGAGTGGAAATGGGAATAACAACTCTGCTCACTGTGAGGGACGGCAAGAGAGGTCTTGAGAACACTTTGGTCTCCAACATTTGGGGCCTGTTTTCCTGCTTGGCCTCTGTGAGGACGCGCTTTGGGGTTTTCATGGGAGGTCTGGGCTCCCTGGCTTTGAGTCTGGCTTTGTAGTTCCTCGCTCCTTGTTTCTGCAAAAGCTGGAAGGTGGCGAGATAGCAGGGAGGGCACAGCAGGTTTTTCTCAGGCAGGCGGGACCAGTGCAGGCAGCAGGGCTCAGGCTCGGGCAGCAGGGGCGTCCGGGCCACCGGGGTGAGGAAAGGCTGCATGTCCTTGACTCTGTGGTGCCTGGCCAGCTCAGTGGGCTGCTTTTCGCCTGCCCCGTCAACCGCTTTCACTCCATAGGCATAAGCCACACACTCATCCTTTTCCACACTCAGCCCCTTCTCTTCTGGCCGCAAGAAAAAGTTCTTAGTCTTCTTACCCAGAACATCCAAGCCATCTGGGGGCGAAGACTTCAAGGGAGGGAGGACTAAAAGGGCTTTGGAAGTCAGGGAGTCTGAGGCGGGGAGAATTCTGTCGGTGCCTCTCCAGGGCCTTCTGGGGTCCTTGCCCCTAACGGTCTCCGGGGTGGCCCAGTCTTCCAGGCACCAAATGAACTCCTTTATTTGCAGACTTTTCTTCTCTCCCTGACTGTAGGTGGGAAAGCAGATTTTGTTAACTTCCCTGGAGGTCGTAGTGGAGCCTGGGGGGATGCCTGGGGTCTGGGAGAGACTGCCTCCATCCTTCTCTGGGCCTGCCTCGGCTGGAGCTGGAGCTGAAGCCCCAGACTCCAACTTCCCGCCCTCTGACTGAGGCCTGGCCTCCAGGCTCCCATGGGAGAGATTGACACAGAGTAAGCAGCTGCTGGCACTTTCTCCCACCCTCGCCTTCTTAAGCTTCTTCCTGGGCCAGATGCAGGCAGTTGGAGAAATCTGTCCCCAGCCTCGGACCTGCAGATAAAGCAGTGTGTTACTCTCAGCCTAGCTGCCCCCACTGTGGACACATCCCCATTTTGACTCTCCTATTTGAATCAATATTTTTCTTCGGATTGACTTAATTTAACTTTTCATGCTTAGTTTAGCCTCCTACTACGCCATAGTATTTGTAATAGTATTTGTAAAGACTAAAATACTAAGCGATAGTATCTATCAGCACACTGATGTGCTGACTATATATATTTTTAGATGTGTATTAAAATAAATTCAGAACTATTAAAATAAAATCAAAACCATACTTGTCCCGCCTGCCAGGCTTTCTTGTACTGCAGGCTCTCTGCGCTTGCCTGCACCAAAGAAGGCTGTGTGAGGATATAACCAAGAATACGGTTCCCACCAAGAAACCGACCATGTTGGCACCCAGATCTCGAACATTCCTCCCAAACTGTAAGAAATAAATGTCTGCTGCTTAAGCTGCCCAGCCTACAGTATTCTCTTCTAGCAGCCCGAACTGAGACAGGGCTGGAGCATCTCCTGTGGTGGGAGCCACCCCGAGCATTCTACAATGTGGAGCAGCACCCCAGCCTCAACCCCAGTACATCCAGAGACACCCCTCTCCCCTCCCAGCCCTAGCTGTGACATTGCCAAGCAATCAGACCAATTCCCTTATATTTCATTATTGATTCTAAGAATAGTTTAAGAATAAACCACAGGATTCTGCATAGAACCACCAGGATAGAAATCTCTGGTCTCCTGGGGAGTTAAGTAGCAGGAGTTAAGTTAAGTAGCTTGAGTTAAGGGAATTGTGTTCTGGAGTCCAGAAAAGCTCAGTTCAAGCTCCTGCCTTGACCACCGCCTGGGAGATTTTGACACATTTCATTTTTGGTGCTTTGGTTTCCTTTTCCAAAAAGTGAGGCTATTCATAACACCTGAGAGGGTGAATGAATTGATGTATGTGAAGCATTTAGTACTGTGTATTTAGTATTTATGACCATACAGAATGGTCATAAATACTCAATAAAAGGTACTGCTATTATCATCATTAATATTCTACCTCTGTTTCAGAGGTTTCTGTTCCTTGCTTACACATTTTTTTTTTTGGCAACAGTAACTATTTATGAAAATAGTAAAAGGCTTGTATCAAAACCCTAACATGCACAAGACCTAACTCAAGAAAATACTCACTGCTTCTTCCCATCCAGTTCCAATGACAAACTCTTTGGCTTTTTTATCTTGTTCAAGTGTAATGTCACTGATATTGAGAAGACAACAAACATGATTCTTTTCACTTCTTTCATCTGGACAAGTATAGATTAATTCAGTTTCTTCTGTGCTTTCAATTTCATAATTTTCACTATTTTCTAATTCAGTCTCATTTTTGTGACCGAAATCCATTACTGTGATGGTTGCTTAAAGTCTTTAACATCTTCTTCCTGTGGTTTAAAATGCAAATGGAACTTAGCTTTTAATACTGCTTTGTTTCTTTTAAAAAACCAATTCAATAACTCAGGTGAAACATCGTCAAGACATGTTCAGGAATAGACAGAAGAAATATTATGAAACCATCCATTGCCAACTATTGACATTATAAAATATAAAATATAAGGCTAATTTCAAAGACTTATGGATTTAGGACTTCCCTGGTGCTTCCACTGCGGGGAGTATGGGTTCTATCCCTGATCAGGGAACTAAGATCCCGAATGCAGAATAGTGTGGCAAAAAACAAATAAAACACCTGGATTTATTTAAAAGAAAAAAGATTAATTGTCCATTCTTATCTTCCAAACTCATGTAAGAGATGACAAATAGAAATGTGCAAAAAGCAATCAAAGGTCAACTAAAAGGGTGGCTATGTGATTTCTTACCAATTACATGCAGTTTTCCTTCTACTTGGAATGCAAAAATCTGCAGTGGTGTAATACTGATTTTCTGATGGTAAAATTATGCCTTGTTTATAGATTTAAAGTAAATCAGAGCTCGTGTTCTTCCACTTCTTGACTTCCACAGAGCTTTACAATCTGATTTGGTTTAAGAATCACTGGTATAAAACATACATCAAAATCCATATGTTTCTTAGAAAATCACATCAAGGAAACACAAGGATCACAGTGAAAATGCTCCCATGGGAAAATGCATTTGCAGATGCAACTAGAAAATTGGATTTGGAGTACAAAGCAGGAAGGCACACACATGTATGCCAGAAGATATTAAATTATATGACATACGCTATTGAAGTGGCTAGAACCAAAAAATGTACAAAGAAAAAAATGTTGACTGAGGTCCAAGCAAGCCCCGAAAGTACATGTCTGGATAAACAAGAATAAACCCAAAGAAAAGCTGATCCTTTTCAAGATGAAAAGGCCAAAGGAACTTAAGATATTTAGAAATGAAATAAAGAAGATGAATGAAAATTAAAAAAAGATGAGTGAGACTCTAAGAAACAGAGCCTATGGGAAATTCAGTGTGATACAGAAAATATCTTTTCTAGTAGCATTTAAACAGCAATGGAAGAAAATGATCAGCAAAAAACCCTGTAAATAGGGGCCTTCCCTGGTGGTCCAGTGGCTAAGACTCTGTACTCCCAATGCAGGGAGCCTGGGTTCAATCCCTGGTCAGGGAGTTGGATCCCACATGTTGTAACTAAGACCTGGCACAGCCAAATAAATAGATAAATAATTTTTTTCAAAAGCCTGTAAAATAGCTTATTATTTTACCAATTGAACATAAGTCATCATGATTTGCTTCAAAATAATCCTGCAAGGGGGTGGGGGTGGTTGGTTGTGGTTAGAGAACAAGGAAATAAAAAAAGCCACAAATTCTGTTTGTTGTAGAAGAGTATGAGGACATTGAGGTTAACTGCACTATTCACTGTACTTCTGGGTCACTGTGAAATTTTCCATAATAAAATGTGTTTTTTTTTTCAAGCCATCATGTTAACAGAATGGTTCAAGAAATAAAACAGGATAACAGTGGAGGTGAGCAAAGCATGAATTTTGATCTTAAGCAAACTGAATAAATGTATCAAAGAATAGATTTCATGGTTTGGATAATTTAATTGGGGTAAAGACCTTGAACAGGGACTTATTTAAAGAGATGTACCAAAAGGTAGGGAAAAAACTCAGAAAAAAATTGGAGAATATAGTTAATGAAGATGATTTGGAAAAGTGAAAGTTCCTCAGTTGTGTCTGACTCTTTGTGACCCCATGGGCTATACAGTCCATGGAATTCTCTAGGCCAGAATACTGGAGTGGGTAGCCTTTCCCTTCTCCAAGGAATCTTCCCAACCCAGGGATTGAACCCAGGATTCACTCATTATAGGTGTAGTCTTTACCAGCTGAGCCACAGGGGAAGATTTGGAGACACTCCATAAATAACTGGCCAATTACTCTTTAAGTCAAAGGACTCAAGGCCTTCTCACTGAATTTACTGAATACAAAAGAAGGCATTGGAAATGCAGGAGGAAAAGAAAAAACACAGACATTACCTTTAGGATCTCCAACCCCACGTTGTGATGATGTCATTTGTTAATGAACTGAGAAGTACAGAGACTACCAAATGCCTCTTTGTTAGACATCTGGCAAACTCAATGGAGCTTTGACACCCTAACCAATCTGTAACTTAGAATACGAACTGCCCTGCTCCTGAAAGGAACAAAGACTTCATTACCACTGCTGCTGCTGCTGCTGCTAAGTCGCTTCAGTCGTGTCCAACTCTGTGCAACCCTATAGATGGCAGCCCACCAGGCCCGTTGTCCCTGGGATTCTCCAGGCAAGAACTCTGGAGTGGGTTGCCATTTCCTTCTCCAATGCATGAAAGTGAAAAGTCAAAGTGAAGTCGCTCAGTCGTGTCCGACTCTTAGCGACCCATGGACTGCAGCCTACCAGGATCCTCCGTCCATGGGATTTTCCAGGCAAGAGTACTGGAGTGGGGTGCCATTGCCTTCTCCACTGGTCAGTGGCAAAGACACACCAATATTACAGCAGAGGCCAGAGAAAGGACATTATCTTCTGTTGCTACTCTTACAGATATGTTGTATAAAAGTTAAAATGAGGACCAGTTTTATCATATGTGGGTTTGGTTTTGTTTTTAATGGATTATGTTTTTGGTGTCATGTCTAATAACACTCTGCCTAACCACAGGTCATAAAGATTTTCTGTATTTAATTTTCAAAGTTATATAGTTTTATGGTTTATATTTAGGTCTATGATCCATTTTGAATTAAGTTTTTGAATATAAACAGCCAGTGGTTGCAACATTCTTGTTCAAAGATTATTCTTCCTGCATTTAATTTTTTTTTTTTTTTGGTCAAAAATCAATTGGCTATGTTTATTTGGCAAGAGAAATATCAATAACCTCAGACATGCAGATGACACCACCCTTATGGCAGAAAGTGAAGAAGAACTAAAGAGCCTCTTGATGCAACTGAAAGAGGAGAGTGAAAAAGTAGGCTTAAAGCTCAACATTCAGAAAACGAAGATCATGGCATCCGGTCCCATTACTTCATGGGAAATAGATGGGGAAACAGTGGAAACAGTGTCAGA
>NW_011494867.1:7119852-7122099 GCF_000754665.1 Bison bison bison
TATTGAAGCTGAAACTCCAATACTTTGGCCACCTGATGTGAAGAGCTGACTCATTTGAAAAGACTCTGATCCTGGGAAAGATTGAAGGCAGGAGAAGAAGGGGACGACAGAGGATGAGATGGTTGGATGGCATCATCGACTCAATGGATATGAGTCTGGGTAAACTCCGGGGGCTGGTGATGGACAGGGAAAGCCTGGCATGCTGCAATTCATGGGGTTGCAAAGACTCGGACACAACTGAGCAACTGAACTGATATTTATTTGGGTATATTTTAGAACACCCTATTCTGGCCCATTGACCTGTGTCTCTCCATTCACCAATATCATATTGATTCCTATCAGAGATCAGATCAGATCAGTCGCTCAGTCATGTCCGACTCTTTGTGACCCCATGAATCGCAGCACACCAGGCCTCCCTGTCCATCACCAACTCCTGGAGTTCACTGAGACTCACATCCATCGAGTCAGTGATGCCATCCAGCCATCTCATCCTCTGTCGTCCCCTTCTCCTCCTGCCCCCAATCCCTCAATTATCCTGCTCCAGATTCATATCTTGATATTCAACAGTTACTCCTCCAACTTCTTTGAGATTGTCTATCTATTCTTGGACCTTGTATTTTGTATTTTCATAAATGTTTCTGAATCTAGAAAACTGAAAACAGTTTTAAGAAAATAATTATAATGTTTTAGTTTTATCTTCAGTTGCTAAGTCGTGTCTGACTCTTTGCGACCCCATGGACTGCAGCACGCCAGGCTTCTCCATCCTCCACTATCTCCTGGAGTTTGCTCAAACCCATGTCCATTGAGTCAGTGATGCCATCTAACCATCTCATCCTCTGTCCCCAAATCTAGGACTTTTCCATTCCCATAGCCCCTGGACTCTATTTTTAAAGACCACAAATGTTCTTATTTTAGGTAGTGACATTTATAATATACGTAAAGGTCATTTGCTTCGTACATCACCTCTGATGATACCAGACCAGTGTGGTACCAAGATGCTACTATTGGTCCCCCAAATCTTTCTTCCTTTTCCTTTTGGAGATAGAGAAGCATTATCTACATTCTCCTTGAAGTTAAGCAGTGCCTTGTGACTCATTTCGGCTAATAACAGGACTGAAATCATGAGTCACTTCTAGGCAGAAGTACCTAAAAGCCAGTGATTCCCCACATCTGCCATCATATTTTGCCATCACAGTTGGCAAAAGAGTTGGACACGACTTTGCACCTAAACAACAACAACAGTAATACACACATTTGGGCACATGCACTTCAGAAACTGCAGCACAAGGGCTCAGTAGTTGTGGTTTACCGGCTTTAGAGCTCAGGCTCAGTAATTGTGGTTCATGGGCTTAGTTGCTCTGTGGCTTGTGGGATCTCCCTGGACCAGAGATCAAACCCCTGTCTCTTGTATTGGCAGGCAGATTCTTATTCACTGTACCACCAGGTAAGTCCCAAGGACCATTCTTCAAAAGACTATGTAATTATGGGTACCAATTGGTTGACCCGATGACAGGGAAACAATCTTGGTTTACTGGGATGGGCCTAATCTAAATGATGTGCTGTACTTAGTCACTCAGTCGTGTCTGACTCTGTGACTCCATGGACTGTAGCCCACCAGGCTCTTCTGTCCATGGGGATTCCCCAGGCAAGGATACTGGAGTGGGTTGCCATGCCCTTCTTCAGGAAATCTAATGATATGTGTCCCTTAAAAGCAGAGAGTTTTCTTTGGCTAGCAGCAGGAGCAGCAGCAGCAGAAATCAGAGAGCTAAAGCATGAGAGAGGAATTTGAGACATCTTACTGACTGAAGAAGGTGGGCACTCTTTCTTTTTGCCATTATCTTTGCCACATTTCTGCTATCACTCATCCTTATAATCAGACTACAAATGGCTATCCTCAATTCCTATACCTCATAGCTCAGTCGGTAAAGAATTTGCCTGCAATGCAGGAGACCTGGGTTGGATTCCAGGGTCAGGAAGATCCCCTGGAGAAGGAAATGGCAACCCACTCCAGTATTCTCACCTGGAGAATCCCTTGGACAGAGGAGCCTGGCAGGCTACAGTCCATGGGGTCACAAGAGTCCGACACAACTTAGTGACTAAACCACCATGTTAATTATCTGTGCTTTATTCTTCTTACATGCCCACAGAGCACAGCAGCTTTGATTATTCATAGAATGATTCCTAGAAGCACAGTTTCTACAACCATCCCTCCCTATCAGAACATTTCACTCCAATCCCAGTCTCCAA
>NW_011494867.1:7122199-7134305 GCF_000754665.1 Bison bison bison
CTCTTCTGCTTTTTCCAGTCACATTCATTACTCATTAAGTGTTCATTAGCACTGGTGGTGGTTGTTCAGTTGCTAAGTCCTGTCGACTCTTTGTGACCCCTCCATAGACTGCAGCATGCCAGGCTCCTCCGCGCTCCACTATCTCCCAGTTCAGTTCAGTTGCTCAGTCGTGTCCGACTCTTTGCAACCCCGTGGACTGCAGTATTCCGGGCCTCCCTGTCCATCACCAACTCCCGTGGTTTACTCAAACTCATGTCCATCGAGTCGGTGATACCATCCAACCATCTCATCCTCTGTCTCCCCTTCTCCTGCCTTCGATCTTTCCCAGCATCAGAGGTCTTTTCATGTCCATGGAGTAGTCGTTGCTATTTGACCATCCCATCCTCTGCCACCCGCTTCTCCTTCTGCCTAGCAAGGGTAGTAAAATGGTAAAGCAACCCCAGTCTTCCCAGCTCTCACACAGCATACAATGTACAGGAAAATTCAAGTCTTCAAACACGCAACTCTTGCCACCTGTTTCCAAAAGCCCAGGCACTTGACAGCGTGGCTCCCTACCCTTCTTCCAAGACCTTTCTTTCTTCCTCCTCTCGGCCCTTCCCTTCCTCCAGCATCCTACCTGGCCACAAAAGATGCCTCCCCTTCTTTCAATAGCTATGCCCTCCAGCGAGGCGCCCCCACCAACCCTACCCCTTCCTCCAAGGGCCGCTCTCTCATAGGGCTCCGCCCTTTCAGCGGCTCCTCCCACTGCCCCACCCACTCCGCACCCCTCCCCCCCAGGCCCTGCCCACTCCTCTTCAGGCCCAGCTTCTCCTCTTCCTTTTACCTCCCCGCCTCAGAAGGCAGCTCCCTTCCCAACTGGGCAAGGCGTCTCGCTCTGCCGCCGGTGGAGCAGTCTGGGGCCTCGACCCGGAGGCGGGGAAGCGGCCCGGCCGCTCACACCCTCCTGAGGGGCCAGCGGGGTGGAAGGACCCGGGCAGGTTAGTCCCCGCCGGCGGGCTACAGGGGCGGTTGCCCTGCGTTACAGACGCGCTGGGGGCGGGGCGATGGGCGGTCCCTGGAGGGGGAGGGAGGGGATTCGCGGCGGAAGTGACGTATTTTCGCCTCGCGCAACAAAGCTCAGCGCGGGAAGCGGCTCTGACTGACCGCGGTTGGCGCGTGCTCCCGACAGCCTGTGCGCGCCCGCAAACCTTCCACCGGCGCGTGAGGCGCTCACAACTCGTGAGCGCGCGGGAGGTCACATGGCGAGGTACTGTGTCCCCTTAGGCGCCCGTCAGGCCTTGGAGTTAGAAAACGAGGACTCAGCTTCCCCTCAGAGAGCCAGGGTCTCGCCCTCAGCACCGTTGCTCGTGGCGCGGTTGGTTCTGTGATGACGGGTGGATAGTAGCATCCCTGGCCTCTACCCACGAGGTACCAGATGAACGAAATTGTCCCCAGATTTTGCCAACTGTCCCCAAATTGCCCTTCCCCACATAAGGACTGTGCCGGGGCGGTACAGGCCAGAAACTTAACAGTCGGCGTTTAAGCCGCTTACTTGACTGGGCGGGACTAGTTTGAACCCAAGTCTTGTAGTAGTGCAACCTGTGAAGTGGGCGTTGGCATATTTTCTACAGATGTCAAAAATAGCCCCACGTCGTTAAATCAGCTGAGGAACTCAGTGGAAGGTCCCCTTCTACTCCTCTCCCACTTTTGGTGCCAGTACTTTCGAGCATCCCAAGGTGCAGCCAGGAATGGGAAACTGCCCCAAATCAGGCATTCATGGTGGTTCAGTTCTGGTTCCAAAGCCTTTCTGCTTTTAAAAGTGTAACTGTTACTGCTTGAGAAATATCAGCCTTTTATACCACTGTGATTAAAAGCTGTTTGGGCTACCCTGATGACTAAGATGGTAAAGAGTCTGTCTGCAGTGCAGGAGACCCTGTTCGATCCCTGGGTTTGGAAAGAGCCCCTTGAGAAGGAAATGGCAACCCACTCCAGTATTCTTGCCTAGTAAAATTCCATGGACAGAGGAGCTTGGCAGGCTACAGCCCATGGGGTCTCAAAAGAGTCCAAGGTGATTGACATACACTATATTAATTACAAAGCCTATCAATTGTATGGAAAGACCATTTTTATGATATAAATACGACATTCTAAGACCTTAGAACAACATACTTTTCTAGAATATGATTACTTATTAAGGTATTCTTTAACTAAAAATATACTTTTGGATCTTTTGTATTTTATAACCTGTAATTAATAGTATTTCTGCATACTTCTAAGAACTATGCAAAACTGCATGCCTCATTCCACATTTTTTGTGTTAAAACATAAAGTTTTCAATTATATTTTCTTTTTTACGTGACTGACCCACATGGAATATCACTTCTTTAAACCAGGGATTGAACCTGGGCCCCTGCAGTGAAAGCCCAGAATCATAACCACTGGGACATCAGGAAGTTCCCAATCATAAATGTTAAAGGATGTAACATCCAGATGATCAAAATACATGAAAAAAATGGATAATTTTGTGCTCACTTTGGCAGCACATATGCTAAAATTGGAATAATAGAGATATTAGTGTGGTCACTGCGCAAGGATGACATGCAAGTTTGTGAAGCATTCTATATATACTTTTTTAATTGTAAAGGAAAAAACTATATAAAGTGAAAGAAAAAAATGCAAATTTTTCTTTTGATTTTTCCCCTTAAATTCATAACTGTATTTTTATTTTATCCACATAATTTCATCCTAACATAACACAAAAATATAATTTGAAAATGAAATTTAAAAAATTTTCCTAAGACTGTAAAGCTAAAACAACTAAATTTGTTTTCAGATACGTAATCACCTTTATTTCTACTCAGCAAATAATAGGAGTGTATTCCTTGTGTTTACAAATAGTAAACAAAAGATGTTACTGACAGTGTACAAAATACGGGGCTGTTCTCTCATCAATTCATGTATCTATAGGAAAATATTACATATTACCAGAATGAGAGATTCAGTCTCAATTTTATTCATTTTTTTTCATAGATGTAAGCTGAGTGAAATAACTTGTTCATAGGAAGACACACATGAAAGGGATTTTGTCATTGCCATATCTCTTAACTTCAGCAGACAGTTTGGTTAGGAAGGACCTCGAGTTCTGTTGAAAATGGAAAATTTGAAACCACCTGACTAGCAGGATTTGTTACCCCACGCATTAAAACTATATTCTCAGTTTCTGGGAAGTATACCAAAAGTCTTTTAACTAAGATTTCTTAAATGACTGTTAATTAAACATGTTGACTGAAAGCACCTTGCCCTAAGTACATGTGGAAGTTGGAAGATGTGGCAACTGATGAGCTTCACACTAATTATGCCTGCATACCCCTTTTAAAGGCTTGTAATCACCACTGAGGCCTAGCAAGTAGAAGTTTGATAGCATGACTGAGCAGAAACAAATGGATAAGTGCGTTTAGCTAGTCATGTTTATAAAATGCCGAAGTAGAGATGGAATCAAGATACAAAAGTTCTTGTAGAATAAGATCTCAGAGTTGGCAAAGGGGTGTTTTAAAAACACCAAAATGGTGGCAGGAGGTATACAGAAGCTTTCCATTCAGTTTTGAACCTATATCTAACCCTAAAAAAAAAAAAAGTCCACTTAAAACGGGTGGAGGAAGTAGTCAATAGTAAAACCATGTTGCTGGTAAGAAAAAAGTTCATCACAAATATAGATGTATGATTAGGTCTGAAATAATACAGTGATTGTTGAGTAATAAGTTATATACTTAGCATATTTTTAAAAACCGAAAGTGGGTGGTACCCTGACATGTTAGCAGCCCAAAACTGCAGAAATTCAGAAAAATTCTGAAGTTGATTATGCTGAGGTGATCTGACGTACCAGCCTCATTTTCATACTAGCACGCCTATAGCGAGCCCTCTAGTGGTTTCTTTATTAAAACTTAAGGCTGTCAACTTCGGGGAAATGAAAAAAAAAAAGAAATTTAACCTTCAGGGTTATCGGTTTCATTTCTTGAGTTTTAATTAGAGAGTATTATTCAAAACATAGGTTAAGCTTCTCTATTAAGACCAAAATGATTCAAAGGAATGAGGTCTGAGAAACTGAATTCTTTGTTGATTTAGTCCATTTGAAGGGCCATTCAACACCTATTATTTTCAGCAGCACTATAACAGAATTGAATTGGCTCTATATTCTAAACTGTGAAAGACCAAGTTGTGATAGCTGTTCTTTGATCCCATCCCCTTCCCCCATCAGACTCCCAGTTCAGTTCAGTCATTCAGCTGTATCCAACTCTTTTGACCCCATGCATTGCAGCACGCCAGGCTTCCCTGTCCATCACCAACTCTTGGAGCTTGCTCAAACTCATGTCCTTCGAGTCAGTGATGCCATCCAACCATCTCATCCTCTGTCGCCCCCTTCTCCTCCTGCCTTCAATCTTTCCCAGCATCAGGGTCTTTTCCAATGAGTCAGTTCTTCGCATCATGTGGCCAAAGTATTGGAGCTTCTCCATCAGTCCTTCCAATGAATATAATCAGGACTGATTTCCTCTAGGATAGACTGGTTGGATCTCCTTGCAATCCAAGGGACTCTCAAGAGCCTTCTCCAACACCACAGTTCTTCAGCACTCAGCTTTCTTTATGGTCCAAGTCTCATATCCATACATGACTACTGGAAAAACCAAAGCTTTGACTAGATTCCCATTTAAATATATATATTTGGCTACGTCACACATGTTGTGCAGTCTTAGTTCCCCAACCAGGGATTGAACCTGGGCCCCAGCAATTAAAGTGCCTAACTTTCATTGCATACTGAAAGAGTCCTAACCACTGGATCTCCAGGGAATTCCCTTGTATTTTTATAGTAACATATATTTGTAAAGGAACTGATAGTGAATCAGGAAATGTGAAAACCCTAACCATAACTTCCAGCTTTTATCCTTTCCATCACCTCATCTGTGAAATGGTTGTAGTTATGGATATGCCCTACCGAGCTCTGGCTATTGTAAAGACCAAAGAAGGTAATACAAAAGAGCACCTTTAAAACAATTTAATTATTTAGACTAAGATGAGCAATTATTACTTATCCATTTCTAGTTCCAAAGGAAATAGATTATTAACAGACAGCTCAGCAGTGATAGGGCTACTGGCTCAGTCCTGGAAAGAATGCATCCATTTTGCAGAGGAACAGGAAAGGCTTGTATGTTACTTATCTATCTACATACTCTATGTTCTCGTGTTTGCTCTTTATTTATCAGAAGACAGTAATCCCTAAATACTTGCTTTCTCCTCCAGTATTGGGAAAATGATAGAAGAGTTTGTTCTTAGTGTATGCTATGTTGGCCACAAGTTTCACTGTGTCCACTTCTATTCCCATTACTTATGTGGCTTAGCTTTCTTAAGGTTGTCATGTGCTAGGCTGGTCACAATTTCACCTTTTCTTGTTTTTACTCCACTCTTCTAATTTAGCATGACAGAAAAACAAGGTCAGTGATTTCTTTTTCAATACATTAAAGATAATCAAAAAATAGTACTTGATGTTATCAGGCAACTAGATCTTTGCTTAAGAAAAGCCAGGTTTGTGACTAAAAGGAAACATTTTCTTGGAACTTTCTCATTGTCAGGACTTAAATTTCCTTTAAAAAAAAAAAAGACTTCCCATAAGTTAAAATTAGCATCTTTATAAATACTAGGAAACATACTATGAAATATTAACAGCAGAACAAAATACATGATTAAGAAGTTGAATATTTTATTATTAAATTGTTTATTCTCCTGCAAGGCTGTTGCTTCACTGTATAAAAATAGCACCAGCAAACACAGTGTATTGCAAAATTAAGATAGTAATATTCTTCACTGGACACTATACAACTAACAAACTTTTCTCCACTGGCAGTTATTTCTAGTGGAAAGATAATTTGACCCAAATCCAAGGATAGCTGTAAGCAAGTTACAAGTCATATAAGGTTTAAGATAACCATGTTATCCTTGAATTACATAATTTTTGTAATTAGTTTTACCAGAGATAATTTCAGGAATTCTGAATATTATAACTGGAGCCTAGCCTAAAAATCACAGGATGCTGTGGAAAAAGATGCAGTGTTTATCTGAAGTCATTAGAAAGTTAAGGGGTATTTTCTTCAGGAAACATTGTTACAAGTAGTTTCTTTTGCTAAAAGTTGCTTTCTAAATATCTATCTACCACTAATTTAAGACAACTATGCTAGATTAAGTTGTTTCAAAGTAGTTTATTTAGGGGTTCCAGTTTCACTCCTCAATAGATTTTATGTATTTCTCATATGCTTCTTCACTCATTAGTTCATCTAGTTCTGAAGGGTTACTGAATGTCATCTTGATCAGCCAACCTGCAACCAAAAAAATGTATCATATTCCAAATCACCTTTTAAAAGAGAAAGTCACATAAATTTTAACCTTAAGAATTAATATTTCTTACATATAATAATGATAAAGAACCAGAAGAAATTGTACCATCATGGATTAAGAAACCTTAGGTTGTAGTTAATAAGCATTAACAACTTTACACAGGGATCCAAATATACAGGTATATAAAATAAAGAACACCAACACTGGAACTACTGAAATTAATGGCATTAGAAAGCATTAGAAGAGAGAAGCAGGCGATAGGAAATAGAAAACTACAACTTAATGCTAATTTTGCATTTTATTGGCTGTTTGACCTTACCAAAGAAATCCTTTGAGAATTTCATCTATGAAAGGGAAAAAACTACTACTAGTTTACCTTACTACATTATTATGAAGATGAAAATATGAGAAAACTGAATGCAATAATTACTAACCACCTTTACCACAAAATGTGATTAATGCTTTATGACTGAAGAGGTAAGTACTTTGAAGTTTATAATGAGTCTACAACTACAATACTAAGAACCCTATAAAATTAGGCAATGCTTTTATTGACAGAGATCTAAAATATAACCTAACCTGTGTTTTTTCTTTTTAAAGCAGAATGTCTTTATTATAATACCAAGAAGTACAAAAAGAAATCACAATCAGTTAAAGATTGCTTTATAGTCTAGATTAAATGTTAACTGCAGCAAACAATCCTTAAAAAAATTTTCACCAACAACTTACCGTCTTCGTAACAAGACTTGTTGACAAGTCCTGGATTTTCTGCTAGAGCTTTATTAATTTCAGTTACTTCTCCTGATAGAGGAGAATAGAGTTCACTAGCAGCTTTCACACTTTCCAAAGCACCAAACTCCTCTAAATTGAGAAAATTAAAGAAAATATGAAATGTCAAGTTAGTGATCCCAAAATACAAAATAGAGAAAAGTGATCACCTCTATAGTCATGATAAAAAGATCTAAATATCTTTAAATAAAACCATAGGTTTTGTCATGCAAGATCTTCATTTATACAATTTGTAGCCTGACAACACTGCCCCATCCAAACAGCACAGTGTAACTAGAACAAGTGAAAAACCATAGTCTTATTTGCTCAAGGGGTCAGAGGATTGAGTATGGGCCTGCCAAAGTGGAAAAGTAGTCAGTATAAAGATCTCAAAATGTTCCACAGACCCACATATTGGAATTAGCAGAGAATCTCAAAACATGTTATAAAATCACAGTGAGTCAATGTTTGGGGGAATACCTGCAAAAAACTAATAATTTTAAAAATGGACATTCTAGAACTGGAAGGCCTATCTAAAATAAAATATTCACTAGATGGCACTAAGAGTTGACTGGATACAGAAGAAAGGATCAATGAACATGAAGAAAGACCATCGAAAATTGATCTGAACTGAATGTGAATGTAACATACCAGTTTGTGGGGGTAGAGCTAAAGTAGTGCTTAGAAGGAAATAATATCTTTTGTTCAGTCACCCTGTCATGTCCGACTCTGCAACCCCATGGACTGCAGTGCACCAGGCCTCCCTGTCCCTCACCATCTCCTGAAGTTTGCCTGAGTTCATGTCCATTGCATTCATGATGCCATCCAGACATCTTATCCTCTGACACCCTATTCTTCTGCCCTCAATCTTTCCCAGCATCAGGGTCTTTTCTAATGAGTCAGCTCTTCGCATCAGATGATCAAAATACTGAAGCTTCAGCTTCACCATCAGTTCTTCCAATCAATATTCAGGGTTGATGATTTCCCTCAAGATTGACTGGTTTGATCTCCTTGCTGTCCAAGGGACTTTCAGGAGTCTTCTCCAGCACCGTAGTTTGAAGGCAATTCTTTGGAGTTCTGCCTTCTTTACAGTCATCTCTGACGACCTTACATGACCACTGGGAAGGCCATAGCCTTGACTATACAGACCTTTGTTGGCAGAATATTGACTCTGCTTTTCAACACACTGTCTAGGTTTGTCATAGCTTTCCTGCCAAGAAGCAATCGTCTTCTGATTTCATGGCTGCAGTCACCATCTGCAGTGATTTTTAGAGCCCAAGAAGAAGAGATCTGTCACTACTTTCACCTTTTCCCCTTCTATCTGCCATGAAGTAATGGGACCAGATGCCATGATCTTAGTTTTCAGTGTTGAGTTTCAAGCCAGCTTTTTCACTTTCCTCCTTCACTGTCACTAAGAAGCTCTTTAATTCCTCTTTGCTTTCTGCCATTTAGAGTGGTATCATCTGCATATCTGAGGTTGATGTTTCTCCCATCTATCTTTTTTTTTTTTTGACTGAACTGGGTGTTAGGTGCAGTACGCAGGATCTTTAGTTGCAGCATGCAGGCTCTTAGTTGTAGCATATGGGATCTACTTTACTTGACCAGGGATCAGACCCAGGCCCCCTGCATTAGGGAGCAGAGTCTTAGCCACTAGACCACCAGGAAAGTCCCTTTCCCACCTATCTTGATGCCAGCTTGTAACTCGTCTAGCCCAGCATTTCTCATGATGTGCTCAGTGTATAGGTTAGTTAGACAGAGTGACAGTAGACAGCCCTGTCCTACTCCTTTCTCAATCTTGAACCAATCAGTTGATCCATATAGGGTTCTAACTGTTGCTTCTTGACCTGCATACAGGTTTCTGAGGAGACAGGTAAGATGGTATGGTATTCTCATCTCTTTAAGAGCTCTTCACAGTTTGTTATGATCCACACACTCAAAGGCTTTAGTGTAGTCAATCAAACAGAGGTAATGGTAATATCTTTAGGTTTTATTTAAAAATAACATCTTAAAATAAATGACCTGGCTTCTAAAGATACTAGAAAATGAACAAAAGAAGGCAGTTTAGAGAGAAGAGGCAACATTCGAAAGAAGAGATGACACTTTTGATTCTTAAAAAAAAAAAAAAATGATTTTTAGGGACTTCCTGGTGGTCCAATGGTTAAGAACCTGCCTGCAGGGGTCATGGGTTCAGTCCCTGATCCAGAAAGACTCCCACATGCTGTGGAGCAACTAAGCCTGTGTGCTGCAACTACTGAGCTCATGAGCCACAACTACTGAAGCCCACACACCTAGAGCCCATGCTTCGCAACAAGAGAAGCCCTGGAATGGCAAGCCTGTGTACTCCAGCTAGAGGACAGCCCCTGCTACCCACAACTAGACAAAAGTCCTTACAACAACAAATAACCAGCACAACCAACAAAAAAAAAGCATCAAACTAGATTTTAGCTGCCACTCATTGCAAGGGAGATGGCATTTTACAGTACAGATAAAAAGTCAATTTAAGAAAAACTGTGGAAACCAACAAACCCACAAATTTCCAGAAGCGAGAAAACATTAAGTTGGAGGAAGAAAATAAAGCCATGAAAAAATAAATGAAATGGAAAACAGAAAATTTAGCATAGTAGAAATGAATTCTACACAGTAGAAATTCTTTCAAGAGATTGATAAAATTGATGAAGAGCTATCAAGACTGATGCACATTCTTTCAGAAAAACAGATGGAAATATTTCTAAACTTATTTTATGTGGCAGATAGAACAAATTCCAAAATTTGACAAAGCCATTTTAAGAAAAGACCAGTATCTCTCATGAACATAATGTAAAAAACAGCAAATCAACAGTACATTTTTTAAAAAACATTCTTTTTTATTTTTAATATTTTTATTTTTATAATATAAATTTATTTTAATTGGAGGTTAATTACTTTACAGTATTGTATTGGTTTTGCCATACATCAACATGAATCCACCATAAAAAAACAATTCTTACACAATGATTACCAGGAATCCAAGGTTGGTTAAACAGTCAAAATGAATGTTTAACATTCAAAAATGAATCATCATTCATCACATAAACAAGAAAAACCCTTCAAACATGTCAACAGATGGAGAAAATTCAACAAACATTCAACATCCACAAATGATAATCTCGGCAAACTAGATATAGAAGGGAACTGCTTCATCTGATAGTGGGCATCTTTGAAAACTCCCACAGCTAAATATACCTAATAATGAAATGTTCAATCTCTGTGAACCTTGGTATGGACCTGAGTTGCCCATACCGTGCCCTTTCTCAGTTCATAGTGCCCTTGGTGGGGATTTCGTGGTAACTGCTGCTGCTGCTGCTGCTGCTAAGTCACTTCAGTAGTGTCCGACTCTGTGCGACCCCATAGACGACAGCCCACCAGGCTCCCCCGTCCCTGGGATTCTACAGGCAAGAACACTGGAGTGGGTTGCCATTTCCTTCTCCAATGCGTGAAAGTGAAGTCGTGTCTGACTCCTAGCGACCCCATGGACTGCAGCCTACCAGGCTCCTCTGTCCATGGGATTTTCCAGGTAAGAGTACTGCAGTGGGTTGCCACTGCCTTCTCCTAGACCAAAACAAATACCTAACATTTCAATTTATTAAGAGGTCAGGTCCAAGCTACTTAGAAGGTTTTTATATCCTAACAACTGAGTAGCAATTTAAAAAAAAATACAGCAATTGAACAAAAATAGAATTTTCATTCTTAATTACAATTTACAGATATAAGTGTGTCTGCTGCATATTGTATAAGTTCTCCATCAGGGAATCAGGTCATATCAACCAATGCCCAACCTCATGTTCCACACCAACTGTGGAGTACTTGCTTCAAAGATACATTACCCAAAGTAATAAGAGTAAGATTCAATATTGCAATTGTTAACTTCACTGATTCTTAGTTTGTGCTGTGTCCAACAGATGTTAAAAATTAAAAATATCCCACAGCACCTC
Organism: Bison bison bison; assembly: GCF_000754665.1. Lineage (NCBI taxonomy): Eukaryota > Metazoa > Chordata > Mammalia > Artiodactyla > Bovidae > Bison > Bison bison. The sequence goes on from NW_011494867.1 coordinate 7,133,299, forward strand.
ATGTTACTGGGGTATATAATCTGGGAACTATGAAGACAGACAAAGATATCTTAGAGAAAACACAATGTTTTATACATAAATATGACAAAATATTCATAAAATACATATCTGAAAAAGGTTTTGTATCTAGAATTTATAAAAGATGCCTAAAATCAATGGTAAAAAAGATAGACTAGAGACTTCACAAAGATGTGAGTGGCAAAAAGCACATGGAAAGGTAAGTAATCTGTCACTAGGGAAATGCACGTTAAAACCACAATGAGATATGTTGTACATGGAACTCTGATACTGTTGGTGAGAATACAAATGGTATAACAACTTCAGCAAACACAATGGGACACCGCTGGCATAAAAAGCAAATTACTGAGCACTTAATATGAATGTATCTCAAACTCATGATGGTAGACAAAAGAGACTAGGCATAATATTGTCCGATTCCTTTTAAATGAAGTTAAAGAACAGACAGAAGTAATCTATGGTGATAGAAATCAGAGAAGAGATTATCGTTTATCAGAACTGTTTGGATTATACAGTTAAGAGTATATAGTTAATGCCTAGATCTAATCTAGGCATTTTCACCATATATAAATTTCATATCAATTTAAAAAAACACCTTTGGCAGAAAGTTTAAAGCATTCATTAGTTTAAGGAGGTTACTCAACATATTTTTATTTATGGAAATTTTTTAATTAAGCATAAAAAAGAAAACAACTGATGTACAGATAAAAAAAAAAAGTTTAAACAAGATAAATGATAGGGAAAGTTTAAGCAGAAAAAGATATGGCCAATATTGTCAAAGATATTAGAAAACAGATACTTAAATTCTCTAGCAGTATCTTATACATGTAAAGGAGCCCATGAATAACATGTGGTTTTACTGCTTGACATTTATCAAGTACTAATCTCCATGGTAAAGAATCCACCTGCCAATGCAGGAGACATGAGTTCCATGCCTGGGTCAGGAAGAGGAGGAATGGCAACCCACTCCAAGATTCTTGCCTGGAAGA
>NW_011494867.1:7134405-7139904 GCF_000754665.1 Bison bison bison
GGAAAAAAACCCCCCTGCCAATGCAGGAGACATGAGTTCCATGCCTGGGTCAGGAAGAGGAGGAATGGCAACCCACTCCAAGATTCTTGCCTGGAAGATCCCACGGACAGAGGAGCCTGGCGGGCCACAGTCCAAAGGGTTGCAAAAGAGTTGGACACAACTTAGTGACTAAACAACAACAAATCTTATGCTGGATATTATGCTAATTCCATTTAATCTTTATAACTACTATATGAGGCAGTTATTATTATCCTAACTCACAGATGAGGTCTACATTAAGTAATTTCTGCCAAATCACACAGCTGATATGTTGAGGGGCCTGGATTTAAAACCAGATTCTGACTCATGAACTCATGTTCTGATATTCGTTACTGCCTCCAAAGAAAAACAGATTTTATTTTTTAAACTTAAGAGACCTCCGCTGCTGCTGCTGCTAAGTCGCTTTAGTTATGTCCGACTCTGTGCGACCCCACAGATGGCAGCCCACCAGGCTCCCCCGTCCCTGGGATTCTCCAGGCAAGAACACTGGAGCCTCAGCTATATCCCTAATGCATTAATGTGTGGCAGGGATGGTGCTAAGAGCCATTTCTCTCTACTTCCTACCTTCCATTATAAAATATGAAGATGTTCACTATTCTTTACTATCATCATTCCTTACAGCTAGGGATGGCAATAAGATGCAGACAAGTCATTATTCAAGATAAAACTCATGGCATGAGTCATGACATACCAAGAAGAGAAAAACACTCACCTTGTTTGTTCAACTTTGTCCCAACTTCAGGCAGACTACAGTAAACAACATCTCCCAAAGCTTCCTTTAAAAAGCAAAAACAAAAAAATCTCTAAGAAATCAAATTAAACCTAGTAATTAGGAACAAGCCAAGCATTTAATCCCTTTAATTCAAATAGTACATACTTTACACTTGAGGGGTCAAATTCTGTTTTTTCTTATAACCCTTTAAAAATGCAAAATTATTCTTACCTCAGGACTTGCAAGAAAACATGCCATCAGCTGGCCCACAGGTGGCAGTGACCCTTGTCACCAACCACATGCCCTGAAAAGATGACTAGCTCCTTTAAGAACAAACACACTTTGTGCTTTTCCACTTCTGCAATTTTACTGAGGACATTTTTCCTACTGATTTGCTGACTAATCAATAGTGATCTCTCCATCAGGTGAGTGGGTTACAACCCCTTGTACGACTCAGGTCATCCACCACATATTGTTTTGCATGTCGTTTTCCATGTTAAGTGATTTCCCCTCATAAACTTGAGGGGAGGAGGACAATATTTATACAGTATTTCACAGAGCATTCTGTACTGGGCCTCAGTAGGTACACAGATATGCCCACAAAGATACGGCTGTCATTGATTCTCAGTACATGAGATCCCAGCATTTCTGAGGAATACCATATCCTCCCATCAGTTAATATCCCCTGCCCCCTCCTCTCCCCACCCAAGTCGCTCAGTCGTGTCCAACTCTTTGCAACCCCATGGACTGTAGCCTAACAGGCTCCTCCGTCCATAGGATTTTCCAGGCAAGAATACTGGATTGAAACCAGGTCTCCCATGTTGTAGGCAGATGCTTTACCATCTGAGCCACCAGGGAAGTCCTGGTGTAGTTTTCTAATATTGTAGTTTTCTTTTACACAATATCAAACTGGAGGCTCAGTGGCAATAGTGGAATTAGTTGAGATAAACTCTAAATAAAAAGTTTATCTTTGTGTAATCTGTGCCATTCTAGGTGTTCCCTCTTCAAGTCCCCAGGTCATGTGTATATCACTATTATCCACAAAACACTAATACTCCAGCCCTTTGCTTGCTCTGCTGCTTTCCTTAACTGACCCAATATGAAACAAACATTTCTCTTGAATTTATTAACTGTTAACCTTTTACTCTCTTAAAACACTATACACTTTCCTATGTTTTTCTTTTTCCACCTATGACAGATGTTCTTCTAAGGGCTTTTAAAGGGCCCAAGATACTAAGGGGCAGAATAAACAATTTTAAAAGATAAAGACAATCCAATTTAGGCAAGAGCAGACTGTTTTAAATATTTCAAGACAATCTAGTACCTGTGCAAAATTGCTGATTCCCACTGTTCCGACACCATTTTCTGTTGTTACCCATTCGTGTTTTTCTGTGAATTTCCGCACTAAAATAAAGACCAATATTTCAGAAAAGCAGTGGCATCACTTCTTTAAAAGCATTTCTCTTCATATCAATGCTATCAAAAGGCAAGGTCTTCCCAGTATTTGTTTGACTTATTGACACTGTCATTCAATAGTATACTGCCCAGGACAAAACAGATCATATGAAAAGACACATCTCAACAGTGATATTATTTAGGCAAAGATGGCTTGATGTGAATACCTTTGGATCTTTTGGCAATTTGATTATTTGTACTCAACATTACTCAGTCTAAATCATACACACAAATACTGGAGCACATTTCAAATGTATACCTATCCATTACTGGTCTGTCTTACAGAAAGAAGTCTGTCCCTCTGAAGAGTGATGAAATTTTGGGAGCATAAAAATGCTCATAAATGATTTAACCTAAAAAATAATGTGCCTCTTTAGGTAGAGCTGTGTCAGGAATAAAACTGACCTTGAACAATTATAACTTGACTAAGTTCTTGATTCTACTTTAACTGAATTCAAGTTGGCCCTTGAATAAAGTGGCTACCATCATTATGAGAAGCAAATTATACCATCAGAACTCAGTTGTCACCTCAGAGCTAAGACATTAACCGGTAGAAAGGCAAGCTCTGCTCAACATTCACTGGATAGGTTAGCCCTTGGCTTTATAACCTGCTTCTTTTCAAATACAAGGATGGCCAAACTACTCAAGGATTCCTGGAACAAAGACCTACCAAAATTTGAGTGATGTGAAAAAAATTACTTAGATAGTACTTGCTTAAAAGAATAAAATTTTTTATAAAGCATATCTTCTTAAATATATGCCACATTCTGAAGTGAAGCAGTTTTCCAAAAGTACCGAAATTAATATGAAAATGGCTCATTAATTTCAATACTGTTTTAAAACAAGTATTGCTAGTTTACTCTTACCCCTAACCCAAAAGATAACTGTACTTAAAACATTAAACTGTCTTGATTACACAGCTCTGATAGATACCAGAATGTAAATAAAAAATATTAATTTCCACCCCCATCATTAAATAACTTGAATGTCATACTCCTCAGTGGAAGAGGTGGCAAAATCTCACAGTCAGTTGCTCCGCTCCACTTCAAATTACTGAATGCTTCAGGTCAATCTGATGTTTCCCTAAGGTTAAGATTTGTTTGTACTTAGTGTTCTGACTGCAACCCACTCTCCCCACTGCCTTTTCTTGACTTTCAGATCTCAGCTTAGAAACTCTTCCTGCCAGCAGCCTTATCTAGCCCTCCAAGCCTGGGTTCCTGGGCTGTCCAGTCTGCTCCCCCAGCTCTCTGCACCTCTCCCCCCAACATGGCGCTTAACATGCTACAGATACAGCCCTTCTGTCACCTTCCCCCAGGGAGTAGACCAAGCACAAAGCAAGCAAGAGCAGGGTTTATTGCATTTGTAGCCCCAGTTCTAAACACTGTCCTTGGCATATAGTAAGCAATCAAAAGTTGGAGGGAAGTAATTTTTTAAAGTGTAAGAAGATTCTGAGCAAAACATCTAGCATATAGTTATCTGGCTAAAGCACTCAATTCTCCCTAACATTCTGTGACAACTCTAGAACTGGCAGTTTAAACTAATACACTTTTTTATAGAAAGGACTGGACAACCATAAATATGACTTGACTGTCCTGACCTTGGTCTTGCCATCTTGCCTAATTGTAAAGATAATCTTGAGGAACAAGAGTACTCAACATTCAGTTTTAGCAACTGAGCAACCACAGTTTAGAGGAAAAGGCAGCAACACTGCTAAGCTAAATGCACCCAGGTCCTGTTGGCCTCAAAGGCCATTAAGTCTTTATACCAGGCCACGCAATTTAGGCTAAAAACAATGATTGGTACAATTCTCCTTTAACCCCTGGCCCAATGGGAGGAAAGGTGAACAGGAGATTAGGTAAATAGTTATTTTGAGTCTTGAAAACAATGGGTTTCAGCCCCCAGAAAATAAAGTGTTTTGAGTAATTTGAGAACTTTGCATTTTCCCCCTTTCAAAGTCACTGAATCAAATATACTAATATTTGATCAATTTTCTGCTGATTCTATACACTAACATTTAATAAGTAACATTATCAAGTACTTACTATGCATCAGGCTATATGTACAGCAGTTACATTCTTTCATTTCATCCAACAAGTGTGTAAAGTAGGGATTATTATTTCCATTTTTCCAGCGAGAGAAACAAGTGACCACCAAAGATAGAGGAAGCCAAAATTTGGAACTCAAGTCTCTAGAACTGAAAACTCAGGTGTTCAACCAGATCATGGCTATTGATATCTTGGGCAATATTTAACTAGTTAACAGGACAATGCAAAAAAGTAATACTGAACTAACCAAAAAAATAACAGGCTTGAAAGTCAGTTATCTGAGAAATGCTTTTCCCTTATATTCAAATTAGTAATGTATTGATGTATGTAAAATAGTAATGTACTGATATGTACCACCAACAGATCTGAGAGATTACGGTGGGGGGGGAGGGGGGAGATAAGTAAGCTTCTTTATGTTTGACTTTGAACTAAATTTATCAACTTTTCTAGTCCCAAACAGGTTTCTAAAACAACGAACTTAATGAGATAACAGCCACCAGACCTGCGCTCCGTGCAATAAGAAGCCGGAGTTCGCGAGGAGGTGCACTTAGTGCCTCACGTTTTGGTGCATGAAGTCCAACAGTTTTTCCTCTGCGTTCACTTGTGCTAAAGTAGCACAGATGGCCAAGATATTCACGGGCAAGTCTCCCAGTTACTTCAAGCCCGTGTATGTAAGGCCTCGTTTCAGCCACATTCACAACTATACTTTATATACGACGATACAGACTTTAGCAGAACGTCCTCAGTGGAACCCAGGAGACTTTATCGCACTGCCTTAGGAAATAGTTGTCTGCAAAATTATGCTAGCTTTAGCTGGTAAAACTAGATCCAGTGCTTTAAGTTTCAATAAATGCTCTTGCTTTACTTTTACTTCAGAACTTACAGTGACGATATGCATAGCAAAGTAAAACCTATTACTTGTCCTCACTCTTAGGGTGCACGATGCTCACAAATGCGAGGAACCTAAGGTCACGAAGGAGCTCAGCGACCTTGCCCGGGTCTGCAGCAGCGAACGGCCGACACTCCTGCCAGAACCACCCTGGACACGGCGGCCGCGCGTGTCTTTAGTCTCCCCACCCCCTCGCCCCGGCTCCCAACCCGCATGACAAAGGCTGCGGGGCCGTCCCTGCAGCTCAGGGAGGTAGCAACGGCGCCGCAACACGGGGTCCCAGCAACAAAAAGCGCGCACAGAGGTCGCCTCGCTGGACCCGGGAGGCCCGCGGCCGAGGACCCGAGGTAAGGATCGAG
>NW_011494867.1:7140098-7145784 GCF_000754665.1 Bison bison bison
GGTCTCCGCGCAGCACCTAGAGCACCTCGGCAGGCGGGGGCGGGGCGGGACGGGGCGGCTCCGGGCCGGAGCAAGCCGGAGCGAGCTGGCTGGACGGGGGCGTGGGGGCGAGGCCCCGAGAGGGGCGGGGCCTGACAGGGCCGCTTGCGGGAGGGGCGTGGACGCTCGGAAGGCCCTGAGGCCCGGAAGGGGCGGTGGCGAGGGGCGGGGACTGGCTCGTGGAGTAGGCGGGCCAGGCCGAGCTGGGCGGGGCGTCCCGGGAGGGGTGGGACCACGCCTTCAGGCGGTGCTTCTGGGCGAGTGAAAGCTGTAAGTCAGTTTATGTGACTTCCAAGACCCACCCAGGCTGTGAGAAGGGCTCCAGGCAGGAGTGGTGCTCTTGGGTCCTCGGGAAAGAGGATCAAGGTTACCCAGAGCAGTATTCATAGCAGATCCAAAGAATCATTCCAGCCAAAGTTGGTTGTTGGGCACTGGCCAAAGGTGCGCTAACACAAATGCAGTTTCTCTTTGACTTTTTGAAATATTGAAAACTTTATTACTTTGCATATTCCCCAAATCCTACAGTCTCCAAAGAGGGGAGAAACCGAATCATGAAGCTTATAGAGGGGCAAGGACTTGTTGAAGGGTCAGGAGTGGCTTCTGGTGGAGTCTATACTGCAGGAGCTACTGCAGTAGCAGTCAAAAGGCAGAGAGTTGAGACCCAGCATGATCAGCTCCTTACTTAAGCAGTCCTGTGACTGAAACTTTAGGAGAAAAGCAGAAGACAAGTCTCACCCAATCCAAGGAGACAGAAAATTAGGTTTGAGAAAAGACCTCGCCTTTAACACAGATTTTGTGGAATAGGCAAGAATCAGCAAAAAAACACTGGAGTGAGAAACACCTCAATCTCCACACTGTCAGTATTACAGGGCATACCTTGAAGTATATGCGTGTGTGAGTATATGTGCGAATATGTGTGTGTTTGGGAGACCCAAATGTTGTGCTAACATTCTTCCTCACTTACAAAACTGGGGAAGTCAACACATCTGTGCAGTGGTTTGCAAGCGCTGTCATGCTCCTCTGAGTTGTCCTTTCCTCTGAGTACACTGAGCCTTCGTTATGTGCCTGGGAGGACGCACTATCTTTGTAATTCTCACCAAAGCCCTACTGGTAGGTATTATACTCATTTCATAGATGAAGAGCTGGAGGCTTGGAAAGGTTAACTAACTTTCCCAGGAGTGGAATGAGGGAGACATTCTATGGCTTAAGCATACTAGGTGTCAGTAGCATCACTTGCTCATCAGTCCAATTTGCAGTCAACTGCTCTTAAGCTCAGTTCTGTTTGGGATGCTGACTGATTCACAGTGCTGTATTCTAAACTCCAGATCTTGGTTAGTTTCCATAATATCAGTGTTCTATTTTTACTGTTTTGTTGCAAGTCACTTCAGCATAATGCAAGCCATGCCCTAAAATATTTATTCCCAGCTTCAATAACTCATTTGATACAAAGAACAGGGTCACTTATCAATCTGTGGGCTATGTCATGGGCCCTTATGCCAAAGCAGTAGGAAGTGTGTCTTTTTTTTTAATGTAACAAGCATTGGGGATTAAAATTTTTTTTCCATCTGATTATCTTTGTAGCATCCATGGCTTGAGATGTGAAAGGTCATCTCATTACACAATTGGTACAGGCACCTGAAAATTCAGGTGGTGATTTCTTTCAGGTGTCTCAAAGGGGTCTGCTCATCTCTTTGTGCAGATATATTTATTTCTCTCACAAAAATACAATGAAAGAAGTTTACAATTTGATATTTACAGTCAATAGAGAAGTGGAGAATAGTTGGAAAAAGAAACGAAGAATTTATAACTAATCCAGATCTTAGAACTTTTCCTGTTTAAAACAAACAGACAGTATGTGTTTGGGTTGATTTCTGTGCCATATTTTCAGAAGACATGTGTACACTTTGCTATGAGTTATTTGATGCATGTCTGCAAATATAGCTCATGACAAAATACATAAGGGATGATGGGTTTTGCGGTGGATAGAAGATAAACCCCCCAAGGTTTTATGTGCATTGTCATGTTATGTGTCTCTCTGTAAAGGATCCTGGCTTTTCATTGTCAGTAGTAGAGTGGGATCCTGGTTCAACCATCATAAAAGGAAATTTAAGCTCTCATCCAGATAGAAAGCTGGCAGTAGTTCAGCTTCCTTGTTACACTAGCTATTTAAAGACCTCACCAAGTATACATGTTCCTTTCATCTTTCTGCTCTGCCATCTTCAGATTGTACCCCATGGTCTCAAGGTAGCTGTCAGAGTTCCAGCAGTCTTACACCGAACAGTGTCCAGCAGCCCTTGAACTCATCTCTTTTTATTACCAAACTGACCTTTCCCAGAAGTGTCTCAGAGACCTCTTTTCAAAATTTTCATTGGCCAGACTGGATCATGTGGCCACCCTAAATGGATGGCTCATTGTCAAAGGCTATTATCAAGACAGATTGAGATATACTTTGAGGCGGCTGCAGCCTCACCTTGCTGTGTGTCACGTGGGGTAAGGGTAGTGGCTACTTGAATAAATCACGATTCTGACAGCAAGGAGGAAAGCATGGAATGGATCTGGGGCAGGTAACCTAGAGTATCTGCTCCAATGGGTGTGTGAGGAGAGACAAGACAGGGTGAATTGGAGAGGATTCATCAGGTGCTTCCACTGTGCAGCAGAGGGGAAATGTACACTTGTCCTCACAGTTACCTGGAAGACTTTTATTATCTAGATCTGTGGTTTTCAGAATTTAAAGCATGTTTATCATATCTGACTGCACATTGGAATCACGTAGGGGGCATAAAAAATATTGATGCCTGTGACCCAGAGATGCTGATAGATAAATTGGGGTGAAGTCTGGGGTTTCTAGCATGTAGGCAAGATTGACAGAGAAGGCAATGGCACCCCACTCCAGTACTCTTGCCTGGAAAATCCTATGGACGGAAGAGCCTGGTGGGCTGCAGTCCATGGGCTCGCTAAGAGTTGGATACGAATGAGCAACTTCACTTTCACTTTTCACTTTCATGCGTTGGAGAAGGAAATGGCAACCCACTCCAGTGTTCTTGCCTGGAGAATCCCAGGGATGGGGGAGCCAGGTGGGCTGCCGTCCATGGGGTCTCACAGAGTCGGACGTGACTGAAGAGACTTAGCAGCAGCAGCAGGCAAGATTGAGAAACACTAGTATAGATCAGCACTTCGCAAAATATTGCCTAAAGAACACTAGCCCTGAATGAAGTGCTGTAATACCAGAAGCCTTGGTTATAGGGGCTTGGGAATCATTACACATGTTATTGTTCACACTTATCCCAGGAGATTCACAGTGCACATTTAGCATATTAAAAGCTCTAACAATTCCCATGCTAAAGAATTTATATGTCCAGTGTTTCCCACATTTGATCTAGAAACGTTTAAGGGAGGACGACAGCTGTTATGAGGTGAATTGTGTCCCCTAAAGAGATAGGTTAAAGTCCCAGCCCCCATACTGGGGAGAAGGCCATGTGACAACTAAGGCAGAGGTTATAGTGATGCACCTACAAGCCAAGGAATGCCAAGGATTGCTGGCACACACTAGAAGCTAAAAGAGAGGATTCCTTCATAGAGCCTACCACAGGAGCATGGCCTTGTCAGCACCTTGATTGTGGACTTCTATCCTCCAAAACTGTGGAGCAATACTTTTTTATTGTTTTAAGCTACCCAGTTTGTGGTACTTTGTTCTGGCAACCCTAGCAAACTAATACGACATCCCTTAGCATCTGTTGGACCACAGTTTGGGAAACCCTGAGCTAGAATCATTCAAAGGCAACTCCTGACTGACCGAGAAGATGAAATAATTAGTCTGTAGAGGGGATCTTTTCCCCATGAACTCCAGACAATATTTGTTTTATTTTTAGGAGGAAATACATTTGAACAGTATCATAGTGGTGGCAACCATATGTATGTATTTCTCTTATCTTTTTTTGCTTGCCAGGCTTGGTGACTCTAATATGGACACAGAAAAGTACTAACCTGGAGAGATTACAGAATCACTGGTAAGTGTAGGCCTAATGTGCTGGCCTTCCCCTATTCTACAGATCATGCCTGGACCAACAGCTTAAATTTGGGGCATAGTTGAAACAGGTTGTGGGTGCCAGACCTCAGACAACAGGCTGCTCACTGCTGCTTCCAGGCTCCTGTCTTTTACATTTAATGCCCAGAAAACTGAGTATCTTCATCAGTAGCAAATCGACGATCTCTCCTTCCTCCGACAGCTGCAGAGGGAGAAAGAACCATGTGACTTAGGTAGAGCTGTTCTCTTCAGAGGCTTTTCTTTCTTATGGGGAAACCATGGTTTTTTCATCCACTTTGGTCCCTGCCAAAGTGATATCACTGTTTAGAGTTGCTTTTGTTTTGGAATTGACTTCCTTCTGGGAATCTTAAGGGTATTCACTCCTGCCTTTATCCTCAGGGATTTCCTTCTTCCCCTCCATTGAAAATGACAAGATGCCCTCTACCACCCCCAACAAAGGCTATTAGGAATTTGTGTACAAAGACTCTCCTGTGTTGCTGCTGGGAATGTGAAATGGAGAAGAGTTTGGTGGTTTCTCAAATTTAAGCTAAAGTGACCACATGACATCTTGAAATAAATTTCTAGCCCCAAGATGGAGCCACTCCTGCCCAGGGTGCCATGTCAGCAAATTGAAACTTGTGTGTCTTTTGTGTCTCTGTAAAGATTCCCCCAGCAATGCAGTATAGCCAGTCAGCCAGTCCCCAGACGCTAGACCACTCCAGGCTCTATACTTAATTCCTCTTTCTTCTCACCCCAAACAAGCCTGACTCTGTGGCCCTGGCCAATCAGATATTTTCTGTTTTCTACTTCCTTATCCTTTATTCTTTATCCTATAAAAGTTTCCTGCCTTACACCCCATTTTGCAGATCTCTGAATGGAGACAGTCCACTTCATGAAATATTAACTTTTGTTTGTCATCACCTAAAATCCAACGGGTTCTCAGTCTTGACTGTACATGCAGACCACACAAGAAATTTTAGGAATACCAGTGGCTGGATCCTTCCCCCCGGGATTCTGTTTTTATTTGCCTCAGGTGCAGTAGCAGGCATTTCCAGAAGCCCCCAGATGATTCTAGTCTACAGGCATAGCTGTGAATCACCGATGTAACGAACAGAGTCCCAAGCTGGGAACTGGAGATGTGATTCTAGTCTGCCTTTCATTTGCTATGATCTTGGGGAATTAATTTCCTCCTTCTGGGCCTCAGTTTCCCTTCCTGTGAAATGAGGGCCTTGAGCTACAGTGATCCTTTAGTTCCCCTAATGTCTGATGCTGCTCAGCCAGCCTCTTCTTAGTTCAAGGTCAGTGACTTTTGAAGACCAAGCCAAAGGGACCCACCTGATAATATTTTTGCTCTTCATTGAACGCCACCAGGATGACAGAGATAAACAGATTCAGCACCACAAATGTCACGAAAATGATGCAGGACCCAATTAGGAAGGAGCCGAGCAATGGGCTGTAGTCCAGGACCTGTCAGGAAGAGAACCAGAATCATCCCTCAGGGTCCTGTGTGCTAGTGGTCACTTCCCTCAGTAGGCACCTTCAGAGGGAAGCTGGTCCTTAGAGCTAGGCAGATCCTGGAGCCAGGCAGTTTCCCTTCTGCCTGGGGACTGAGAGTGTGGGCAT
>NW_011494867.1:7145884-7162909 GCF_000754665.1 Bison bison bison
GGCAGCCCCTCTCTTCCCCACTGCTGCCGTTTCCAATATGAGTGTCATTCTGGCTAGGCCCAGGAGCATTCCCTTCTAGACACCCACCAGCACAGCCTTCCCCTGATTAGCCAGTGTCTGATGTTCTGTAGACAGGGATCCCCAGGGTGAGCTATGAGAACCTTTTTATTTGTGTGGAGTTGCCCTGCGCTTGCCAGGCCATGGACCCAAGGGGTGACATCCACTGGGGAGGCATTTGAAGGGGTGCTTTCTCTAATTTTCATAAAGGTTTGGTGTTGATGGTAGTGTCCATACCATCCTCACTGCCTCTCCCCTCCATTACCTCCTCATAGTTGAAGATTCCCAGCTGAAGGCTGATCATTGTTTCTGCCGCATCAAAGAGAGTTTTGTAGGAACGGAGTTTCCAACCAAAGATTAAGTTTGACTGTTAAGGAAAGAGTCCTTATGAACAAGGAAAGAAACCATGCCACCCCCAAAGGGTGTTGTTTGACAGCAGAGTCAGCAGTCTGGATCAGCCACATCCTTGGCCTGGCAATACTGTCCATGTCACAGGGCCTTCAAATGGGTGTGTGTGCACACTTAGTTCTGTAGGGGATGCACATGCACCTGGGCTCACACACCAACACTCGGAGGCCACTGCTGTGGTCTCCCAGATGGTCACTCTAAGGCTCAGTAATGGGGCTGCGCTTTCTGCAGCCCCAGCCTCTTTGCTCTGGGGGATTTGGGTTGGATGCACAACAGGCTTCTTCCTGGGCAGAACCAGCCTCCCCACCATAGTTTCCTCTCACCACAGTTACCCCCTCCTCAAAGATTCCCCCATAGCTCTTGCATCAGAGGGAAGCCCAGCAGTTCCTCGGCCCTGAGTTGGTGACTCCTGGTCCCACAGGACACTGCGGTGTCCTTGCAGCCCACACACTGCAGATGGAGGACTGAAAAAATCCACATGAATTAAAGGATGGGATGGAGTACTTTTAACAAAGCCAGATTCCAGCTTCTTAGCCAATACCCTCCATCACTTGTTCAGCACACTTCATCCCATTTCTGAGGGTGAGAGAGGAAGATGAGGTGGGGTCAGTGGAGTGAGAGCCAGGACTGGGGTGAAAAGGGCAGGGAAAAGGTTAGAGGTGGAGTGAAGACGAGGATATGATAGACTGCTGTATGGTATGGACATCAGGGGTATGACAGAGGTGAGAGACTGGATGGGGCAGGGTGAGCACTGGGAAGGGGGCTGGTGTGGGCTGGGACTGGATGAAGGGTCATAGAGAGGTGGGAGCCTGGGTTACAGTGGGAATCATAGACTTGGAGAGGATGGGGCTGAAGCTTATTTAGATGGAAATCAGCATGTGGCAGAGGGTCTTTGTTTCTCATTTTACTCGATAGTAAACAAAATAATTGATAGTTCAAAAAAAATTTTTTTCAGTCACGTAAGAGCATGATTGTCAAAAAGCTCTCAGTGTTAAGGGGCTAAATGAAGTGGTTTCAGCCCTTCTAAGTTCATGCCTCATGTGTAGGGCATCAGGAACCAACATGGCCTGCAGTCGTGTCCATCCTGTCTCCCCCATCTCTGCCCCATCTCAGGGTCAGGGACTGCCCACTTCACCTCTGCATCCCCTGGCCTGAGGAAGGGCTCTGTGCATGTCAGAGTAACTGGAATGTCCGGAGGACTGGCCCTTAAGGCAGAGTAGGCACAGAAAGGAGTCCTTCGTGGCAGATAGTTGGTCCCTTCAGTCTTAGAGAGTACATTTCCTCACTCTTACCCAATCGAGGTGTCCAGCCTCTGCCATTTGGGGTGACCAGTTCATGAGCTCCCAGCTGAAAGGCTCCAGACTCAGAAAGAAGATCCACCATCTCCCTCAGGTTCCCAGGGTTTTCCTAACCCCCCAACTCTCCACCACTCAGCAGCCTTTACTTCTGAGGAGACCAGCCCAGAAAGTTTTCCCAAAGGAGCTACTCACTGCAATGGAGTAAGCCAGGAGCATGATAAGGATGACAACGATAAAGCCTGAAATGTCCCCCCAGGCACGACGCAGAGCTGACGTGATCATGTTCATTTTGGGGTTCAGCCTGAACAGATGCCAAAGCTTCACTGTGGATAGGAGTACCAGGAAGGCGAGGATGTAGCCAAGGGCAGCGTCGGCTGCTGCAGTCTCGCTGAAGCTGATCCCTCTGTGGGACCAAATGGAGAGACTGGTCTCAGAGACAGTGAGAGCCTCAGCCAGCGCTCATCTGTCAAGATTAGCCTGATCATGGTCTGGGGACAGAGCCATCCTAACTCCCCAGCCAGGTGATGATGAGGTGGTGGTCACGGTGAGGGTGAGCGTCCTGGTTACAAAAGGGACGGTGCTGGTGGTGGTCACGGGGCTACTACCTGACAATCTTGGTTAATGGCCACAGAGCTGAGGAAGACTGACAAAGGAGGAATCCTCCCAGAGTTGAGAGGACAGAGGTAAGGGAGTTCCATGAGCCTCCCCTCCTGGTTTGGGGGTCACTGGATGCCATGTCCTCCTGCACACCTGTCTGAGTGTACATCTACAGCATCCTTACATTTAAAGGAACGATGGAAGTACTGCCCAGTTGCTGTGCTGAGGAACCTCAATTGCATTGTTCCATTTGCCCTTCAGGACCACAGGGTGAGGTATCACATCTCCATTTTACAGATAAGGACAGACAGTTGGTACAAGGTCACATAGCTAGAGATATAGTGGTAAGACTAGTGGTGGAAGAATGAGAGTTGGGATCCAGCTGTGTCTCATTCCACAGTCCAGGCCCCTCCTGCTGTCCCACCCTGCCTTTCATGCCCCTTTTGTGCCTGCCTGTGTATGTCACTTCAGTCTTAATGTTGGTACATTATCGAGTGTGACTTATACCTCTATCTATTGACATGGATTGCGAACAGGTTATAGAAAAAAATTATATGATCTGAAGTTTATAAAAGCATTTAATATACATAATGCCTGAGAAAAACCATCCTTCTGTTTAACCTCCTGCCTTCCATTTTCTCCCCTTTGAGGCGTTTGTGAATGAAGCTTGTTAATGAAGGACACAGTCTAGGATAGAGTGCAGAGTTCAGATTCTAAGCTCTGCATTCCCTTGCTGTGTGACCTTGCAGAGACAACCTCGCTGAGCCTCAATTACTTCATCTGCAAAAAAGGGATAACATCATCTCTTAGAAGTTCTGGGAAGATTAAAGTAGATGAGATAATGCTTTTAAAGTGGTGTTTTTATGAATGTGTAAGGTATCCAACAATGACTCAATAAATGTTAGCCATATCTATACAATCAATGGATGTTTCAGAGTAAGTACCAAGATCCTGGAGACATAAACTAGGTTTGAATTATTTCTCTGCCACTTTTTCGTATTGTGGCGTTGGGGAAGTCCTGTTACCTCTCTAATTTCCTTATTTGTGAACTGGAGTGATGACAACATTTACCTCCATGGCTTCTCCTGAGGGGCCAATGTTAGTACCTCCTGCACAGCACAGAGTGGACTCTTGGTAAATGGTAGCAGACGTGGGTTGACTGGGCACTAATACTTGCAAAGACCCTGCCCCCAAAGCTGGGAGGGACCTTACAGAATGTCACATAGTCCTATGCTTTGGTAAGATTTGCAAAGGATTCTATTTTTGTTTTTGAGTCCTCTCCGGTTGTGTATGCTTCAGACCCCAAGTCTAAGTGCTACAGCTAGAGTTATTTTTTAAAGAGTAACCCTGGATCCTCTGAGGGCCAGCAGGATTTCTGAAGCCTCCCTCTGGGCCACTCAGAGCTGGAGGCAGCAGCGTCAGTGTTAGTGGTGGGAGCTGGGGCCTGAGGCAGAGCCACTTACTCTTCCCCGTGTTTTCGGTAGCGCTGGAGGTCACGCTCAACCAGGACAGTCCTCTTCACAAACACCGCCAGGGCACTCCAGCTGGCCAGGATGATGGCCAGCTCCAGAACGTTCCACTTGCTGTGGAAGTAGCACCACTTTTGCTTCCTCAGGAGCTCGCCCTGGGAAAGGAGCCAGAGGTTCTAACAAAGACTGTGGATCCCTAGGGGTTTCTCAGATCCCTGCCCTCATATGCATAGAGCACAGGGGCCTCTCCCCAATCCTGTGCATGGACCTCACCTGTCCCCATCATCAGTCGAGGCTGCAGGATTTGTGGGTGTTTAAGAGAAAGTAGGATCTAATAAAAAAGCACTTAATTCTCTCAGATGCAAAGAAAAGGAGGGGGGAGAAGGGAGGAAGAAAATTCTCCCCTCAAAAAAGCATTTACTTTAGAAAACTTATAATTGTGAATTCTTTCTCTGCCTCTTTGAGATGGAAGAACTTTCCTGGTGGCTCAGACAGTAAAGAATCTGCCTGCAATGCAGGAGATTCGGGTTTGATCCCTGGGTTGGAAAGATCCCCTGGAGAAGGAAATGGCAACCCACTCCAGTACTCTTGCCTGGAAAATCCCATGGAGGAAGGAGCCTGATGGGCTGCATCCACGGGGTTGTAGAGAGTCAGACATGAGTGACTAACACACACATAAAAGCCAATACATAAGAACGGACTTGACCCTTAATTTGAGGTGTATGTACATCTTTTTAAAGCTAAACAATCCTCTTAAGGGAAGTGAAGTCATTCAGTCTTGTCTGACTCTTTGCAACTACATGGACTGTAGCCCACCAGGCTCCTCCGATCCATGGGATTTTCCAGGCAAGAGTACTGGAGTGGGTTGCCATTTCCTTCTCCAGGGGATCTTTCCAACCCAGGGATCATACCCGAATCTCCTGCATTTCAGGCAAACACTTTACTGTCTGAGCCACCAGGGAAACAAAAACAATCGTCTTACCCAATGTTAAAAGTCAGAAAATTTTTTCTCAAGGGCCAGGGAGTCATCTCTTTGAAATATAGTCATCAAGGAAGATAGAGCCCTTATCTCCCAGTTTCTCTGGGAAGGTAGGAGCCAAGCCACTTGGTTACAAGTTGGAAAATTACCTCCTGTTGTAAACATAGAAGAAGTCTGTTTTTTTCATTTGGTAAAGGCAGTTAGCAAACTCAGGTGGCTACCACAATTAACAGGTGAACTTAGCTTGAACTAGTGGTATAAACAATCCTATAGTGGTATAAATGGTATTCCAAGTCCTCTTAAGGATTAATCAACATTAATTTTAAGAGTGGGTGTGTATCTGCCTGAAGATATGCAAGAGTGAGATTTCTTTGTCTTTACAACCTCTTTATCAGATTGTCTGGGATGAGCTTCACATTCAGTTTAATGCTTTGTTGCTTAGTTGCTAAGTCATGTCCGACTCTTTGAGACCCCATGGACTGTAGCACGCCAGGCTCCTCTGTCCATGGGGATTCTCCCAGGCAGGAATACTGGAGTGGGTTGTCGTTTCCTTCTCTGGGGGATCTTCCCAACCCAGGGATTGAACACATGGCTCCTACATGGGCAGGCAGATTCTCTACCACTGAGCCACTAGGGGGTTCAATGCCTAATCAATTAAAAAAAAAAAAAAAGTTGTTTTCTTAGGGGGAATGGGAGTTATTGTTAAATGGGAACAGTGTGTGGTCTTGCCCTCCCTCTCAGCCCTCTCCCATACATGCAAGATAATCTTGTGTCGTCTGTTCCACTTCCCTCCTCTTTCCCACTCCTCTGGAAGAAGGACATGTGTTTGGCTGGTAAGAGGCTAAATTCACCTCTTTTATAAAGAGATGGAGGGATTTTTAACTGTTTAAGCAGCATGATGAGAAGGATTTAAGAATTTTAGAGGCTTTCTGAAACAGCTGCAGGCGGAGTGTGAGGGCTTTGGAGAGGAGAGGTGGGTGGTGGATGGGCCTCCTTTGATGTTGTTAGAGAAATGCAGGGACAAACTGCTATTAGGTAACTGTTGGCTGGTGGTTTTGAATTGGCAGTGCTTAGAGACTATGTGGAATCCAGGTTTTTGGATCAGTGTGCAACATGGTGGTAAATGTGACAAAGGGGATTTTTCCTAATTCCTAGAGACCACCCAGGAAGGACCATCCTAAAAGTCTCAGTTCCTGAGAGGTGCCTGAGCTGGGTCAGCCCTCGGGGCCAGCAGGGGATGTGGAAGATTGCCATGGCACACAGCTAAGCAGAACACCTTCCTCTCCCTTCTTTAGGCCCCTTGTGAGGAAGAGGGGAGTAGGGAGAGAGAACAGGCAGGCACACACCCACTCCGTCCTCACTCATGGAGCCGCAAGCCCGCCCCTCACCTGCACAGCCATGTAGTAGAGGAGGAACAGGAAGTAGGCGATCTCCGCGGCTACCACGAAGGGGTGCCAGCCGTCAGTAAAGGGGTACAGGCGCAGGCTCTGCAGGTGCGCATGTGCAAAGAAGGTTCCTGCAAAGCAGAGCGTGTTCTGCTCACCCACGGCCACATGCCCACTCAATACCGGAAGTCATCAGTGAGATGAAGTGAACTCGAGCCCTTCTGAGGGGTGGGCACGGGCAGAAAAGAAGGTAGAGGTCCTTCTAACCCACAGACCAAGGGACTGAAAGGGGAGGGCAAGAAACAGCTGCTGTATCTGATGGGACAGGGTGTGGGGGTGGGGGGTGCTACAGCAGAAGACAGGCCTCCGGCCTTTTCCTTCAGTGTCGGCCACTGCCCTCATCACCTCCAGCCACAGCACACCTGCTTGCCTAACATCTATTTACTCCCAGTTGGCTTGTTTAAGGCTGTGGTTAAGGCTGTTTCATCTAAAGAGAACACTGGAGATCAACTTAGCTGTTAACCAATATGCCTAAAATTCAACCTTCTTTAGAATTCTTTTTCATCCATTTATGTCTTTTCCTAAACCAATTTGACTAATAAGGCTACTGCCTGCAAAGATAAAGCCATTCCAAAAAATGGCAGACTGGAGAGACACAAATCACCTGAGGCCTTGCTGATATCAGTGGGCTACTGAATCAACTAGACCAGAAGCCGAAACCACGCTTCTCATTTGTAGAAATAAATTAATCAGGTTGTGTTGGGGACAAATTGTTGAAAAGGTTCTTAAACAGCCAAAGAGATGGCAAAAAGAAATAGGAAATTACAAGACGTGCGAATAAATCCCCAAAAAGGATTTGAAAGTAACTTTTGACAGTAGTGAATGATAATGAAAGTTGAAAGCCTTTTACTTTTCACTTTACACAGTCCTGAAATTTTAAAAGAACTACAAATATTACTTTTTAAAATATGTAAAGTACAGAATTCCCTGGCAGTCCAGTGGGGACCCAGGTTCAATGCCAGGTCAGGAGAGTAAGATCCCACATGTCACAAAGAGTGGCCAGGAAAAAAAAAAAAGAGTCATATTTTAAAAGTTTAATTTTTAAAAAAGAGGTGGTTGATTTTAGGAAAATTGATTATTAGCTGAAGAGGCCTTAAATCAGTGTTTTTAGTGGATTATGATTAGCATTAAAAAAGGGTGGAAAGCGGGGAATGGAGAGAAAGAATAGAACACAAAATAGTATTACATGTAGTTAAGGAAATTATTTTTGAAGCCCTTGTCTCAGTTATGTTTTAATATATTGGTATGTGTGTATTAGAATTTGATGTAAAATGAACTTTTACATATAGGTTGCATGTAACTTTTGCATTGTACATTGAGATACCACAAATAAAGTGTGATTTAGGTGAAGTTATCTGTTACCAGGTCACCCCCTCCCCAGCCCTTCACTGCTAGGCCCCCATCCCCACACACAGGAGAGTGGAAAGCTCAAGAACATGAGCTGCCTTCAGACCCCAGCTGTCTCCCAGACTTGAGAGACAGGCCAGAGAGAAATGCAGACAGCCAGAAAGAAGGGTGGAACAGTCCTGAAACTTTGCCTTTAGGGGCAAAGGCAGAACCAAGACCCTTTGGCAGTATTGCCCAAACAACCTTTTGCCCTGGAGCTCTGGCCTGGGGGTGAGGAGCCCTAGCCCAGAGGGAGGGGTGTCTATCATCTGGAACATGCAGATAGGTTCACAGGCAAGCCTGCCCACCAAGGGCGCTGGTCTCCAGGGTCAGAGTGACAATGCAGAACAGGTTGACGTTAGCGTTGTAGACCGTGAACTCCACAAACACGGCTCTGGTCAAGCTGTCCAGCCAGGTGTTGTCAAAGAGATACTGGAGGGTTCTGTGGGAAGAGGAGCATTTAGAGGTGTCTCAATACACAGGGGCTCCCTGCCCTCTCAGCCCAGGGAGGAGCCCAACGCTTCCTGTCAAGATTCCTCCCTCTGTTTCTCCTCTGTGCCCCAGGCCCCAGGGCCTTCAGGCTGCTCCTGGGAGTGCAGAGTTTCTAAAAATCTGGTCCCCAGACTGCTAGCATCACATCATCTGGAAACTTGTTAGAAATGCAAATTCTCAAGCTCCACCCCGGATCTCCCCAGTCAGAATCTCTGGGGGTGGGGACCTGGGAATCTGTGCTTTGGTGAGCCATCCAAGGGATTATGATGTGGTTTTTTGGTTGGTTTTAACCATTATCCATCTCTATCTTTTTAAAGTGTACCTGATGTACAATGTTAGTTCAGATGTACAGCATAGTGATTCAGTGTTTTTATAGATTTTAATAACTTCCATTAAAAGTTATTACAAAGTAAGGCCTATAATTCTCTGTGCTGGACAATATATCCTTGTTGCTTGTCTATTTCATTTTCATTTTTATTATTTTTTTGGCATGTGGAGTAGCATGAGAGATCTCAGTTCCCTGACCAGAAAGATCAAATCCATGCTCCCTGCAGTGGAAGCATGGAGTCTTAACCACTGGACCACCAGGGAAGTCCCAATCTTGTACATAGTACTTAGTATCCGATGCATTTTAAAGTTGGAGGACATGGTGTTAGAGGAGCCACATAGAACATTAGGGGCTTAGGCAGGCAGCAGCTATAGCTGCCACAGTCCCTCTAGGGCTGGCAGTTCACAAAACCAGTTCCCAGAGATCTGCTCACAGGTGTTGTGGGAACAGCATGTGCCAGAGGGACCTGGGTTCAAAACTTGCCTGCCTCGTGGGCAAGCTGATAACATCTCAAGGTCTCAGCTTCCTCATCTGCAGTGGTGTTAACACCAGTGCCTCGGGATCATTATGAAGAGAAAATAGAAATATGTGTGTGTGTGCATGAAGTATTAATAATAATAGCTGTTATTAGAGCAGTAATGATGGGCCTGTTTTAAAATATGCCCCATCCCTGGTGAGTTTGGGGCTTCCCTGGTAGCTCAACTGGTAAAGAATCTGCCTGCAATGTGGGAGACCCCAATTTGATTCCTGGGTCGGGAAAATCCCCTGGAGAAGGGAAGAGCTACCCACTCCAGTATTCTGGCCTCGAGAATTCCATGGGGTTGCAAAGAGTCAGACGTGACTGAGCGACTTTCACTTTTCTGGTGGGTTTGTACCCTGCTGAATGTGTCAGTTCTGAGTAGCAGGAAAACACCTCTTATGTGGAAATAGACTATTTCTGGCCTGTCCTTAATCCCAGGGGACCCCGCCAGGTGTTTCCTTTTGGAGTTTGTTACCTCTGTTCCTTGATGTTGTAATAATGCAGCGGAGGAGCCAGAGGTTCACACAGGTTTACTCACTCACCTGGATCCACACCGCTAACAGTGCCAGGTTTCATACCTCCGACACTAGAGCGTGCTGGGAGAGGCAGTATGCGTGAGCCCTGCCTGTCCCCACACATTCATGCCGAGTGTTCAGAAACTCAAGGCTCTGGCTGGGCTTTACCCAGGCTTCATCTCAGCACTGAGTTTGCAGTGAGCAGCTTCAAGGAATGGGGTGAGGTCCTCCTTCAGACAAAGAGCAGGCTTGCTTCTGCCACTGTAGAAACAGTGGATAAAGTGCTCTATGCACAGTGTTTCTCCTTGGTGCTGTCACTCCCTGCAGGGCAAGCATCTATCATGGCTCCTCCTGGGGACTGACTCCCATCGCCATGAAGCTCTGCTACTGTTTTTTGCTGTGAGGAGTGAAATCCTTTGTCTCTGACCTAGGAGTCTTGTGTCTTCTGCCAGCATCCATGAAACGAACTAGCATGTTAGCTTATGAGTAGGTAAAACCTCAGAACTTGCAAATTCGTGGTTAAGGTTTAAGAGCCCTAACCACTTCCTACTTGCCTGGTGGTGGGTGCTTTGTGTGGTCCTGAGTTCCCCATCCCTCTACTGTTTCTAACTGAGGCCACCAGGCTTCGTGCCCTAAGCTGAGAATCCTGGAGGCAGGATTTCTCTTCCAACTTGGAGACTGCATAGTTCCCAGCGGCCTGAAAATACAACCTGAGTGCCTCTGAATCCCCCAGGCCCTCCCCACAATGATAAAATGAGCTTGGCTCAGCCCTGTTTTGAAGGCTGCACCCACCAATCAGACCTGGAATCAAGCAAATGTCTTTCCTCTGCTACACATGAATCAAGTGAGCCTTACCTTGATGCACTTTGGCGATCAGTCCCCAAGGAGACCACATAACCTCCTCCCCGGTACACGGTGAGTTTGCCCCAGAGGGGATACCCTCGGCGCTGGCTCTGGCTCTGGTACCGCCAAGCCTGGGAGAAGTCATTGCTGTTGTTGAGGACGGAGGCATTCCAGCCTTCCCCATAGTCTGACAGGTCTTCCACATCCAGGGAATATGGTGCATGGCACCTGTCAAGGAAAGCCTGCAGCTGCGGGGCAAGAAGGCAGGAGCTCTCCTGGACCCTCACTTGGCGAATCTGGGCACTGCCAACCAGCTTGGCATTCCCATCAGTGACAAAGCCTGGGGATGAGAAACACGTGGGTAAATGTAGCCATCAACACTGTCTTAACACATTCCAAGCTTTTTGGCCTGGATGCTAACACGACCTCCAGTGTACCCACGTAGAATCAGCCAAGAGAAGTTCATGGCCAACCACATTCAACCATTCATCACCGTCTCCCCACCTTGGACCTGGTCTACTTTTTGCATAACTTCTCTTGAGGAATGACACACCCTACCCAGGTGTCATCTTGGAGACCATTTTTGTCCTTTCCCCCAGTGCTCATCCTGTGAGTCAACAGGGCCCATCAGCAGTGCATCTTCGATGTCCCCACCTCCGTTTCTCCATCACCTCTGCCTCTTGTCCTTACATCAGTCCCATCATTTCTCCCCAGCTTCCTAACCTACCTACCCTCTACTCCAGCTTCCATGTGCTGTTTATACCACAGAACTGACTATGTTACTGCCTCACAAAGAAGCTGTCAATGGCTCTTCACTTCCTTAAACATAAACTGAACTTCCAGAGCCTTCATGATGTGGCCCCTGTTCCTCTCTTCTGCTTTGCTTCTCACAGGTCCTCTACTCCTACCCCACAAGGCAGCCACACTCAGCACTCTAGTTCCAGGAAGTGTAGCGCGTCAGTGTTTCAGGCTTGCCTTCACTCATGTGGTCCTTTCTGCCTGCCACATCATTTCCCTCTGGCCAACTCTGGCTCAGTTATCTAAGAAGGAGGTTCTCTACTCTGCATTCAGGGAGGGTTAGGGGCCCTCAGAGGGTCTCTCCTTCAAAGCGTATGGTTCTGTGGTTATTGGTTCTCTGTAAGGCTGAGGCAGTGACCCACTGCTGTTCCAAGAAAGGAGTGTGAAAGGTGCTAATACACATCCTGGGCTGGGCACAATACCTGGGTAATGACTGTACAGGTTGCTTACGAGGGTGGTGTTGGCCCATGTGAAGAACTGTTGGAAGCTCAGCACGGTTGAAAAGCCTTGGGTGAAGCTGTGCTCGAGGTGTCTGTTGAAGTGATAGGCGCTGGGGTCCCTCTGCCCATAGGCAACCAGCAGCAGCATCCACAGAAAGCCCAGGTACGCTGGGAAGGGAGGTACAGCCCCTCGTCAGGCAGAAGCCCCAACTCCTACCAAGTGCAGGGCAAGATGTGGAAAGGCACATGGCTCAGAACAGTTGAGGTCTGTAGACCTGCCACTTGCCCCTCTGGTGACAAAGGAGCCAGTCCTTATAAGGACAGCAGAAAGGAGCAAAGTCCACAGGCCATGAGCCTCTGTCTGGGTTCAAATTCCAGCTCTGACATTTCCTACCCATGTGCCCTTCGCAAGTGACTTAACCCTTCTGTGCCTCCTTTTCCTTGTCTGTGAAGCGGAGATGAAAATTCTGTCACACAGTTGTGATGGAGTCAACAAGTTAATGTTCATAAAGCACTTACAATAGTGCCTGCATGGACTTTGTGCTGTCTGAATGTTTCTTAAAGAGAATTTTTTAAAAATGGGGCTCCGGGGACTCCCCTGGTGGTCCAGGGCTTCCACTTCGGGGGGCATGGGTTAAATCCCTGGTTGGGGAGCTAAGACTCCACATGCTGTGTGGCACGGCCAAAAAAAGGCGGGTGCTCTGCCAAGTTGCAATGCTGAGGATAGAGTGATAAAGATGACAGATGTGTTCCCTGCCCTCATGCAGCTCACCAGTAAACAGATGAGTGTGACCTAAGGGCCATTAGGTACAAAGATTTAGTTTAGAAAGCCCGAAGTTAGAATCTCATGGGGGATGCATAACCTTACTGAACTAGAATCTCTGGGTCCAGGGCTTGGGAGTATGCATTCTGGCACCCCTCCCCTCACCTCAAGATGACTTATTGGGGTTCTGCCCACACCCCTCCTGTTCTTCATTCTGTGTATGCAATTCCTACTCAAGCTCCCCAACTCTGTGCTTTAGCCATATGTGCTTGGCCAGTGGAAGCACAGACACAAGTATGGCCTCCTTGTCATGGCAACTATGGGAGAGTGTGTTTCATGAAACAAAGGAATGAACCAAGAAGGACGAAAATATGAGATACAGGCCGCAGTTTCAACACAGTAGAATAATAAAGAGAATTCTCAGGCCCCAGTGAAGAGGGACCTCAGAATGACAGTAGCCAGTCCTTACAAGAGCTTGTCAGAGGACTCCCGGAGAGATTCCCCCAGAAGATGAAGAGACAAAATGTCTCATGTGAATGCACATCTCAAGAGACATCTAGAACACTAATCGGGGGTTGACCAATGCCTGGAAAACCAAATGAATGAACAGAACAAAAAGAGTAGAAAAAGAAAAGAGATTGCACCACATCTGTTCAAGTCTGTGTTAAGAACCAGCAAGTGGGAAGGTCACTCATAGGTAATCTTGGCTGCCTACCCAAGATTTCTCTGATTAAGGCAAATGCTTTCTGCTCCTTGAGGTGCATGGTTTTCATCTTCTCAATGTCAGAGGCCAGAGGCGGCTGGTAGGTATCCCTTCTGCTGTTTCTTCGTGCTCGGAACAAGGCAGAGGGGTCTGTGAAAGTGAAGGGCATAAAAGCAGTCCCCGAAATGGGCAGTGGAACCAGGTCATACATTTGCAACCAAGAGACTCCCCTCACCAGGTACCACGGGACCCATCATTCCCCCTCCATTCCTCTGCCTGGGCTATCCTGTGCCCAGGGTCCCGTCCCTTTTCCTCCAGGAACAGATGCCTCCCATTACTGTGGTCTCACTGATCACTGAATGCAGTCTTCCTGTGTTCCTGAACTCTAAGGTGGATCTCAGTGCTTCCCAAACTTGGAAAGATGAGGGTATCTAATATCTCGAAGTCCTGTTATGTCTAATTCCAAGTATCTTCTTTCTCAGACCACTTTATGAGCTATAATTTTCACGAACGCACCCTATAGAAACCTACAATCCAGTGATTTTAGTAAATTTATAGAGTTGTGCCACCATCACCACAACTCAGTTTTAGAGTGTTTCTGTCACCCCTAGAGGTTCCCTCATATCCCTGAAGTGAGTGTCTACTCCCACTCTATCTCCACCCTCAGCCTCATTAATTTGCTTTCTGTATCCATAGATTTTCTTTCTGGACTTTTCATATAAATAGAGTCATATGTACATAGTTTTTTGTATCTGGCATCTTTTACTTAGTGTAATATTTGATGCTCATCCTTGTTGTGTATATTAGTAGTTTCTTTTTATGTTTGAGTAGTATTCTGTTGAATGGACATACTACCTTTTGTTTAATTCACCTATTGATGGATATTTGGATTACTCCTGGTATGGGCTATTAAGAATAGTGTGTCTATGAATGTTTTGTATGGATATATATTTTCATTTCTCTTGGAGTGGCTAAGTATCTTTTGGCAATTGCGAATGAAACTGCTATGAAAGTTTGTATACAGATTCCTGTATGAAAATAAATCTTTATTTCTCTGGGATAAATGCCCAAGAGTGCAATTTCCAAGTCAAATGGTAAACCCATTTTTAGTTTTGAAAGGAACTACCAAACTGTTTTCCAGAGTGTCTGTACAATTTTACATTCCCACTGGGACTGTATCAGTCCTCCAGCTTCTCTGCATCCTTGTCTGCATTTGGTATTAACACCGTTTATAGGCAGTCTGAAATGGCTATATTGACCCAACTGACTTTTTAGATCCACGCCCCTCTGTCCATCCCCACTGCTAACGCATGCCACCCCCAATCTAGGACCATTTCACTAGTCTTCCTACTGGCCTCCCCGCTTCTACCTTTGACCCACTATCTCTGGTCTCCAAGAGCAGTCATAGTAATCTTCCTAAAATCACAAATCTCCTATTTAAGACACTCCAAAGCCCCAGCATGGCCCTTCTACCTTTGACCCACTATCTCTGGTCTCCAAGAGCAGTCATAGTAATCTTCCTAAAATCACAAATCTCCTATTTAAGACACTCCAAAGCCCCAGCATGGCCCTTCTACCTTTGACCCACTATCTCTGGTCTCCAAGAGCAGTCATAGTAATCTTCCTAAAATCACAAATCTCCTATTTAAGACACTCCAAAGCCCCAGCATGGCCCTTCTACCTTTGACCCACTATCTCTGGTCTCCAAGAGCAGTCATAGTAATCTTCCTAAAATCACAAATCTCCTATTTAAGACACTCCAAAGCCCCCGCATGGCCCCAGGGCACTGCATGGCCTGGTCCTCACCCACCTCTCTGCCTTCATCTTGAACCCCTCCTTCCACATGCACACAGCTCCCCATGCCCTAGCCACCCCGTCAGCAACTGCTGTAAAGCGACAAGCTATGGTTCCACCTCCGGGTCTTTGCACATACTCAGTGTTCAGTCCTTCCCTGTCCCATCCTTTGGGAGCCAGCTTAGGTACCCCTTCAGCAGAGAGGCCTGCACTGTCTTATTCTACCCTCCTCATTCTTTCTTAAAGTTATCTTGTACATTTATTTGTTAGTGTGTCTCCCAAATGGGCTGTTTATTCCAAGTGTGCTAAGTCACTTCAGTCGTGTCCAACTCTTTGTGACCCCATAGACTGTAGCCTACCAGGCTACTCTGTCCATGGGATTCTCTAGGAAAGAATACTGTAGTGGGTTGCCATGCTCTTCTCCAAGGGATCTTCCTGA
Organism: Bison bison bison; assembly: GCF_000754665.1. Taxonomy (NCBI): domain Eukaryota; kingdom Metazoa; phylum Chordata; class Mammalia; order Artiodactyla; family Bovidae; genus Bison; species Bison bison. The sequence continues at coordinate 7,161,159 of NW_011494867.1, forward strand.
CCCAGGGATCAAACCTGCATCTCTTACATCTCCTGCCCTGGCAGGTGGGTTCTTTACCTCTAACACCACAAATGTCTTTTATTCTAAGAGCAGTAACCTGTTCCAACCAGTCAGTGCTGTGTTGCTAGGGCTGAGTGGAGAGCAAGGATTGATTTCAAACAGGCAAGAGGGAACTTTTGGGGGTAACACAGCTGTTCTGAATTGTGGTGATAGTTGCACAACTCTATAAATTTACTAAAATCAATGAATTATACACTTACAATGATTGGATTTTATGTAAATCATGTTCCCAAGGCAGTGTATTGCCTGGAACACAGCAAGTACTCCCTGGATAAATGCCAAAGGAATGACCGATGAATATTTAATTGATTGGGAGGCTGACGTCTCTTTGGAGAAAATTAATTTTTGACTTGGAAGATGGTTTTAATGGACTTTTTGGGTCTGCACAGCCAAAACCCTATTGGAGGACGGAAGGATCCAGGCCCATGAGGAAGTCACCATACTGCCTAGGGATGTAGGGGTATGGGCTTTTGTTTGTTCCTGTTTTTCCTTGAGAGTCAGAATCTCTGCATAGACTGTTAGAGTGTTGATTCTGTTCTGTTTGCCTGTTTGTTTTTTTGTAATTCTCTTATTGTAGGCACCCTCAGGAGTTTTGGCTGGAAAGTGAGAGATCAGGTTGGGCGGAAGAGGTCCTCTGACCAGAGGCAGCATGGCTGTGTTCCACTAAAATGCCTTACAAAAGCAGGTGCTGGGCTGGATTTGGGCCCCTGGCTGTTGTTTGCAGACCCTTATCTGAGAATCCTAATTACAACTCTCTTATCCCCCATTCTCACCCCTCACCCCCACAACTTGTATTTTAGTTCCCTAATGACCTGAATCCTGGAGAGGAAAGCTTGCTTGTTATTACACAGAGGGTGATGGCCCCTGCCGAACACGGACCCCACGGTGCCTCTTCATGCTTGGGTGTCAGAAAGGCTTGGATAGGGGAGGAATGAGGTTGCTCAGGAGACAGAGGAGGAGGCACTTGTTCCAGGATGGTCTGGGGGTGCCTCACCAGTAGGCCTGAAGTCTGATGGGGAGCAAAGGTCTGAGCCCAGGATCACCCAGTGGCTGGGCTCTATGGGGCTTTCTCAGCCTCGTCAGCCCCCTGCCTACACCCAGGCACCATTACCTGGGCTGGAGAGACATCCCGGGAGGGAGACCACAGGCTCCTCCTCATCCTCCACTCGCTTCAACACCAGAGCAAAGAAAGCTGCGAACCCCAGCACCTAGAAAACACCCACCATGAACCCCAAGCCTGTGTTGGAAACTCTGTCAATTCCTGGTCTGAGTTGGGTAGAATGGGAGATACATTGGTGTCCTGGGACAAGAGCCATGCTCTGGGGCAGCCAGGTGAGAACCAACCCATCCTCTGCAGAGAGGTCACCTGGTCATGAAGTGTGTGTGCGCCTGGTCACCAACCAGGCCAAGACAGGCAAATCCTTGAACTCACCCTGCTTCTGGCATTCCCTGAGCCCTCCCACCCGCTGCTCTCCTTTTGCTCAGCCTTTCTGTTCCCTCTCAGCCTAGTGACTTACACCTCCCTAGCATATACACCTACCTCCTCCCTCCGTCTGGCCCTCCCTTTCTGTATGAAGTAATTCCTCCCGTTACATTGTCTCTGCACCCACAGTATAGAAGCATAAGGCTCAAGACTCTGTTCTTAATATTCTCAGACTGGATTGGGTCAGGTGCCAGGAGCTGTTTGGGGT
>NW_011494867.1:7163009-7163583 GCF_000754665.1 Bison bison bison
ATAGAGCTTCTCCATCTTTGGCTGCAAAGAATATAATCAATCTGATTTTGGTGTTGACCATCTGGTGATGTCCATGTATAGAGTCTTCTCTTGTGTTGTTGGAAGAGGGTGTTTGTTATGACCAGTGCATTTTCTTGGCAAAATTCTATCAGTCTTTGCCCTGCTTCATTCCATATTCCAAGGCCAAATTTGCCTGTTACTCCAGGTGTTTCTTGACTTCCTACTTTTGCATTCCAGTCCCCTATAATGAAAAGGACATGCTTTTTTCGGTGTTAGTTCTGAAAGGTCTTGTAGGTCTTCATAGAACTGTTCAACTTCAGCTTCTTCAGCATTACTCGTTGGGGCATAGACTTGGATTACTGTGATATTGAATGGTTTGCCTTGGAAACAAACAGATCATTCTGTCATTTTTGAGATTGCATCCAGGTACTGCATTTCGGACTCTTTTGTTGACCATGATGGCCACTCCATTTCTTCTTAGGGATTCCTGCCTACAGTAGTAGATATAATGGTCATCTGAGTTAAATTCACCCATTCCAGTCCATTTCAGTTAGCTGATTCCTAGAATGTCGAC
>NW_011494867.1:7163683-7166159 GCF_000754665.1 Bison bison bison
GTGGGGGTGGGGTGGGTGGTGAGAAAGATTCTGCAACACCTCATAGGTAGAAAGAGTCTCTATAAATGTTCCCTCATTTCTATAGCTACCCCCTACCCCATGCCAGTATTCCTACCACCTGGCTTCTTCCAGGCCAGGTTCAGTGACTGACTGCTCACTTGCATAATTTTACATTTTCAGGAATAGGAGTGTATTTCCAGTTCATGGACACATTTAATGACTTGGTGTTTTTATTTTCTGAAGATAAAGTTCTTGTAAGTTGCACATGCCACAATCAAAATCATCCTAGCCCTGAGGAAACACATAATTCCTATTTTACATGTGACCTGGGGCAAGATTTTTTTGTGACCTTATCCTCTTTTGTTGTTGTTCTTCAGTCTCTAAATCTTGTCTGACTCTTTGTGACCCTGTGGACTGCAGCACACCAGGCTTCCCAGGCCTTCACCATCTCCCAGAGTTTGCTCAAACTCATGTCCACTTTACCTCAGGTTTTCCCATCTGTAAAGTGGAGGCGAGGACCCTCCCGAGGGTGACAGTGATAAGATGCCAGCATCTGGCCATGAGGGAGCATGGGTTATCCTGGTAATTACCTTCCTGCCTCAGGTCTACCCAGAAGTGGCCCTACAGCTGGGTTTGTTGAATGAAGAGATAAGGGAACTGCTGAAGCCTAAGGAGGGAGCAGGTGGCAGGAGGGAAAGCATGGGCAGAGGGGAGGAGGAGATGAGGGCAGCCCCACAGAGGTCCTGACCTTCAGTGGCTGGGTGACAAACACGCTCTCCACGAAGGAGACGGCCATGGAGATGAGCCACTTGAGGGAGCTGGTCCGCCCGTAGTGCAAGCCGTAGAGCATGGTGAAGAAGGCTGCCACCCCACTTGTGACTACCACCAGGAGCCAGCCCACCAGGACACACCACCAGGGCAGGCCTCGAGGGAGCTTGCTTGCCTGCAGGGAACTGCAAGAGAGGGTGAATATAATCAGTGTGGCACCATTTGGGCTCAAGTTCAACTCCTACTCCACCTCCACCAGCTTCGTGACTTGGTCAAGTTCCTTGACCTGTCAGACCCTCAGTTTTCTCTTTGTCCTGTTCTGTATTCTGTCTGATATACATACACATACGGTATTGAGATCACTTTTATTCAATGCTTACTGGACACAGGAGGGCTGAGAGGAGCTACTCCATGTTCAAGGTCAGGAGGGGCAGCACTGAGGAGATACTCCTCGTCCAAAGTAAGGAGCAGCGGCTGCACTTTGCTGGAGCAACCGTGAAGAGATACCCCACGTCCAAGCTAAGAGAAACCCAAGTAAGATGGTAGGTGTTGCGAGAGGGCAGACACACTGAAACCATAATCACAGAAAACTAGTCAATCTAATCACACTAGGACCATAGCCTTGTCTAACTCAATGAAACTAAGCCATGCCGTGTGGGGCCACCCAAGACAGGTGAGTCATGGTGGAGAGGTCTGACAGAATGTGGTCCACTGGAGAAGGGAATGGCAAACCACTTCAGTATTCTTGCCTTGAGAACCCCATGAATAGTATGAAAAGGCAAAATGATAGGATACTGAAAGAGGAACTCCCCAGGTTGGTAGGTGCCAATATGCTGCTGGAGATCAGTGGAGAAATAACTCCAGAAATAACTCCAGAAGGGATGGAGCCAAAGCAAAAACAATACCCAGCTGTGGATGTGACTGGTGATAGAAGCAAGATCCTATGCTGTAAAGAGCAATATTGCATAGGAACCTGGAATGTTAGGTCCATGAATGAAGGCAAATTGGAAGTGGTCAAACAGGAGATGGCAAGAGTGAACGTCGACATTCTAGGAATCAGCAAACTAAAATGGACTGGAATGGGTGAATTTAACTCAGTTGACCATTATATCTCCTCCTGTGGGAAGGAATCCCTTAGAAGAAATGGAGTAGCCATCATGGTCAACGAAAGAGTCCGAAATGCAGTACTTGGATGCAATCTCAAAAACAACAGAATCTACAAAAGGAAATATGAGTAAAATAACAAATTTTAAATGGTAATACATTGTTCTCTTGAAAAAAAAAACAAAAGAAAACAACAGAATGATCTGTTTGTTTCCAAGGCAAACCATTCAATGTCACAGTAATCCAAATCTATGCCCCAACCTGTAATGCTGAAGAAGCTGCAGTTGAATTGTTCTATGAAGACCTACAAGACCTTTTACAACTAACACCCAAAAAAGATGTCCTTTTCATTATAGGGGACTGGAATGCAAAAGTAAGAAGTCAAGAAACACCTGGAGTAACAGGCAAATTTGGCCTTGGAATACGGAATGAAGCAGGGCAAAACTAATAGAGTTTTGCCAAGAGAACGCACTGGTCATAGCAAACACCTTCTTCCAACAACACAAGAGAAGACTCTACACATGGACATCACCAGATGGTCAACACCGAAATCAGATTGATTATATTCTTTGCAGCCAAAGATGGAGAAGCTCTATACAGTCTG
>NW_011494867.1:7166547-7167066 GCF_000754665.1 Bison bison bison
TTTTTTTTCTTTACACACGCTTCATGAGATTCTTAACCTAATTTTAATTTCTTACTCTTATATCTCTACTGCCAAGCTCAGTGCTTGATCACCATATGTTCTTATATATATTTATAAATGCATGGCTGTTAAGTATCTATTAGCGTACATTGGCTTAACACTCAACAAATTCCTCTTCATTTCCTAATACCATGCAGATTCTACTCAGGTGCTCAATTCGTAGAAACTTGGGTCTCTTAGGAATTTGGTTTTCTGTCTACAGGGAAGTTAAACATTCAAGAAGGGACTATTAAAAAATCAAAGCATTAAAAAAAAAAAAAAAAAAGAAAAGGCAGAGGAACCAGAGATCAAATTGCCAACATCCACTTGATCATCAAAAAAGCAAGAGAGTTCTAGAAAAACATCTGTTTCTGCTTTATTGACTATGTCAAAGCCTTTGACTGTGTGGATCACAATAAACTGTGGAAAATTCTGAAAGAGATGGGAATACCAGACCACCTGACCTGCCTCTTGAGAAAC
>NW_011494867.1:7167166-7168833 GCF_000754665.1 Bison bison bison
GCTAGTAAAGTAATGCTCAAAATTCTCCAAGCCAGGCTTCAGCAGTATGTGAACCGTGAACTTCCTGATGTTCAAGCTGGTTTTAGAAAAGGCAGAGGTGGAGAAGGAAATGGCAACCCACTCCAGTATTCTTGCCAGAACAATCCCATGGACAGAGGAGCCTGGCAGTCTACAGTCCAAAGGGCTGCAAAGAGTCAAACACGACTGAGCAACTAAGCACACTGAGCACTGAGCACATATGGATTTGGTCAGGGGAAGGTACACATTCATTTCATGGAAATACATGTAACTGTGAGTTAACACACATAGATTAATTAAAATAATTGTTGATCTCAAACTACCGTTTACTAAACAAAGGCAAAAAAAATTTTTTTACTGTATAAAGGAAATAATTCCTTCTACTTTCCCAGTTACATTCTGCTATTGTAACTCATCTATTTGCTATGCATCTTTTCATACAGTTCTCAGTGTTCTTAAAGACAAAATCTTACATAAGACAACTTGATACGCATTTGTCATCCTTACACATAGACTATATGATGGCGTGTTCTATGGTGAGATAAAATACAGTTAAAAAATAGTCAAATATCATAAGCAATGCATTCTTTGTATTTCTGTTTATATTGCATGATCATGTCTGTGCTATATTTTTCACTTTTCTTATGATTTTTATCTGATGCTATTTCCACAGCTGCCCACCTTCCTAATTAGAGAAAGGGAAATTATCTGATGGAATTTAAACACATTATGCTGAAGTCACACAAATCAGCCTAAGTGTCAGTTGACCATGCTCTCATCACATTCTTGAGCTTTCTCTCTAGTCCTCAAGAATGTTCAGGGCCTTTATCTTTTTATAATGACTTTTTTTTTCTTTACACACGCTTCATGAGATTCTTAACCTAATTTTAATTTCTTACTCTTATATCTCTACTGCCAAGCTCAGTGCTTGATCACCATATGTTCTTATATATATTTATAAATGCATGGCTGTTAAGTATCTATTAGCGTACATTGGCTTAACACTCAACAAATTCCTTTTCATTTCCTAATACCATGCAGATTCTACTCAGGTGCTCAATTCTTAGAAACTTGGGTCTCTTAGGAATTTGGTTTTCTGTCTACAGGGAAGTTAAACATTCAAGAAGGGACTAATTAAAAAATCAAAGCATTGCCTGTGGCTATTCTGTCTTCACATTTTGTCTTTGATCTGCCAGTCATCCCATGTGATGTAGTCTCTTCCCTCAAACTAACCTTATTTGTCTTTCTTTTTTGAAACATATATTGCTGATTACTTCATGTGCCAAGATGGCATATGTATGTGTTAGCAGGGGTCAATCAAATGGCAAGTTAAGCTCTTTTAAGCACAGAACAGCATCAGGATGATTCTTACTGTAATTGGTAAAAGACTTTTGTTTTTAAGAACACAAATATCATTTCCCCTAAGTTTTCCCTGCAAAATTAATCTTTGGGAAGGGGAAGGAGATATAATTTAGAAACAGTCAATGTTTATGCATACATTAACTTTCAACTTCCCTGGTGGCTCAGACAGTAAAGTGTCTTGCTTACAATGTGGGAGACCTGGGTTTGATCCCTGGGTTAGGAAGATCCTCTGGAGAAGAAAATGGCAACCCACTCCAGTACTCTTGCCTGGAAAATCCCATGGACAG
>NW_011494867.1:7168933-7170401 GCF_000754665.1 Bison bison bison
AAAAAAAAAAAAAAAGAAATATAAACAGGTAACCTTTGCCACTGACTTTATCGCCTGCCCAAAGGAGAATGGATTTTACTTTGTAAAATGGTAAACCGCTTGAGAGTTCTGTGAAGGCATTTTGATCAGATGCCTCCTTTAAGAATGATCATTTGACACAGTGTGGAAACTGTCTTAGAGGACAGGTTAAGAAAGGAAAGCAAGAAGATACATGTTATTATGGGAGCCTAGTAAGAAAGGATTAGAAGATGTTGTCTGGGTTCCGAGGACAAGTTATATTTCACTATAAACAGCAGAATAACAGAGTGGCAGGTATATCAAACCTACATATTAACATGGGTTTGTTATTTAAAGTTCACACTCAGTAGGCACCTCATAGATATTAAACTAAAATAACTAAAACACCACATAAAGTCAAGTACAATAGGCTTTCAAATAAACTTTAGAGCAATGATATTTGCAATATATTATTGTCCAATAAAATAAAAAAATACTGTTTTACTATTCTTTAAAAAAGATTCTTCTAATGCTTTGACATCAATTAAAAGTAGGTACCTTGATAATTTAAATTATATTAATACATGAAATCTCTTTCATTTTATATCTCATGTCTCCATTCATATCAGAAACCAGGAAGCATCTATTTGAAATTTATTTTTGGTACATGTCTTAGTTGGCTTGGCTACTGTAACAAAACACCGGGGACTAGCAGGAAGCCTGAGATGACAGGATCAGGATGGTTGAGTTCTGTTGAGGGTCTGCTTCCTAGTTTGTAGACAGGATGGTCTCACTGTATCATCACACGGCCCAAAGACAACTCTGCTGTCTTCATTCCCTTACATGGGTATCAATGATTTATGGGAAATCCACCCAACATGACCTCATCCAAACACAATTTCCTTCTGAAGACCCCACTTCCAAACACTGCCACACTGGGGATTAGGAATTCAACATATGAATTAGGGCATCTCTGATGGCTCAGGGGGTAAAGAATCTGCCTGCAATGCAGGAAACAGAGGAGAGACAGCTTCACTCCCTAGGCCTGGAAGATCCCTTGGAGAAGGAAATGGCAACCCACTCCAGTATTCTTGCCAGAACAATCCCATGGACAGAGGAGCCTGGCAGTCTACAGTCCAAAGGGCTGCAAAGAGTCAAACACGACTGAGCAACTAAGCACACTGAGCACTGAGCACATATGGATTTGGTCAGGGGAAGGTACACATTCATTCATTTCATGGAAATACATGTAACTGTGAGTTAACACACATAGATTAATTAAAATAATTGTTGATCTCAAACTACCGTTTACTAAACAAAGGCAAAAAAAATTTTTTTACTGTATAAAGGAAAGAATTCCTTCTACTTTCCCAGTTACATTCTGCTATTGTAACTCATCTATTTGCTATGCATCTTTTCATACAGTTCTCAGTGTTCTTAAAGACAAAATCTTACATAAGACAACTTGATA
>NW_011494867.1:7170501-7174802 GCF_000754665.1 Bison bison bison
CACCCTTATGGCAGAAAGTGAAGAGGAACTAAAAAGCCTCTTGATGAAAGTGAAAGAGGTGAGTGAAAAGGTTGGTTTGAAGCTCAACATTCAGAAAACTAAGATCATGGCATCTGGTCCCATCACTTCATGGGAATGTATGGATGAGAGTTGGACTGTGAAGAAAGCTGAGCGCCGAAGAATTGATGCTTTTGAACTGTGGTGTTGGAGAAGACTCTTGAGAGTCCCTTGGGCTGCAAGGAGATCCAACCAGTCCATTCTGAAGGAGATCAGCCCTGGGATTTCTTTGGAAGGAATGATGCTAAAGCTGAAACTCCAGTACTTTGGCCACCTCATGTGAAGAGTTGACTCATTGGAAAAGACTCTGATGCTGGGAGGGATTGGGGGCAGCAGGAGAAGGGGATGACAGAGGATGAGATGGCTGGATGGCATCACTGACTCGATGGATGTGAGTCTGAGTGAACTCCGGGAGTTGGTGATGGATAGAGAGGCCTGGCGTGCTGCAATTCATGGAACTGCAAAGAGTCAGACATGACAGCGACTGAACTGAACTGAGGAGCGAGTCCCCATACAGACTGCGTTATACAGATGGCAAGCCTAGAAGGCTAGTACTATATAATTGTTTTTATTATGAAAATTCCCCATTATACAAAAATCAGTGAGTAGACTGAACCCCCATCAACTACTTTCAACAACCATCACCTTGTCAAACTTATTTCATCTATTTCCACATGCTTTTTTCCCCTTGGCATATTTAAAAATAAATTCCATACATAATATAAAATTATCACCAATTATTTTAGAATACATCTCAAAAATGGTCATTTTCTCACTCAGTTATTGTGCTGTTCTTGAGAAAGAAAAAGAAAATTTCCTTCTACCCTTTCTAGATTCTTCTGGCTGGTTTAAATTAAGTTGGCATGAGACAGATTAACAGGAGAAAAAGCAAATTTAATTACATATGTATGGACCTTCAGAAGAATTTAAGGCCCAAGGACAAGTTAGGCAATTGAAGGTTCTGTGGCATCTGAGAAGTAGGTTGAAATTTGGGACCTTGAAAAGGGGATGAAGGCAGTTCACCTGGAGATGAAAGCAAATGTTTAGTAAACAAATGCTTACTATGCCAGGTCAAGGGGACTCTGGCGAGGACTCTGTCTCCAGGCCCTTCCACACCTAGCCCATATTCTTTGTAGATGTCCTGGGTGGTACTGCTCTTTATGGGCCAGGCCCTTTTAAATTCTTTTTAGGTTTGGACCAAGAGATAAGTGTTATCATTCCCTATTATAGATGGGGAAAATGTGGCTCAGAGAGGTTGAGGGGCTTGTCCAAGAGTGCAGCCTTGAAGCACCCATGTGGAAATGGTTATAAACTGTAAAATGCTGTACAAAGGGCTCCAACGGTGATCTGATAAAATCACACTATCGAATGCCCTCTTCCCTGAAATTTTGCACGTCCTGAGTCGCTGCTTCCTGGAAAGATCTGGATGAATAACCTTCTGATGTTGCCCAGGATGCTGTCCTGGCAGGCCCCTAGGCTGGGAGCACCCAGGGGAGTAGATTACCTGGAGTGTGCTGGGGGCAGGGTTCCAGCCTGTGCCACCAGATAGCCCTTCAGGGTCTGTAGCTGCCCTAGTGCCCTGGTGTGGTTCTGACCCTGGGAGGAGCCCCGGGGCTCCAGCAGCAGCAGCTCTTGCTCCAGGTGCTCCAGCTGACGATAGAGACACTGCCGGAAGGCACTGTTCTTCCAGGCATCACTTGGGCCCACCTTGGGCCTGGAGCGTTGCATGTTTTCTGGAGGACAAGGGAGAGAAAGAGCATCAGCTGGTGCTGAATGACAGAGTAGACTGCCTGCAATAGAAAAAGAGGTGTTGGTGATGATTTTCTTATATCGAGCACTTACCATATGCCAAGACATGGGAAACCTGAGATTCAGAAAGATGGAGTACTCAGCCCACATGGTCAGTTAGGATTTGAATGTACTTCTTCTTGCCCGAAAATCCCATGGACAGAAGACCCTGCCAGGCTACAGTCCATGGGTCCACAAAGAATCAGACATGACTGAGCAACTGAGCATACACACACTTCTAGTCTTTTATCAAGGGCATTTTCAAAATTTCCTTACACATAGAAGAGATGAGAATAATATACGTATTGCCCTCCCACAGCATATACCCACATTTTGGCAGTCTTTTCTCTGCCCTGCAATTTTTTTTTTTTTCTGGAGTATATAAAAAGCAAATCCTAGACACAGAGTTCTCTCATCTGTAAATATTTTAATACATACAAGATTTTAATTTGAAGCCAAGTTTGCCTGTTGCCAAAGATGGTATAAGTCTTGATCTTTTGTTTTTAGTTTTTTTATTATGAAAAATTCTAAATTAGAAAAGAGAATGAGATGAACCTGTACCCATTGCTCAAAATTATCTCCTCGTGCCCAGTCGTATCTCATCTAAATTCCAAGCCCCATGTCCTGACACTAAATATTCTCCTGTATCAGGAAAAGGCTCCTTTTAAAAACAAAACCAGTGTCATTATCAATTTTTAAAACAATTAATAATAATTCCTTAACAGCATGAAACAGCCAGTGAAAAAGTTTCCCCTGATTACTTCTGAATGTTCTTCTACAGTTCTTTTCTTCAAATTTCAGTTTCCTAAAAAATTTTTTAAAAAGCAAAGGTGTTTTATGTTTTAAATTACAGAGGTAAAACATATTCATGCAAGAAAAACAGACTTTTGACCCTTTCCACTGTTTCCCCATACCTTCTAAGGGAAGCTTGGCCTCTCCAGGTAGATTATGGCCTGGGTCCCTGGACCCTGAGATGGGAGACCGGCACCCATGGGGCTTTCTCCTGGGCAAGAAGGGCTCAGGTCTGGACCAGAGTTCATTTTCATAAAGGGTGCATGAAACTACATATAGAAGATGGCACAATGGAGCACCCTGGCTCCAGGACCCTTCTCCAGTCACGAGTGAGAAGTGACTGAGAAAATAAGTGATGTGGAGAAAGTAGAGGCTCCTTTACCAGCTGTGGGTAAAGGAATGGCGACACAGACCCTGCCTCCCTTGACTCAACTCAGGCCTTCTACCTCCCCCTCCTTCCTGGGCCTCCCTCACTGACGCCACAGCTAGTTTCCAGCATCAACAGCCTTGGTGTTGCAAGCATTCTAGCAGTGTTTCCGGAAGATCCCGTCACTCCCAATGATAATCACTTACTGAATTCCTGTTCTGTGTCAGTCTTGGGTCTAAGCAGTTCAAGTGTCCAATAATCTCACTGATTCCTCAGAACCAGCCAAGGAGAGGGCTGGATCAATGCTTCCATTTTACAGGGAGGAAATGGTTTTCTCAGGGAGGTTGACCAACTGTCCAAAGCTGCACAGCTGCTCTTGCATGTGGGCGAGCCCCAGGTCTGACCAACTCCAGAGTCCTTGTTCTAAGGCCCATGCTGTGAATGCCTATGCCCCCAAACCCCAAAGACCCCCAAACAGGACCAAGTGTCCAGTGCGGGCATCAGCAGAGCTCCTGCTGTGATGACCTTCATGGGCAGCCCAAGCCCAGCTCTCTGGGGCTAATCCTCCAGCATGGCTGGAACACAGGGGTCAAAATGGGGCTGACCATGGGGTCAGCATGGGCCTGGCCAGGTGGGCTTCAAGTGCTCCATTAAGGAACTCGGACCTTGTCTTGCGGGCAGTGGCTCTCAACATTCAGTCCACATAACAGTCACCAAAGTGATTGGTTAAAAATGCAGATTCCTGGCCTCACTCCAGAAAATTTAATTCACTGTATCAGAAGTGGGCCAAAGAGTTATGAATTCAAACTCCCCAATCTATAGCGCCCATTTTTGTATTCTAAACAAGGTTAAGACAGTGATCAGTCTTGTGTTAAAAATGGCAGCATACTTAAGCCACACCACCCAATATGGCAGCCACTTGCCATGTGTGATTATTTAAATTAAAATAAAACTAATTTAGTTCCCTAGTCACACTGGCCGTGTTTCAAGTGTGCCAATAGCTACTTGTGGCCAATGGCTGCCATATTGGTCAATAGAGACATAGACCATTTCTGTCACCATGAGAAGTTCTACTGGACAACTGGTCTAAGCACTGGAGACAGCGATCTAGGTGGAAAGGGGCAAGAGGAGAGTCAAACTAGTTCAGACCAGAATAATGTGCAGTACACATGTACAGCTCTCCATGTAACTCATGATTTGGCAACAAGCAATGTGAAAGCCATGCCCGTGGGGCAACCCAAGATGGGCGGGTCATGGTGGAGAGATCTGACAGAATGTGGTCCACTAGGGAAGGGAA
>NW_011494867.1:7174902-7176493 GCF_000754665.1 Bison bison bison
TTGCCTTGAGAACTCCATGAACAGTATGAAAAGGCAAAATGATAGGATACTGAAAGAGGAACTCCCCAGGTCAGGAGGTGCCCAATATGCTACTGGAGATCAGTGGAGAAATAACTCCAGAAAGAATGAAGGGATGGAGCCAAAGCAAAAACAATACCCAGCTATGGATGCGACTGGTAATAGAAGCAAGGTCCAATGCTGTAAAGAGCAATATTGCATAGGAATCTGGAATGTCAGGTCCATGAATCAAGGCAAATTGGAAGTGGTCAAACAAGAGATGGCAAGAGTGAATGTCGACAATCTAGGAATCAGCGAACTAAAATGGACTGGAATGGGTGAATTTAACTCAGATGACCATTATATCTACTACTGCGGGCAGGAATCCCTCAGAAGAAATGGAGTGGCCATCATGGTCAACAAAAGATTCCGAAATGCAGTACTTGGATGCAATCTCAAAAACGACAGAATGACTCTGTTTGTTTCCAAGGCAAACCATTCAATATCACAGTAATCCAAGTCTATGCCCCAACCAGTAACGCTGAAGAAGCTGAAGTTGAACAGTTTTGTGAAGACCTACAAGACCTTTTAGAACTAACGCCCCAAAAAGATGTCCTTTTCATTATAGGGGACTGGAATGCAAAAGTAGGAAGTCAAAAAACACCTGGAGTAACAGGCAAATTTGGCCTTGGAATACGGAATGAAGCAGGGCAAAACTAATAGAGTTTTGCCAAGAAAATGCACTGGTCATAACAAACACCCTCTTCCAACAACACAAGAGAAGACTCTACACATGGACATCACCAGATGGTCAACACCGAAATCAGATTGATTATATTCTTTGCAGCCAAAGATGGAGAAGCTCTATACAGTCAGCAAAAACAAGACCAGAAGCTGACTGTGGCTCAGATCATGAACTCCTTATTGCCAAATGCAGACTTAAATTGAAGAAAGTAGGGAAAACCACTAGACCATTCAGGTATGACCTAAATCAAATCCCTTATGATTATACAGTGGAAGTGAGAAATAGATTTAAGGGACTAGATCTGAAAAATAGAGTACCTGATGAACTTATGGATGGAGGTTCGTGACATTGTACAGGAGACAGGGATCAAGACCATCCCCGTGGAAAAGAAATGCAAAAAAGCAAAATGGCTGTCTGGGGAGGCCTTACAAATAGCTGTGAAAAGAAGAGAAGCCAAAAGCAAAGGAGAAAAGGAAAGATATAAGCCTCTCAATGCAGAGTTCCAAAGAATAGCAAGAAGAGATAAGAGAGCATTCTGCAGCGATCAATGCAAAGAAATAGAGGAAAACAACAGAATGGGAAAGACTAGAGATCTCTTCAAGAAAATTAGAGATACCAAGGGAACATTTCATGCAAAGATGGGCTCGATGAAGGACAGAAATGGTATGGACCTAACAGAAGCAGAAGATATTAAGAGATGGCAAGAATACACAGAAGAACTGTACAAAAAAGATCTTCATGACCCAGATAATCACGATGGTGTGATCACTGACCTAGAGCCAGACATCCTGGAATGTGAAGTCAAGTGGGCCTTAGAAAGCATCACTACAAACAAAGCTAGTGGAGGTG
>NW_011494867.1:7177364-7177758 GCF_000754665.1 Bison bison bison
GGAAACAGTGGAAATAGTGTCAGACTTTACTTTTTTGGGCTCCAAAATTACTGCAGATGGTGATTGCAGCCATGAAATTAAAAGATGCTTACTCCTTGGAAGGAAGGTTATGATCAACCTAGATAGCATATTGAAAAGCAGAGACGTTATTTTGCCAACAAAGGTCCGTCTAGTCAAGGCTATGGTTTTTTTCTGTGGTCATGTATGGATGTGAGAGTTGGACTGTGAAGAAAGCTGAGCGCTGAAGAATTGATGCTTTTGAACTGTGGCGTTGGAGAAGACTCTTGAGAGTCCCTTGGACTGCAAGGAGATCCAACCAGTCCATTCTGAAGGAGATCAGCCCTGGGATTTCTTTGGAAGGAATGATGCTAAAGCTGAAACTCCAGTACTTTGG
>NW_011494867.1:7177858-7196879 GCF_000754665.1 Bison bison bison
CAGACTTTGGCCACCTCATGTGAAGAGTTGACTCATTGGAAAAGACTCTGATGCTGGGAGGCATTGGGGGCAGGAGGAGAAGGGGACGACAGAGGATGAGATGGCTGGATGGCATCAATGACTCAATGGATATGAGTTTGGGTGAACTCTGGGAGTTGGTGATGGACAGGGAGGCCTGGCGTGCTGTGATTCATGGGGTCACAAAGAGTCGGACACGACTGAGCGGCTGAACTGAACTGAACTGAATGTGAAAGCAGTGCAGGAGATACTTAAGAGCTAAAGAGCACGTGGCTCGAGACCCTGTTGTGGGCTGAGTGGTTGAGTTGCTGCTCAGAGGAAAGGACACGTCAGCCAAGAATACAAGCTGAGTAGGCATTAGCCAAGCGAAGAGAGGAGAGAGGACATTAAAGGTCAGAAGACTAACAATGTGTACAGGCCTTCATGGGAAGGCACCTTGGAATTATTTGGAGACCAGGATACCTGTAGTACAGAGAGGGAGGCTATGGTGAGTGGTTGGAGTGCAGGCTGGTGAGGGAGACCCTGGGAAGACTTCTTGATCCCCTAGTGATACAGACACAGCCCTCAGTCCTGCATCCACCTGGCTCCAACATGTCCCCTCTAAGCAGAGAAATATCAAAACTCACCTTTTACTTGTACGGATCCAAGAGTGAGTGTTAAAGGGGCCCCTGTCTGGCTGACTTCCTCCGAGAAGACCTGCCCTGCTTTGATCTGTCGACAGATGACATCTTCCATCAAGGCCAGCAGCTGGTTGATGTTCATTGAGTTCGTGGAGTCCCAGCCCAAGAGAGGGGATGGCACCTTCAGAGCTTTGAACAGGGAGCTGACAAGTCTCCACAAATCCTGCAAGTCACCCAGTGGGAACAGGATGTGAGCTACAGGTAAGGGGACAGCAGAGTACTCAAGAGCACTCACCCTGGGGCTGGACAGTCTGGATCTGATCCCAGGTCTGCCTACTGAGACGTGACCTTGGATCACCTTGAGCTTCTGTTTTGTCCTGCATAAAATCTCTATTCTAGGATTTCAACTGACACATTTCAGGCTATATTCCTCAAAGTGTGGCACATAGGTGCTCAATAAATGCGTAACAAATGCATGAATACAGAGGGAATCCTTTTGGGGTACTTCCAGCCTGTGATCTGTAGTGAAAGTATAATATTTTGTACAGAATAGATACCCAAAAAAGGTATCTGTGCATGTGTGAATGTATGTTGTAGGTCTGTGCTTGCACATGTGTACATGTGTGTAAACACACGTACACACATGTGTGTACACGTGTGTGGAGATGTGCATATGTTGTTTGCATATATGTATGCATTGTAGATGTGTGGTGTGTGTTAATGTGTACATGTGGCATGTGTGTAAGCATTCATGTGGGTATGTGTGTGCATGTGTACATGTGTGCACTGTGCAGATGTACATTGTGTACCTCTATACATGTTTGTGGGTGTATCCATGGTTTGTGTGAATGTGTGTACATGTGGCATGTGTGTGTGCCTGCATGTGTACATGTGATGTACACACTTTTGCACATATGTGTACGTGCGTGTGTGTGCAGTTGATGAATCTTGGTAACCGACGCTGTCAGACAACATGGACTGCAGGCCTCAAACCCCAGTCCCCACCCCAACTTCTTCCCAGGCTAGAAGTCCCCCTGTGCTGCCAGGGTTGAGACCTGCCTTGGTCACTGCTTCAGGCGTCAGAAGGCCATCCTCCATGGGCTGTGGTGAGGGTGCCAGGCTGAGGCGCCTCCCATCCCATTTCCCAGCGTTCTGCTCCTTAGCCACCCAAGGACGGGTATTCCGAAAGATCTGAACGATCAGGAGGTTGATGGGGAACATGAGGAGTGAGCTCTCCAGCCCAATCATCACTTCCTGCCAAGTGAACTCGATTTGACCTGGGGCAGATGGAGGGCAGGGGTCAAGTAGAGTCCCCTCCACCCTTCCCAGAATGTGGCTGTGCAGCAAGGGTTATCCTTGCCTGAAGAGAGGTCTGCCCCTTGAATGGCACCGAGGCTGGGGGTGGGCAGGGAGTGGCAGGTGGTGACCACTGAGCCCTTGGGATGTCCTGCCTGATGGGTGTGCCTTTGTTTACCTGGTTTCTTGGGTCATCTGGTATACTCTGTGCTAACAATGTGATTTATGGTGGGGGCCTTGGTTGCCCTGTATCACCTCAACGTCTAGAGGAGCTGGAGTCTTAGGTCAGTCATCCAGGGTCAGCCATGTCTATGTTAGCATGCCCCAATAAAAACTAGACACTAAGGCTCAAGAGAGGATCCATGGTTGGCATTACTCTGCGCATGTGATCACATGTCATTGTCTGAAGGAGTGAGTACCATCCAGACTCCATTGGAAGCTCAGTGCCTAGTCTCCCATGGATCCTGCCCCACATGCCTCTTCCTTTTTCTGATTTTGATCTGTATCCTTTCTCTAATAATTATGAGTATAATGGCATGTCTGACTTCTGAGTCCTTCTAATGAGTTATTGAACTTCAGAGTAGTCTTGGGGCCTCTGGAATTGCATGGCATTTCTGGGCAGTGACAGCTCATGTCTACTGCCAGTAGCCCTGATCTCCATGCCTGGAGAGTGGGAGTTACCCAAGTCCATCTTTTGCTCAGCTGGGTCCTTGGGGACACCCCAGAACATGATGCTGGTCAGCATGGTGCAGAGGAGCAGTGAGAAGCAGCAGGACACCCTCTGGACACGTGTGAAGTTGCTCCAAGCTGAGCTGCTGAAGATGGAGTACCAAATGTGGCCATCCTGAAAGCCTGTGGAGGTCTTCATGAAAAACAGGTGGCTGTGGACAGACCAGGGGAGAGTGACAGGCATTAGGGAGACAGGAATAGGGGAGAAGCCTGGGCTCTTTGGAGCAATCCTGGACTGAGATGGAGGATTTGTTTCTAAAATTCTTCATCTGTTTTTTTTTGTTTTTTGGGTTTTTTTCTGTTATAGAAGAAATACAGCATCATAGTAGCATCATTTAGAATTAGTGATGGGGACTCTGGACAGAGTGGTTGGAGCCCTCTTACCTACTGTGTGACCTCAGGCAAGTTACTTTATGCGTAAGGAAATTTGGATAACTGTTCTATAACTGTTATCACCACCTGAAGATAATTCTGTCTCGAAGGGTCCGTGTCCCTCCAGGGCCCTTCTATCACATCAAGAAAAACCGATTAGTCATTAATATCACACATTCAGAGCTACCCAGACCTGCAAGCTGAAACATGCTTTTATTTGGCTGAGACTGAATTATGATGCAACTCCTCTAGAGGTGAAATGACAAAAGAGCATTTGCTTTAAAGGAAAAAGAACAGTACCTGAATTGTTTCCTGTCCTCCTCTGTGGCCACTGGAAATACCTTGTCAAGGACACAGTCTCCGACATCGATGGATAGCCATGAGTTGCAGAGGAAGTACCACTTCTGGTCCATTGCCAGGTCATGCACCAGCACCCGGCTTACATACCTGGAGGGGACCCACACTTTTGAGGATAATGTTAGGCAGATGAGATGTCTTTGGACCCCTTGAAGATAATGTTAATATATTGCAGACCTGAGCCCAAGAACAAGAACTCCTAAAAAGAGACTTTGTATTTTTCTTCATTGCCGTTAGTGCCTTGATCAAAATGCCCCAATCAGTGGGTGAATTTGGTTTCATGTGGGGAATTCAGCTAGTGTAGACCACCAGCTTGGAGGCTGCCAAGTTTTCACAGGTATGCTGCAAGAGCGTGCATTCTGAAACTGTGCAGCCTCATGTAGGGCAGCAAGCCCAGGGTCACCATCCTGATACAAGCAAGGAAAGTGGAATTGTTTGGACTGTGTGTCTAGGGAGGTGCAAGCTTGAGCACACAAACCCGGTCCACCCCTGGGCCTCCATCCAGAGAATGGGCCTGCCCTCCATCTGGGACTCAGGGCTCTGTGGTGATCATCAAATCTGATTTAGATCTTTGAGCCCCAGGGAAGAAATGAAGTCATCTTGCCTCTGCTGGGAGGTCAGATTCAGCAGCAGCTGTTTTCTCTGTTGCCTTACAGGGAAATGAGACTAATGATATCAATAGGCACTTTTTTTTTTTTTTTTAACTATCTAATTTTATGTTTTATTTATTTAAAAATAACTTTATTTTAGTTTTGGCTGTGCTGGGTCTTTGTTGCTGTGTGGGCTTTTCTCTAGTTGCAGCGAGTGGGGGCTACTCTTGGTTGCAGTAGGTGGGCTTCTCATTGCGGTGGCTTCTCTTGTTGTGGAGCATGGGTTCCAGGGCGCTTGGCCTTCCGTTGTTGTGGCTCCAGGGCTCTGGAGCTCAGGCCCAAAAGTTGTGGTGCATGGGCTTAGTTGCTCTGAGGCAGGTGGGATCTTCCCAGATCAGGGATCAAACCCCTGTCTCCTACATTGACAAGAGGATTCTTTACCACTGAGCCTCCAGGGAAGCCCTGTAGGCACTCTTTATTGAGCATTTACTGCACAGTGGGGATTATGCTAAGAAGCTCTTGACATGCATTTTCTCCTTTCATGGAGGATAGTCCCCATCAGGCATGTAAGAGCCACCTCTGTTGAGGTCATACACCCTCCTGAGGTGGCTGACATCCAGTGCCCATTGGGTGAGGCACCTGGGTGTGATCAAGACCTGGGCATCTCAACCCAACTCAGCACAGCTCCAAAGCTCCCTGTGTGGTCAGCTGATCTGTCTTTGGGCTGCATCAAAGCTCTTCTGCCCATCCTGCTTGCTTCTCTCCCTGTCCAGGGGCTAATCCCAGGCATCCCTTAGGTAAACAGCCTCCATATTCAACTTCATCTCAGAGTCTGCATCCTAGGAACCAACCCTCAGCTGAGGGTCTTAATCCTGTAGATGAGTTAAGGACACTGGTCGAAATGCTGTGTTTTCTGAAAGCTGCCAGCCACCGGCGAGTGTTCAGGCTGGAGGCCACTCATCTGGGTCTCAGGCAAAATGGGGAGTGCAGTAAGCCAGGAAGGGGAGGACTCTTGGCTCTGAGCTTGCCAGTTGTGTGACCTTGGGCAAGTCAGTTAATCTTTCCCAAGTTTAGATTCACCTGTTGGGGGCCAGAGTGAGGTACTCCGCCCGTGACAAAGGTCATGAGGAAGGAGGCTCGACATACGCAAAGGCGGGATCGAGCCTCAGGAGTCCCCCTGGAACTCCTCGAGCATCTACCGCCATAACCAGAGCCTGCCTACTTTACTACTTTGTGCTCTCACCTACATCTCTGACTTTACGGGGGGCTGTCCCCCACCACCTCTTTCGGAGAAGGAGTTAACCTAGAGCTCCAGTTAATAATAATTCCTGGGCGTGATAAGAGTGTTTTAACCTACAAACTCCTCTGAAGGTTCTCTAGCCTGCCTGACAGGCTTGTCCGGCCACATGTGATTGCTCACAGCCTCCCAACCGTGAGAGGCACGAGATGCTTTAAACCTTCTAAAAACAGGTTCCTTAGAAAAGTTAGAAAACTATTAGTATAAATATAATGGGCTGATTAGAAATTGTATTGGTGAAGGGTTTTTCATTTGTTGAGCCAATGTTTGTTGCTAAATCTCCACATCCCCTGCCCTTACACACATTAATGAATATATAGAAGAAATAAGTATTAACCTTTGATATTAATCACGTTAGACCTTAGGCTAAGTAAATTCTTTCCGTAACTAAAACCCACTATACCCTCACCCTGTAGGAATGTAACTTTATTTGGGTGGCGTCTGTTTTGAGAATAATCACCCCTGGAGAAATAAGTGTCCTGGTTGACTGACCGCTGTCACAAGGAGAGGGTCCTAAATTGTCAGCAGGCCCCCCTGGCCAGAAGATGATGTAACACCCCTAAGACCTCTGTATACATTTGTATGAAGCACCTGACTTTGATAAAAGTCAGGACTGCTGACCCCGCGTGACTTTTGCATAACATCTCAGTGTATAAAAGTAGACCATGGGAAATAAAGAATTGGGATTAGTTTCTCGAAATACTGGTCTCCCCATGTCGCTCTCTCTCTCACTCTGGCTGAGTCTCCATCTGGAGCGCGGAACCCACCATGCTTACTAATTATGCCTGGGCTTCTAAGATCCGACCGGGGAGGCCTCAGTGTCTCCTCTCCTTCGGGAGAACGGAAGGACGCCTGTGGCCTACGTAAGTGGTGCAAACTTCTTGTCTTGAAGTTTTATTGGTCTCCCGCGTAAACCAAGCCACTCAGCCTCTTTTCTCCACTGAATTTTCCTACTGAGCTATCCTCATCCTATTACTCTTTATATCTTTGATAAAATATTTAAATAAATAGGTCGCCAACACCGTCCCCACTTCGAATACCCTGGATCAGCCGGGGCAGGACCCCGGCATTCACCCACTTATAAAACAAGGATAATAACAGCACTTGTCCCGGAGGGTCAGTGAGCATCCAGTGAGGAAAGCATGGGAGGAATTAGCTTAGTGCTCTGCAGTGGAGCCGTTCTCACATCTTCTTCTGGAGAATCAGCCAGTGTCTCATCTACTCTCCTCATATTGGGCAGGGTTTGTCATTAGAGTAGGCATCTATCCCCACTTTATAGATGCGGAAACTGAGAGCTAAATGAGAGACTGAGCATTGTGTGTGGCCTGTGGACTGGTGGGCCTCTCTGATCCTTGGTTTCCTCATCTGTGAAATAGGGATCCATTCTGTTTTCTTAGAGAGGCTCATGAGGATCAGCAAGGCAGCATATGCACAGTGCCCAGCCTTGGACCTGTCGCTTAGTAGGTCCCCGTGATTTGCCCACCCCTGACTCACCAAGATGGCTGATCCCCTGAGTTGTCATGCCACAGTCGCAGGCTCCTCAGCTCCCCCAGGGGAAACAGGGTGGAGAGCAAGAAGACATCCACTCCCCCTCGCTCAAAAACCGGGATGTCGGGGTCCAACAGGTGGTGGGGCTCACTCTCTCCATCCAGGCCATATAGGGTGACAGTCACCTGAAACCCAGAGGCCAGGAGTGGCCAACTCTGCATGGTAACTGAGCCCCGTGTTTCACTGGAGGTGTCTGAAAACCAATGAAACCCAACGGAGCTTGCCCTTTCTCCTCCTCTCGTCCCACCGTGGGCCTGCCTGAGTTATTTTTCAGCTGTATGAAAATTTGAGGTGACACTATCTGTATGCACATCTTTGAGATGAGCCGTACTCATAAAATGCTTCCTGATGAACTTTTCAGACTTCCCGTCTGTTTATTTGAAAGGGCCATAGGGCAAGAACTGGTTTTTCTCCCTAACGACTATATTCTCAGGGCTCCCAGAGTTCCCAGTATTGAGGCAGGAATGAATGACTGCCCATTACTTTGAAAATACATATTCTCGGGCCCCATCCAGATCTACCAAGAATACTGGGCACAGGAATCTGTAGTTTTCTGAAGCCCTGCAGGTGCTGCTGGTGGCCATGCCTGATTACCTGAGCCCAAAACAACTACAGCACTTATCACTATGCCCCACTGATATCCGTCCCTCAGCCTCACCACAGCGGTGAGGCTGTCCCACTGCCAGCTGCTGTGTCTCTTGCTCTGGGGGTTTCTTGGCTGTCAGAGCAGCAGGTGAAAGCTGGCAGAGAATTAATGGCCCCTGCAAGCTGTGTTCCCCCGATGACTTGTGGGGTTGGTAGATAAACAGCCCAGTTCCCTCAGCCCTCTGCTGGGATAACTCTGAGGCCCACGTTCTTCACTGCTTTCCGGAGTTCCCCAGTGGGATTGGGCTACAGTTGCCCACAGGGGTGGTGGGCTTGATTATGAGTTCTTCGTTCCTTCCCTTCCCTGCCTGGCTTCCCACTCCACTATGGGGTGCCCTCGAATCCCCTCTCAAATGAACTACTTGTGCTTGAATCCTTGTTTCAGAGTCAGCTTCTAAAGCAGAGTCTCCCCTGTAGACATTCTTGGTCAGGCAATTCCTTGCTCTGGGGCTTTCCTGTGTGCTGTTGGATGTTTAGCATCATCCTTGGCCTCCACTCACTAGGTGCCAGCAGCATCTCTTCCTCTCCTAAATTGTGACAACCAGAATGACTTCCGAAATTACCAGCCATCCCTGGGGGCCAACCTTTTGAGAACCACTATGCCAGAAGAACTCAACTAAGAAGTATCAATTGAAAAGTGAAATGGGGAGCCATGAAATGGCCTGTGGATCACACACTTTCACTCTTTCATTCCTAGGAAGGTCAGTTCCTCATATCAAATAGAAATGGGGTGGGTGTTTCATTAGATGGATGAAAGTGATTCCTGCAATTATTCAGCACATAGTTACTGAGTACTTACTGTGCGTTAGATAGCTGATTGAGGCACTGAGGTGCAGCAATTTTTAAAAATTTATTTAATTCAAATAAAAATAAATGTATACACAAGTAAAAATTAAGATTTAAATAAGACTAAAAAAGTAAAAAGTAAATGGACACATGCCATGCTCTCATGGAGCCTAATATAATTTTTAAAAAAACAATGGAGGGACTTCCCTGGTGATTCAGTGGCTAAGACTCTGAGCTCCCAATGCAAGGGGTTCCATCCCTAGTCAGGGAACTAGGTCTTGAATGCCACAACTAAGAGTTTTCATGCTGCAATAAAGATGGAAGAGCCTGCAAGCTACGACTAAGATCTGGTGCAGCCAAATAAATAATAGTTTTTTAAAAACCCCAAATCAAAAGAGCTTTCTTTAGCACAGTACACACAGTATCCGTGGTTCTCAAACTATGTTCCAAGGAGCACAGTTTCAGTAAAGGAAGCCTGGAGGCTGCTGTGAGGGATGGTACATTCTGATGAAGGCCATGACGCAGGCCAGACTTAACTAAGGATGCTGAGACATGACAGAAACAACCTGCTGTGTGCTCCACAACTAAACTTTTAGGGATTTTGGAGAATCCATAAACAAATGAAATCATGGCTTCACTACCTTTAGTCAGCCTTTCAAGGACAGCCTCACCTCTTAGCTGGATGCCAGCTAATCTGTTTTCCTCAAAAATGTAATCTGAGGTTTTTTTTTCAAATGATTGCCATTGTTTCTTTTTTTCTTTTGTCCTCTTTCTCTTAAAAATTCTTTTTTCCCCTTTATTCATTGGTAGCAGTCTACTGACTGTTCTGCATATGTGAGCACATTTGAGTGCAGGTAACTAGCTGTTTGAATTATCCTTTAGTAGGGTTAAATGAGAAGACCAGTGGGTACAGTGATGGTGGTAGCTTAGTCTGTAAGTAGTGTCCGACTCTTGAAACCCCATGGACTGTAGCCTGCCAGGCTCCTTTGTCCATGGGATTTCCCAAGCAAGAATGCTGGAATGGGTTGCCATTTCCTTCTCCAGGGGATCTTCCCAGCCCAGGGACTGAACCCACATCTCTTGCATCTACTACATTGGCAGGCAGATTCTTTACCAACTGAGCCACCAGGGAAGCAGCATCAGACCCCAGATCTCCCTTAATCCATTCCTCCTTTATCTTTTTAAATATTGGGGCTTAGGGTATTATTTTTGTCTAGCAAAAAGATACTTTTCTCTAAAAAAAGCAGAAGTTAAAAAAAAACCCACAGCAAAATCCAGTGTGCTAAAGTAACTCAACAACCGACTGGCCAGCGCTTTGCTGAGTGGTACATGCTAACTGACCAAGGGGTCTGGTGAGTCAAGTACCTTTGAGGAGGTGGCTGCCCCCCTCCGGTGTCCGGTGTAGATTGTCACCAGGTAGTGGTACTGAGCCAAGGGGTCGTTGTCCTCCAGCGCCGTGACCTTTACCTGGGCAGAAGGATGGCATTGTGGGGTCATCCACCACACACGTAGCCGGGAGTGAGTTGGGCGTTCATGACGGTTAAAGGGGGGGAAGCACACTTATGTCTGCTATTGATTCATTGCATCAGATAAGAACTGTTCTTTATAAAAGCAGGGTTTCAAGTGAAAACCAAAACTTTTATTTTATTTTTTTTAATTTAAATTTATTTATTTTAATTGGAGGCTAATTACTTTATAAAAACAAAAACTTTTAAAATAAAAAATATACATTCATTATTAAATATGACCCAAAGTAGTCAAATTGGAGATGAACTTGGTATTAAGCTGAGAATGTTTGATGTTTGAGCTGATAAATACAAACTCTGTTCATAAATGATTTCTCATAACATTGGTAACCAGATTGTGCCTCTAAGGAAATTTTTTAAAAATGAATGTTGTTTTAGCAAAAAATAAATAGCTGGAGTTGGTCAGAGGCTACAGAGGGCTGGGCAGTGGTGAGCTCCCCAGATCTATTGTCGGTGGAGGGCTGTTTTCTCAGTTGCCGAGGTGATATTGTCAGGGATGCAAGTCATCTCTGTCAAAGTCATGCACCTCCCAGGGAACCCGATATCTAAGGACAGATTGGTTCATTGCCAAAGATCAAGACCTGGGTTTCTCAGCGTAGTTCAGGACAATTCCAGAGCTCCTCAAGGGGTCAATCAACTATCAGTAGGCTGCATCCCAACTTGACTTCTCCCCCTGCCCGTCCTACCTTCTTCCTTCCCTGCCCCGGGGCTGATCCCAAGCACTTCTTGATAAACACCCTGCATATTCAACTCCATCTGAGGGTCTGCTCCCCAGAAACCAACCTACAGCTGAGAGACTTAAAATATTAGTGTTAAACCCCTTGGGCAAATCAAAGACAACAGTATAAATTGGGCAACTATTATCTTTTTAGGTTTCATACCATTCATATCCTGAGAGGTGTTGCTGTATGTAGGGAGGGGAGGCAATGTTGAAAGGTTCAGTGCATTCTTAGATTCATTTATGTGCTCACTCACTCCTGAGTGTGTATTGAAGGCTCCTATGGGTCAGATGTGATGCATGTATCAGAAAAAGAATCAGAACTTTGTTGTCACAATTGGTTATTGTTTGGTCTTGTTTTTACCCTCAGACCTGACTTATCGTCAGGCAGATCTGAGTTTGAATTCTGGCTCCTTGGAGGTGGCTTTGGACTAGATAATTACCCTACACATTCCAAAGAAAGGACTGGTTTTGGCAAGCTCCTGGAAGATAACCTCTAAGTTCTTGAAATATCCTGCATAATCAGGATGTCTGACTATCGGGGCCTCGGGCCACCCTAGGCATTATGTGCTAGCAGTGTGATCTGTGGTGAGAGCTTTGGGCCACGCTCTGTCAGTCTGACCTGGGCAGGGATGAGGGGCAGTGGATGCTAGAGACTAACGGCAGTCATGCAGGTGCCATACTTAAGAGACTGACCCCTAGTAAAACCAAGGTTTGGGGAGCTTCCTAGTGGGCAATATGTCACACGTGCTGTTGCACATCATTGCTAGAAGAATTCATCTGTCTGTAGGGCTCCAATGGGAGAGGACAGTTAGAATCTCTTGCCTGATATCTCTTGAACCCTTCCTTTTTCTGATTTTAATCTGCGCTTTTTCACTGTAGTAAACTGGAACCATGAGGATAATAGCTATTTAAAGTCCTGTGTGTCCTCCTAGCAAATCACTGAATTTGAGGGTGGTCTAGGGGACTCTCAACATCAGCATCCTCCCCCTTGGTGCTGTTGTGGGCATTAAGTGGGAATAGTACCTGGTACACAGTCGATCCTCAATAAGTGGTCAGTTTTATGATCCTCCTGATAATTTGATAAACAAGAACATTTTACAGGTAAAGAGGCTGAGAGGCCAGCTTACCGGAGATGACTCCAGGGGTCAAGGCTTGGACTTGCAGCTGGCCCCTCGGCCCCCCACCAGGGCTCCATTCTTTGGAGCTCCTGCAAGGGGACTGCTCGCCCCCTGCTGTTTCCGTGTATCGTGCCACCTCACCTTGGCTTGATCCTGAGCATCCTTCCTCCTCGCCCAGATCAGCACCAGGAGGTAGGCCACGCAGAGGCAGCTCATGGTGGTCACAACCACAGGGTTGTCCGCAAAGGTGGCAAAGAGCTCAGCAGTCTGGCGGACATCCACGGCGTTGGGCATCACCAGGAGTGTGCTCCCAAAGAAGGTGAGATGGTTGCAGAGGCAGTGGGTCTGCGAGAGGGTGGTCCGCGGCCCCACCTGTAACCCCAAAGAGGCTCTGGTGAAAGGACTCAGGAAGTATATCTTCCCCACCCATGGGAGGAGAGCAGTAAGGGGTGGACCCTGTCCTGGGGAGGGGTGGGAGACTGCTGAAGGCCAGCTTCAGGATTCTCTTTGGGCTTTTTTATTTAATGAAACATTAATTTTTTTAATATAGTGAATTATGTCTTGTAGTGGGCTCACCTGGTGGCTCAGATGGTAAAGAATCTGCTTGCAATGCCCGAGACCCAGGTTGTCCCTGGGTTGGGAAGATCCCTTGACGAAGGGAATAGTTACCCACTCCAGTGTTCTGGCCTGGAGAATTCCAGGGACAGAGGAGCCTGGCAGACTACAGCCCATGAGGTCACAGAGAGTGAAGCATGACTGAGCGACTTAACATTTACACATGTCTGTAATAAGCATTTTTGCACCTGTCATTCTTACTGAATGACCATGCCCATCTTGCCAATCTGCTTCGCCTTTTTGGATAGGAAGTGTTAAGGGTAAAGCCAAAATGCCCTCTGTCCCCCAACCTCCAGAAGCAGTCACTGCCACGTGCTTGGTGTGCATCCTTTCCAGTACTCTCTCCCAGCTGGTGCTCCCTCACCAGTCAAGTATTTGTGGGGTGCTGCTTCCAGGCCAGGCAAGGTGCTGAGAAAACATTCAGGGTGACCAACTCATCTCAGTTTGCCAGGGACCTCTCTGCTTCTCATACTGAAAGTCTTAGATCCTGGGAGCCCCCTGAGTCCCAGGCAAACTGAGACAGCAGGTTATCTTACACTGAAGAGAGAAACACCAGAGATCAGGGGAACCATGGAAAGAAAACAGGAAGGACAAATATTCACATTCTAAGCTGGTTCTCAGCAATTGGTCCAAAGTGGGTAAAATGTAGAGAATTCTTCTCTATTGCTGAGTGGCAAAGAAGTGAAGTCGCTCAGTCGTGTTCAACTCTTTTCGACCCCGTGGACTGTAGCCTACAAGGCTCCTCTGTCCATGGAATTTTCCAGGCAAGAATACTGGAGTGGGTTGCTATTTCCTGTGGCAAAACAGGGGGAAATGGGGCATGTAGATGGAGCTTGGGCTCGGGGTCCTTGTGGTACGGGGACTGAGGCTAGGGGAGAGAGAGACAGGAATGAGGCAGGGGAGGGCACTCTATCTGGCTCTTAATTCATTTCATGCACTTAGTGGCAAGCCTTCCCTTGCAGGCTATGGCCTTCCTTAGCTTGCAGTCCACCCAGGGCTATTTGGAGGGTGTAGATTTCATTCAGGCCCACAACCCAGCACTACTTTTTCATTCCAGGGCCCACCATGAGGTGGTAAGGTAGGAGACAACAGAAAATACTGACATGTGGAAAGTTCTTTGCTCAACACCTGGTGAGGAAGAACCTGTGGCAGCCCAAATGTACCTCAGCAGATCATTCTTATCTTTCACCCTTAACACACCTCCTGGCAAGGCTGACCCCTCTGACAGCTATGGCATCAACTGTTTTATTGACAGAGTTCACGTGGGTCTCACATCTGTGTTTGCTCACTGTTTCCCAATCCTGATCAGTGTTTTGCATCAGCTGGGGTCTTACGCAAACCCTTGGCACACCCAGGAGGGGTGGGGCTGGTTCGGAGAAGAACCCCAAGCAAGTGCCCCTCACAAGACCCTCTCAGCACTAGGCACCCAGGGGCCACACCTGATCCATGCCTAACGTTTTACTTTCCTGGGTTCTCACAAAGACTTGGAGGGCAGTGGCTTTCCTACTCTTTTCCAGCATGACAGCCCTTTTGAAAACCAGAAGCTAATCTGGAAAAAACCAGAAACTCTTCATGAGATTCCCCCATGACAGACGCTGCACCTTTAGTATCCTTTGAGAAAATATGTAAAGAAGAATATAGTTCTCAAACCCCTTGCAATAATTCTGCCTTTACTCCACTGATAAGGTCTGCAGTTCACAGATTTGGAGCTTTCCTTAGTTATTTACAGAATAGACAGTGGTGATTTTTCCATCCAAAATTGGTGATCTATTTATTTATTTTTCCCCCATTTAATTATTTATGGCTCTCTCTCTCTCTCTGTGCGCGCATTCACTCAGTCACGTCTGACTCTTTGTGACCCCATAGACTGTAGCCTGCCAGGCTCCTACCATTCATGGGACTTCCCAGGCAAGAATACTGGAGTGGGTTGCTGTTTCCTATTTCAGATGGCTCTGTATCAGTATTCATCTGTATCAACATCTATTTCTGTAATGACCATCAGGTTCACAATATTAGGTTAATGTAATTTTGGTAATATGGCACATTCCCACATGACTTTTGTATGCCCCACGTGTGTTTGTGTGCATTAGTATCTGTATATTCTTAAACACATGTAAGCACCTGGACCCCATGACTCCACCCAGAAGCTAGGAACTTCCCAGTAACTTACATTTAGCTAAGTGGTCCTCCCTTAGTCTGTCCTCATGCTCTCAACCCAGAGTGTCTGCCACAGCAGTCACTTTCATCTGTGGAGCACCTACTATGCACCAGGTGCCACACTGAGTACCTGGTCTAGATCCCCCCCTGTGGAAAGTGGCAGCCATCCCTTATCCCCATTTTCAGATGGGAAAGTTGAGGGAGGTAGGGGGCCTGTCCAAAGTCATCTTGCAAGTACTGATGACGTGGGATTGGACCCAAGTCTGTCCAATGGCAGACTCCTTGAGGCCAGCCCCTACACCATCCTATTCTGAGCCTCAGGCCTCAGAAGGCAGTCTTCAATGGGCATTCTGTGTCAGCATCGTGGAGATCAGACAAGTCACTTATAGTGAGGACTCTCAAAGGTGGCAACACACTCAGGTCTCATTCACAAGGTACAAAGACTTATGCTGCAAGTGTGGGAAACACGCCGTCTCTTGGACATCTCAATGAGCCCTTGTCTCTTCTTGGTACTTTGGGGAACTGCCATGTGTGGCAGCTGGAAGCCAGGCAGGATTTGACAAGGAAGCCAAAGAGGAAGCAGAAACAAATCCCAAAGGAGCTTGGTTCTGAGTCCCCTTTTGTGGGTCTGCTGGGACCTGGCCTCTTAAACTACTTGTGACTGCTATCATTGGACATATGCACCATTTGCGTCTCGTCTGTGTCCTCTACTAGACTGAGTGCTCACTGGTTTGACTCATCATTGTATCCCTACCAGTTGGCCTGGAACCTGGTGAACATGTGTAGAATGAATGAAAGAAGGAATATGATCTAGGGGATGGGGACGGGTGTGTGATAAATTTCGACTAGACGTGGAGGTTGTTCCTGGGGAGGGTATGGAAGTCCAGCAGAGGGAAACTGAAGACATCTGCTCCGCTCCCCCCCTACCCCCCCCCCCCCCCCGCCCCCAAGAAGATGGCTTTGGATTGGAAGATCGAAGTGGGAATGGAAGTTTTCCAGACAGGGTAGGGAAAAAGGGCATTCTGGGGGAAAGAACTGCATGCGCAAAGGCATGGAAGAAGGAAGGGGGACACTGATACCCCAGAGATGGCTTCTGATGGCCTCAAAACCAATGTCTGCTGCCAGGACACTGTCACAGGCCTTGGCTCCTCGGAGGCAGAGATAAGCTGCCCTGAGACAAGGGTGTGATTGCTATTAACAGAACCACCTGCCTCCAGGGCTCTGGGAGCCTGGGCTAGGCTCTGGAGAAGCAGTGCCTCATGTTGCTTAAAGCTTATGCTCTGGAGACAGACCTGGGTTTGACTCTCAGCTCTACCATCTTCTTTACTTCCCCCTCCTTACCTGGCACCCAGAGCTGTCCCAAGTGCCCTGGACCTCATCCCAGAAAACACAATGGGACAGGAAGGTGGTGATGCCGACTGTGAGGTCCCTGCCTGGAGCTGGCTCCAGGTCAGACTTGAGGATAATAGTCAGATAGTAGACGCCTTCTCCAAAATGCAGGTCCTCTGGGCTCAGGATCCACATGGAGAGCTCATCTGCAGGAAGCAGTGGGTACGGGGGGTGGGGGTGTCCAGGTCAGCCTGAAGCCTCGTGGAAACTGGGTCTAATGTGATAGGAGGGGAGCACCAGGTGCCTGGGCAGGGAAGCAGACACTGATGGTCTCCCTGATGTCCCAGGAGTATAGGAGAGGAGGCACACCCAGCTCAGTGTGCCGAGCAGGCTGCCAAGTCAGACTGCTGAGGGCACAAATTCTGACTTTGCTCCTCCTTGGCTGTGTGACTTTGGACCAGTTACTTAACCTCTCTGTTTTTATCTGAAAAGTAAACATTTCAGTCATCCTCATCCCAAGGGCTGTCATGAGGACTGCAATGAGCTCAGTTCTGTGAGTGTTTGTCAGCTCCTTCAGGACATATAGTTAAATTGTTCACCTAGTATATTGCCTGATAATAATACCACCAACAAAAATAAGTACTGAATGTAGCAAGTGTAAAACTCTTTTTCTTTGTTTTTCTCTATGGCTCTGATTCTCAAGTTTTAAGCTGGTCACACCCCCAGGAAGCAACTCAAGAAGCCGCCTTGGGTGGTGGGACTACCTGAAGCAGCTGTGGGCGGGAGGTGAGCCTGGGCATCGTAGCTGGTCTCATTGGGGTGGTAGCCGTAACCCAGGCTGAGCGTGAGTGGGGCGTCAGGTCTCCAGTGCAGCTGGATCCCCAAAGCCGCGCTGCCTGACGTCAGGTTCACCCGCAGAGCTTCAGGTCTGCTCAGGTTCAGCACGGTTGGCTCACCGTGTGTCTCTGAAAGCCGAGGCAGCAGGATCTGTCATCAGAAACAGTCACATCAAGGGTGTGCCAGGACAGGAATGCCGGTGAATATCAGGGTGAGCCCCTGGGGAGCTGAAATCCAACCTGTGCTCTGCTCTTTTCTTTAGTTTCCTGAGGCTTCTATGACAAATGACCACAAACTTTGTGGCTTAAAACAGCACACGTTTTTTTTCTTACAGCCCTGGAGGCCAGAAGCCCCAAAATCAGTCACATGGGGCTGCAGTTGTCAGACCTGATTCCTTCTTGGGGCTCCAGGGGGAGAACCCACTTCTTTGCCTTTTCCAGCTTCTGGAAGTGCCTGCAGTCCTTGGCTCACGGACCCCTCCTTGCATCACCCGACCTCTTGCTTCTGTCATCAAACTACCTCCCCACCTCCACCCGCCTGCCGCTTAGAAGGACCTCTCAATGGCACTGGGCCCACCCAGGTGATCCAGAATCATCTATTTCAGGATCTTTAACTTAAATCACATCTGCGGAGTCCCATTTTGCCATGTCAGGTGACGTATTCACAGCTCAGGGATGAGGATGAGGATATCTTGGGGGCCTTTATTCGGCCCCTGCTCCTCAAGCTGTGCACCTGCATGGAAAGTGCAGAAGCTTGGCTCTAGGCTCCAGAGCGCAGGCTCAGCAGCGGCACACAGGCTGAGCTGCTCCATGGCACGTGGGATCTTCCCAGACCAGGGATCAAACCCATGTCCCCTGCACTGGAGATCAAACCCGGTCCTCCTGTATTACAGGCAGTCTCCTGAATTGCAGGCAGATTCTTAGCCTCTGAGCCACCAGGGAAGCCCTCACTGAGAGGATTAGAACTGTTATTATGTACAAAATCCTTAGCCAAGCACCACATATACAGCAGCACTCAATTAGTTACTGGTATTCCTCTGCTTTTATTCTTACATTAGGACTTCCCATAACCACTCTCCATTTAATCAGCTCTCTAGATTAACTGATGCCTTCCACCCACTATTTATTTATTTAATTAAACAAATTTTTTTGACTGCACCACAAAGGTTGAATCTGGGACCACAGTAGTGAAAGCACCAAGTCCTAACCACTGGACCACCAGGGAATTCCCTCCATCCTTTGTCTTTTTTTAAATATGTATTTATTTGATTGAGCTGGGTCTTAGTTGTGACATATGGGATCTAGTTCCCTGACCAGGGGTTGAACCAGTTGTTTGAACATTCTTTATCACAGCATATATATAACCAAATAATATATAGTTTTATGTTAAACTGTATAAAATACATAGTTTTATGTTAAACTACAATGCTTGCAATGCTTATAGCAGGGTGAGGATAATTTCTCTTGATTCTCTTCTTTTTTCTTTTCTCTTTCTTTCTTTTTTTGCCCACACTATGCAGCTTATCACAGACTCTTTCTCTCCCGCGTGCATGTGCTCCTTCTCTTACTCTCTCTCTCTCTCTCACTCACTCTCTCTCTCTCTCTTGCTGTCTTCTAAATAAAATGGACCTGTAACACTGATTTGCCTAAGAGCTGTAGCACGGTTTGTCCAAGACCCAAGAGCTGTGAGGCGCCGAGAGCTTTAATGTCCGTTGCTCCAAATCTTTGTCGTGACGAGACAAAGAACCGAGGAACATACACTCGCGTGACATCTATGGTGCCTTGACTCGGATTTAACCTGGCTGAAACAACCTCTGTGCGGAAGAGGCCAAGCACAGCAGGAGCCCAACTCAGCAAAGCTCCCGCGCTAGAAGCGGAAGGCGAAGAAACCAGCGCAGGGGAAGGCCCATCGTGCTGGAAACCGGGACAGCGAAAAACGAACTCAGCAGAAAGCTCACGCGACCCAGTCTCAGATTCCAGAAGACCTCAGGTTAAGGTAAGAGGTCCTCTCTCCTATGGCTGGAGCTGCTACTGCTGCTGCTAAGTCACTTCAGTCGTTTCCGACTCTGTGCGACCCCATAGACGGCAGCCCAACAGGCTCCCCTGTCCCTGGGATTCTCCAGGCAAGAACACTGGAGTGGGTTGCCATTTCCTTCTCCAACGCATGAAAGTGAAAAGTGGAAGTGAAGTCGCTCAGTCGTGTCCGACTCTTCGAGACCCCATGAACTGCAGCCTACCAGGCTCCTCCGTCCATGGGGTTTTCCAAGCAAGAGTACTGGAGTGGGGTGCCATTGCCTTCTCCGGCTGGAGGGACCTTTACAATCTCTCGTTTCTTGTTTCCTCGAATCTCCCGAGAACAGGCGGGAGGCAGGGGGCACAACTGAGGGACTCCGGAGAGGCTGCTCCTCAGCATGTCCCAAAGGCGCTATCTGCTGAGCCCCAGTAGCTGTTACACAAGCCG
>NW_011494867.1:7196979-7198683 GCF_000754665.1 Bison bison bison
GGAGAAGGAAATGGCAACCCACTCCAGCGTTCTTGCCTGGAGAACCCCAGGGACGGGGAAGCCTGGTGGGCTGCCGTCTGTGGGGTCGCACAGAGTCGGACACGACTGAAGCGACTTAGCAGTAGCAGCAGCATGCAGCTTATGGGATCTTAGTTCTCTGACCAGGGATTGAACCTGGGCCCTCGGCAGTGGAATTGTGGAGTCCTAACTACTGGACAGCCAGGTGATTCCCAGTGATTCTCTTCTTTAGTCATTTTTTTTCATAACCAGCCAACTTTTGGACCCAACCAAGTTGAAAAAGAAGACAGAAGTGCCACCTGACTTCTGAGCACACCCAAAGCCTACCTCGATATACTCCGACAGATTCTTCACAGGGATGAGCTGTCCACTAGGACTGGTCAGAGAGAGGCCACCCACAGTTCCGCTGACATCGAAGTGACCTCGGGCTGGAAAGGGGCTCTTGGGGAAGCTCATCATCTGAAA
The DNA here is from genome assembly GCF_000754665.1 of Bison bison bison. Classification (NCBI taxonomy): domain Eukaryota; kingdom Metazoa; phylum Chordata; class Mammalia; order Artiodactyla; family Bovidae; genus Bison; species Bison bison. The sequence continues at coordinate 7,197,463 of NW_011494867.1, forward strand.
CCAAGAACAGAGAGCCAAGGCGCCCAAGGGCCAGAAGGTAACCAGGCCCCTGTGTGAAGGAAAAGGTTTCCCCAGACGGGTGGACAGGAGGCCCTTGTGCTGTGGGGTGAATGGGAGGGCCCTGTCTTTAGCTGCTGCTGTCTTTCCTGGTGTGTGTGTGTGTGTGTGTGTGTGTGACCTTCAGGGCTCTGACCTCAGAAATCAGGGCCTAGAGACCTGACCACACTTGCTACAGCTGAGCAGTTACTGGACTATGAACAGTGTGACACTTTCTTATAGCACAGGTGCAAGGTCTCTAAGAGAAAGATGTTTGTCTGCTTTCTTGGAGGCTCAAGGAGCTGAGTGTCAGATGTGCCCTAATTTGGGAAGGAAAAAGCCCTGAGTTTATTATTACCTACTTATGGAATGGAGTCTGAGGAGCTTCATTTCCAAGGACTAATTAAACCAGGGCTGCTGGAGAAATTCCACAATACAGTGGAAAGAGTGGTCTGGGGAGTCAGAAGGCCTGGGTCTGAATCCCAGCCCTGCCGCTTTGCTGGTCACCTTTGGCAAGTCACTGAACTCACCTGTAAAATGGGCTTGATTAATTTATAGAGCTGTTAGCAACATGAATGGGCAAGCATATGTGCAGGTGCTTTGCAAACTGTAAAGGGCTGTTTCCAAGGGTGTTCTTTCTATTGTTACCCTTATGTCCACAGGCTCCCGATAGTCCTCCATGGAGCCAAGGGAGGGGGCAGTGGGCAGGGTGAAGGTCGCAGAGCTGGCGGCAGCAACATGTATGGAGGAGCCTCGCCAACTCCAGGGCTGTATTCTGTCCACAAGGGGAGAGCAGAGGTGCCGGGAGAAAGAGGAGAAGGTCAGTGTCAGAGGAGGATCTGCCCGCTCTAGCACCGCATGGGGACTAGCTTTGGCATCAGAGCTTCTTTCGTGATCCCCTTAGATCAGCAGTCCCCAAAGTTCTGTCACCAGGGACCAGTTTCATGGGAGCCGAATTTTCCAAGGAGCAGGTAGGGGGATGGCTTGAGGATGATTCAAGCACATTATACTTATTGTGCACTTTATTTGTATTATTATTACATCAGCTCCACCTCAGATCATCAGGCATTAGACCCTGGAGGTTAGGGACCCCTGCCTTACTCAGATGGTTCTGTGTTTGCATCAGTGGGAGCAGCATAAAAGGCAGGTGATGCCTCAAGGCTGGGCAGGTGGCCCCACACGGAC
>NW_011494867.1:7198797-7204924 GCF_000754665.1 Bison bison bison
GGCCTGCTTTCTCTCCTGTGGCACCCCAGTGCCTAGAGCAGTGCCTGGCATGTGATGGTGGTCAATACATATTTTGTTCAATGAGTAAGTGAGCTTGGATGTAGACACTTCTCCAGACCTATCTCCCCAACCTACTTGACCTCCCTTAAGACCATCTTTACTGGCCATTGACCTCGTCCCATCTGAGTAGACTGGGGACCTGGTTTCAGATCCCAGTCATGATCACAGTGCTGCTTTGGGAAACTGCCCCTGGGATCCAGGGCAGCTGTGGCAGAGGAACCAAGGCGGGGTGCTCAGTGCCGAGGGTCGCAGCAGTGCCTGCAGCGTCGTCCAGCCCCCGATTGTCAGGGGGTGGCATGGAAGTGGCAGGTCATCCCTAGGTGCTGGAGGAGGGCTCAGTGAAAGGAGGCTGGCACTCCTCGGAGAAACACCTAAGGCCAGAGTGTCTGGAAGTCCCATAGTCCATGGAGCAGCGGGCTTGCCAGACATACTCTGAGTGAGGTTAAAAGTGGGTTGGTCCCCCTCATTCAGCCCCCTTCCCTGCACAGTTCAATAAGACCCGTCTCTGAAGACACATGGGTGGCTCTGACACTGGCCACCCAGTGGCACTTCCCACCTCCCTTCTCATGCTGTACAAATACCCAGTATGGGGCCCTTCTCTCAGTGAAAAGCCCTTCCCACTTCTAGGTCCCATCACTCACCACCCTGCATCCCACCAGGTGGGTCTCCTGGGCTCTGCCTGTCCCAGGGTCTTGGGATGTGGATGTGGAGTGAACCAGGTCAGGGGATGAGCTTTTTGGGTCACCCACAGTACAGCAGATTACCTGTTTGTGTACACAGAGATGGAGGGAGTGGTCACCATGGCCGGAAGGCCCCCGGGCAGTCTCCCCAGCAGGAGGGCAGCCTGCACATGCTCTGCAGCTTCCAGCAGCCGGGACACTGTGGCCATCTGGAAAAGGAAGCAGGGGACCACAGCTGTGGGCTGGTCTCCATATACCACCTCTGGTTGCTGCCACCAAGCTCGTGTGGGCCTGCAGCAGGAGCAAGGCAGAGACTCGGATGGGATGCACTTCACCAAGCACCAGGTACTATAGGGAATCAGGCATAAGCCCTGAGAAGATTCCAAGCTCTGCGAACAGGTGCTTTTACCATCCTGTTTGGCAGACGGCGAGATAGAGGCACAGAGAGGGTAGTTACTTATGGAGGCCATGTGTTGATAAGGGGAAGGCGCAGAACCAGGGGGAGGCTCACTGTGTGCCTGCCTCTGCTGCTCCACTGGGCCCTGATGTCTACCCACAGCCCAGGTCTTACCCGAGGGGAAATGGAAAGTCACAGGTAGAACCATTGCGCGGTTCACTCGGGCTCAAACTCCTCCCCAACCCTGCTCAAGCCTTGAATGAAGATGTGGCCTCACTGAAGCCAAGGAAGGCGTGAGGACCATCAGGGCTGGACGTTTGTGTGGAGTTCCTGTCAGAGCACAGATCACGTGTGCATGTGTACGTACATCTGATAGGTGTGTGTACATGTGTGAATGTGACTGTGTATGTGCGTGTTGAGGAGGATTGTGTGTGATTATAAGTATTTTAGTGTGTTTATGTCAGTATGTAGTGGAGAAGGGAATGGCAAACCACTTCAGTATTCTTGCCTTGAGAACCCCATGAACAGCATGAAAAGGCAAAAATATAGGACATTGAAAGATGAACTTCCCAGGTTGGTAGGTGCCCAGTATGCTACTGGAGATCAGCAGAGAAATAACTCCAGAAAGAATGAAGAGAAGGAACCAAGGCAAAAACAACACCCAGTTGCGGATGTGACTGGTGATGGAAGTAAAGTCCGATGCTGTAAAGAGCAATATTGCATAGGAACCTGGAATGCTAGGTCCATGAATCAAGGCAAATTGGAAGTGGTCAAACAGGAGATGGCAAGAGTGAACATGAACACTTCAGTTCAGTTCAGTCGTTCAGTCGTGTCAGACTCTTTGCGATCCCATGAACTGCAGCACGCCAGGCCTCCCTGTCCATCACCAACTCCCAGAGTTCACTTAAACTCACGTCCATTGAGTCGGTGATGCCATCCAGTCATCTCATCCTCTGTCGTCCCCTTCTCCTCCTGCCCCCAATCCCTCCCAGCATCAGAGTCTTTTCCTATGAGTCAACTCTTCACATGAGGTGGCCAAAGTACTGGAGTTTCAGCTTTAGCATCATTCCTTCCAAAGAACACCCAGGACTGATCTCCTTTAGAATGGACTGGTTGGATCTCCTTGCAGTCCAAGGGACTCGCAAAAGTCTTCTCCAACACCACAGTTCAAAAGCATCAATTTTTCAGAGCTCAGCTTTTTTCACAGTCCAACTCTCACATCCATACATGACTACTGGAAAAATCATAGCCTTGACTAGATGGACCTTTACTGGCAAAGTAATGTCTCTGCTTTTGAATATGCTATCTAGGTTGGTCATAACTTTCCTTCCAAAGAGTAAGTGTCTTTTAATTTCATGGGCACAATCACCATCTGCAGTGATTTTGGAGCCCCCCAAAAATAAAGTCTGACACTTTCTACTGTTTCCCCATTTATTTCCCATGAAGTGATGAGACCGGATGCCATGATCTTCATTTTCTGAGTGTTGAGCTTTAAGCCAACTTTTTAACTCTCCACTTTCACTTTCATCAAGAGGCTTTTTAGTTCCTCTTCACTTTCTGCCCTAAGGGTGGTGTCATCTGCATATCTGAGGTTATTGATATTTCTCCCAGCAATCTTGATTCCAGCTTGTGCTTCTTCCAGCCCAGCATTTCTCATGATGTACTCTGCATGTAAGTTAAATAAGCAGGGTGACAATATACAGCCTTGATGTACTCCTTTTCCTATTTGGAACCAGTCAGTTGTTCCATGTCCAGTTCTAACTGTTGCTTCCTGACCTGCATATAGGTTTCTCAAGAGGCAGGTCAGAAGATCTGGTATTCCCATCTCTTTCAGAATTTTCCACAGTTTATTGTGATCCACACAGTCAAAGGCTTCAGCATAATCAGTAAAGCAGAAACAGATGTTTTTCTGGAACTCTCTTGCTTTCTCAATGATCCAGTGGATGTTGGCAATCTGATTTCTGGTTCCTCTGCCTTTTCTAAAACCAGCTTGAACATCAGGAAGTTCACGGTTCACATACTGCTGAAGCCTGGCTTGGAGAATTTTGAGCATTACTTTACTAGCGTGTGAGATGAGTGCAATTGTGCAGTAGTTTGAGCATTCTTTGGCATTGCCTTCCTTTGGGATTGGAATGAAAACTGACCTTTTCCAGTCCTGTGGCCACTGCTGAGTTTTCCAAATTTGCTAGCATATTCAGTGCAGCACTTTCACAGCATCATCTTTTAGGATTTGAAATAGCTCAACTGGAATTCCATCACCTCCACTAGCTTTGTTTGTAGTGATGCTTTCTAAAGCCCACTTGACTTCATATTCCAGGATGTCTGGCTCTAGTTGAGTGATCACACCATCCTGATTATCTTGGTCCTGAAGATCTTTTTTGTACAGTTCTTCTGTGTATTCTTGCCACCTCTTTTTAATATCTTCCACTTCTGTTAGGTCCATACTATTTCTGTCCTTTATTGAGCCCATCTTTGCATGAAATGTTCCCTTGGTATCTCTAATTTTTTTGAAGAGATCTCTAATCTTTCCCATTCTGTTGTTTTCCTCTATTTCTTTGCATTGATTACTGAGGAAGGCTTTCTTATCTCTCCTTACTATACTTTGGAACTCTGCATTCAGATGCTTATATCTTTCGTTTTCTCCTTTGCTTTTGGCTTCTCTTCTTTTCACAGCTATTTGTAAGGCCTCCCCAGACAGCCATTTTGCTTTTTTGCATTTCTTTTCCATGGGGATGGTCTTGATCCCTGTCTCCTGTACAATGTCACGAACCTCCATCCATAGTTCGTCAGGTACTCTATCTATCAGATCTAGTCCCTTAAATCTATTTCTCACTTCCACTGTATAATCATAAGGGATTTGATTTAGGTCATACCTGAATGGTCTAGTGGTTTTCCCTACTTTCTTCAATTTAAGTCTGCATTTGGCAATAAGGAGTTCATGATCTGAGCCATAGTCAGCTCCTGGTCTTGTTTTTGCTGACTGTATAGAGCTTCTCCATCTTTGGCTGCAAAGAATATAATCAATCTGATTTCGGTGTTGACCATCTGGTGATGTCCATGTGTAGAGTCTTCTCTTGTGTTGTTGGAAGAGGGTGTTTGCTATGACCAGTGCATTCTCTTGGCAAAATTCTATTAGCCTTTGCCCTGCTTCATTCTGTATTCCAAGGCCAAATTTGCCTGTTACTCCAGGTGTTTCTTGACTTCCTACTTTTGCATTCCAGTCCCCTATAATGAAAAAGACATCTTTTTGGGGTGTTAGTTTTAAAAGGTCTTGTAGGTCTTCATAGAACCATTCAACTTCAGCTTCTTCGGCGTTACTGGTTGGGGCATAGACTTGGATTACTGTGATATTGAATGGTTTGCCTTGGAAACAAACAGAGATCATTCTGTCGTTTTTGAGATTGCATCCAAATACTGCATTTTGGACTCTTTTGTCAACCATGATGGCTACTCCATTTCTTCTAAGGGATTCCTGCCCACAGTAGTAGATATAATGGTCATCTGAGTTAAATTCACACATTCCAGTCCATTTTAGTTCACTGATTCCTAGAATGTCAATGTTCACTCTTGCCATCTCTTGTTTGACCACTTCCAATATGCCTTGATTCATGGACCTAACATTCTAGGTTCCTATGCAATATTGCTCTTTACAGCATTGGATCTTGCTTCCATCAGCAGTCACATCCACAGCTGGGTATTGTTTTTGCTTTGGCTCCATTCCTTCATTCTTTCTGGAGTTATTTCTCCACTGATCTCCAGTAGCATACTGGGCACCTACTGACCTGGGGAGTTCCTCTTTCAGTATCCTATCATTTTGCCTTTTCATACTGTTTATGGGGTTTTCAAGGCAAGAATACTGAAGTGGTTTGCCATTCTCTTCTCCAGTGGACCACATTCTATCAGACCTCTCTACCATGACCCGCCCATCTTGGGTGGCCCCACAGAGCATGGCTTAGTTTCATTGAGTTAGGGCTGTGGTCCGTGTGATTAGATTGACTAATCTAATGAACAGTTAGGAATCAGCAAACTAAAATGGACCAGAATGGGTGAATTTAACTCAGATGACCATTATATCTATGACTGTGGGCAATAATCCCTTAGAAGAAATGGAGTGGCCATCGTAGTCAACAAAAGAGTCCGAAATGCAGTACTTGGATGCAATCTCAAAAACAACAGAATGGTCTCTGTTTGTTTCCAAGGCAAACCATTCAATATCACAGTAATCCAAGTCTATACCCTGACCAGTAATGCTGAAGAAGCTGAAGTTGAACAGTTCTATGAAGACCTACAAGATTTTCTAGAACTAGCACCCAAAAAAGATGCCTTTTCATTATAGGGGACTGGAATGCAAAAGTAGGAAGTCAAGAAACACCTGGAGTAACAGGCAAATTTGGCCTTGGAATATGGAATGAAGCAAGGCAAAGGCTAGTGGAGTTTTGCCAAGAGAATGTACTGGTCATAGCACACACCCTCTTCCAACATAAGAGAAGACTCTACACATGGACATCACTATATGGTCAACACTGAAATCAGATTGATTATATTCTTTGCAGCCAAAGATGGAGAAGCTCTATACAGCAAAAACAAGACCAGGAGCTGACTGTGGCTTAGATCATGAATTCCGTATCACCAAATTCATACTTAAGTTGAAGAAAGTAGGGAAAACCACTAGACCATTCAGGTATGACCTAAGTCAAAACCGTTACCCTTATACAGTGGAAGTGAGAAATAGATTCAAGGGATTAGATCTGATAGAGTATCTGAAGAACTATGGATGGTGGTTTGTGACATTTTACGGGAGACAGGGATCAAGACCATCCCGCAGAAAAAGAAATGCAAAAAGGCAAAATGGGTGTCTGAGGTGGCCTTACAAATAGCTGAGAAAAGAAGAGAAGTGAAAAGCAAAGGAGAAAAGGAAAGATATACCCATTTGAATACAGAGTTCCAAGGAATAGCAAGGAGAGGTAAGAAAGCCTTCCTCAGTGCAAAG
>NW_011494867.1:7205024-7206332 GCF_000754665.1 Bison bison bison
CACAATTAGCACTCATCTCACACGCTAGTAAAGTAATGCTCAAAATTACTCCAAGCCAGGCTTCAGCAGTATGTGAACCGTGAACTTCCGGATGTTCAAGCTGGTTTTAGAAAAGGCAGAGGAAGCAGAGATCAAGTTGCCAACATCCGCTGGAGCATCGAAAAAGCAAGAGAGTTCCAGAAAAACATCTGCTGCTGCTGCTGCTAAGTCACTTCAGTTGTGTCCAACTCTGTGCAACCCCATAGATGGCAGCCCACCGGGCTTCCCAGTCCCTGGGATTCTCCAGGCAAGAACACTGGAGTGAGTTGCCATTTCCTTCTCCAATGCATGAACGTGAAAAGTGAAAGTGAGGTCACTCAGTCGTGTCTGACTCTTAGTGACCCTGTGGACTGCAGCCTACCAGGCTCCTCCGCCATGGGATTTTCCAGGCCAGAGTACTAGAGTGGGTTGCCATTGCCTTCTCCAAGAAAAACATCTATTTCGGTTTTATTGACTGTACCAAAGCCTTTGACTGTGTGTATCACAACAAACTATGCAAAATTCTGAAAGAGATGGGCATACCAGACCACCTGACCTGCCTCTTGAGAAATCTGTGTGCAGGTCAAGCAGCAACAGTTAGAACTGGACATGGAACAACAGACTGGTTCCAAATCGGGAAAGGAGTATGTCAAGGCTGTATATTGTCACCCTGCTTATTTAACTTATATGCAGAGTACATCATGAGAAACGCTGGGCTGGAAGAAGCACAAGCTGGAATCAAGATTGCTGGGAGAAATATCAGTAACCTCAGATATGCAGATGACACCGCCCTTTTGGCAGAAAGCGAAGAAGAACTAAAGATCCTCTTGATGAAAGTGAAAGAGTAGAGTGAAAAAGTTGGAGTAAAGCTCAACATTCAGAAAACGAAGATCATGGCATCTGGTCCCATCACTTCATGGCAAATAGATGGGAAACAGTGGAAACAGTGGCAGACTTTATTTTTGGGAGGTCTAAAATCACTGCAGATGGTGGCTGCAGCCATGAAATTAAAAGATGCTTGCTCCTTGGAAGGAAAGTTATGATCAAGCTAGACAGCATATTAAAAAGCAGAGACATTACTTGGCCAACAAAGTTCCGTCTAGTCACAGCTATGGTTTTTCCAGTAGTCATGTATGTATGTGAGAGTTGGACTATAAAGAAAGCTGATTGCCAAAGAATTGATGCTTTTGAACTGTGGTGTTGGAGAAGACTCTTGAGAGTCCCTTGTACTGCAAAGAGATCCAACCAGTCCATCCTAAAGGAAATCAGTCCTGAATATTCATTGGAAGG